>NC_139040.1:11946598-12295659 GCF_964662115.1 Mustela nivalis
GGGATGGAGCCTGCATCACATCAGGATGTCTGCTCGGTAGGGAGCCTGCTTCCCCAACCCCCTCTGCCTGCCTGCTTGTGATCTCTCTCTCTGTCAAATAAATAAACAAATAAAATATATTAAAAATAAATTTTTTAAAAAGTAAAAAAAAAAAAAAAGGAAGAAGAAGAAGAAGTTGCTTTCTCCTTTCCCTCCAACATGCAAGTGTTAAACCCACTCCTGTTAAAAAAAAAAAAAATTCAAATGGAAAAAGACAGAATGTTAGGCCAAGTTTTATGCCCTCATATTATAGATGAGGTCACGGGTGTCCACAGAGGGGAAATGACTTTAGTCAAATGATCAAATTCATACTTTTTTCCAATCTCTTCAGATTCAGTGTCAAGTTGCATTTCGAGAAGAACAATGGACCACTCTCATCCCAACATTTGCCGTTTGGATTCTTTGTAGACTGGCATGCCTTCCATGAGTTCAAGCCCAATGCCACTTCATGAGTTCTGATATGCTGTTTGCATGGGGCATTCCAACACAAACCAAGTGTCTTGGTCATAACATCTTGGTCTTGTTCTTCTTCCGGATTTGCATCACTAATATATGCAAGTGCCATACGGTCCAAGGGCATCTGGGGGATAAAACTACATCAGAAATGTTGCCCTTTCAGGGTTCTGTTTTTGCAGTGGAAATTTAGTTACTACGGCAAGTTTCCCCAAAGTAGCACTTTTACTCCAATTGCGAACCTGAAGGATTGTTAATCACGTGACCAAGGAAAATAGTATATTGCATGTGGGTGCATGGAAGCAAAGAAGAGGTAGAATTTAGAGATAAAAAACGAGATTGTAGGGGCGCCTGGGTGGCTCAGTGCGTTAAAGCCTCTGCCTTCGGCTCAGGTCATGATCCCAGGGTCCTGGGATCGAGCCCCGTGTCGGGCTCTCTGCTCAGCGAGGAGCCTGCTGCCTCCTCTCTCTGCCTGCCTCTCTGCCTACCTGTGATCTCTGTCTGTCAAATAAATAAATAAAATCTTTAAAAAAAAACAAAAACAAACAAACAAAAAAATGAGATTGTACATTGTAACTACAGTTGATAACTCCATATTGTATAATTGAAATCAGCTAGGAGAGTAGAACTTAAATGTTCCCAGCATAAAATAAAGGCGTACATGCCTCTCTGCCTACTTGTGATCTCTCTCTCTGTCAAATAAATAAATAAATAAATAATTTTTTTTAAAAGGCGTACATATAAGGTGATGGATGTGTTAATCAACTCGAGGTGGGGGAAACCCTTTCACAGTGTATAAAGACATCAAATCATCAGGTTGTACATTTTAAATATCTCACAATTTTATTTGTGAATTATACCTCAATAAAATTAGAGAGAAAAAAAAGAAAGATATTGCGGCGTCCAACCTTCCCCCCATTTTACGTATGAGGAAACTCAAGTCCAGAGAAGGCACGGCAAGCTAGGACTGAGAACCCCGCCTCTCAGCTCCTGGTCCAGAGTTCCTCCCCCAGCACAATTTGGTGTACAATTTTCAGTCTATACAAAATCCCTTCAGCAATCAATATATGAATCAAAGTGGAGATGCATGATGTCATCACAGGGTACATCTCTGGGACTGAAGCTAATTTACATTCACAGTCCCTTCTGTGTTAAATATGTTGCTTTCCCTTCTTGGGCAGAAAAATACTGTAATTTCAGTTAAAACCTTTCCAGGAATTCCAAGTATGGGAGGTGGATGTTGCTAGGGAATGCTAATAAGAGGTCAAAATAGCACTCAAACCCTCCATGTGTCAGAACAGAAACTTCCCAGAAATATTTACTCAGCACTCTACCTTTTATCATTTGAAAATGCTTTCAATTAAGAAGAGGGCTCTTTTTACTTAGCCGTACTGCATTTAGCGACGTCCAATCATACAACATTTTAATAGTACATCTCTTCCCCTAATTCTGGCAGTTATCTGCTGATCTTACTTTTCCAACAAAAACCATACACCAACATTGCAGTTTTGAAGAAAATGAATAACATTTCTTGTTATGTTATAGGTCAATACTTAATGCAGCCGAAGTTTCATTTCTCTCCCATTAAAATTGCTTATTTGCCTCATCTCGATGTATATCAAATGGTAATAAGATACGAAATATATAAGGTTGTGACCCATGCCAGTAGGTTTTGCTGTTTCTGGGGTTTTCTTGTTAATTGGTTGCATTGTATGTCACATCTGATTCTTCCACGCCATTGTTAAGGCTGATGATTCTTCAGAACACCATTGAAAACAGAACTAGAAGGGGGTTTCACCAAAACAAGGAACTAGAAGTGAAATTTCCTAAAGGCAGAGCAATGGTTTTTACTTGTTACTTTTATGGTTTGGAAAATAAAATGCATTCCATCCTGTGAAACTCATTGAATATGAAAAAGAGTGTTTTACCAGGAAAAAAAGAAAAAAAACCCTACTCAATTTGAAATTCTTCACTGATTTCAGAGGTTTCGAGTTCAGACATATTTCTGGAAATAGAAAACTGACATATGAAGAAAATATTCTTGCCAGTTTCAAGAAACTCACTCCGTGGAGCTATGTATACTTTACTTCACCTAATAAATGCCCTCCTTAGCTATCGGGCAGAAGATATTTTTGTAAATGAAATTATATGCTAACCCCTCCAGAGAAGGACACTTTTTTAACCAATGGAATAACTGTTTTACAATGTGAGTAATCCCTCTCTTATTTATCTGTTGTTAGTGATTGGATTTTTTTTTTTAAGATTTTATTTATTTATTTGACAGACAGAGATCACAAGTACGCAGAGAGGCAGGCAGAGAGAGAGAGAGAGAGAGAGGGAAGCAGGCTTCCTGCGGAGCAGAGAGCCCGATGCGGGGCTCGATCCCAGGACCCTGAGATCATGACCTGAGCCGAAGGCAGCAGCCCAAACCACTGAGCCACCCAGGTGCCCCAGTGATTGGATTTTTGTTCCTTAAATTTCTTAAAAGAGAGCTAGCCTACATATTCTTATCTCTCAGCCCTTGAAGGATAGGACTTGGGGAAGAGGAAAGACAAGGTGAGGACACTCTGGCCAGAAAGTCAGAAGACCATGGCTGCATCCAGCTCCAGCACTTGCTAGCCAAAGGACTGGGGGCAAGTCTGTACCTCTCTTGGCTGCAGTTTTTTTTTTTTTAATCTGTACTGGTGTCAGATAAAGAAACTAAAAGAATCAAATGTAATTATCTATGCAAAAACACTTGGTAAACTGCAAAACGCTTGACAAATAAATCTGATAAGCATAACAATTAAATGCTCCCTACTCCCCTTCTAAAGCCAACAATGAAAATGAAAATCAGTAGCTATATAACAGGAAAGTCAGACCTCAAAGAACATTAATTTTAATCAAAGAGCCTATGGCTGGAGCCCCAGCTTGAGAAGGCGATGAACGTAGTCAAGTAACACTGGAGAAGCCACATTCGGTTGGAGCTAACTTCGGCCCTGTGGAGTCTCTGACCCTGGCACCAAGGGGCACGTTGTGAGGATGGAAAATAATTTCACTGAAGACTGACCCGGTGCAGAAAACGTATGCAGAAAATCTCCCGGCCATCAGAGAATTTTGACTCTGTTAGGACCTACTTCAAATTTGAGTCTGTATGTGTTGGGAGTGATTATATGTGATTCTTTGAGGCTCGGTTCAGTTACCTCTTCCACGGTGAGCTCCTAAATCTCTTGAGCTGGAATTAAGCTCTCCCTAGTCTGTGACCCTAATACAAGTAAGTCACTCGCTAAAATACAGTTTGTCTTAGTGTGTGGGTGTGCGTGTGCACAGATGCGCGCATATGTGTATTTGAACTCTTGTGTACTGCCTCGCTCACAGTATACTCTGAGCTCCTGAGGTCAGGAACCATGTCTTGGTCATCATTATTTCCCTCAGAGCATCTAGCACATGGCCTTACATGCAGTAGTTCCTCAAGTCAGCACTGCTGTGGTGAAAGGGAGTGAGAACATTTATTTACTGCTAAGAGAAGCGTTTCCTTTTCTCTCTACTATAAAATTATCTATCTCAAGCCTTAAGGTGTTCCCCTCCTTATTGAATCCTGTAATTCAGGAAACAAGTCCATGGAGTAATAGCTGACTATAGGCACATTTTGAAAAAAGGGAGAAATCAGTACTCAACCTAAGAACCACAGTCACTGTTCCTGAAGCAAAGTGGCTGATAAAGCCAGATCTGATAACAGGGATTCAAATTCTTGATGGAGCTGAGTATAGCTGTTGAATCCCTCAAGGGGGGTCAGTGTACTTTAGTTACCATAAGCTCTACCCCATTTGGAAGCCAAGTCCATTTAGGACAGTGCTCTCTAATACAGGAGTCCCTAGCCTAGTGCACGTACTGAGCACGTAAAATGTGCCAAGACCGAAGTCCAGAGAAGGCAAATGCCTGTGAATACAAAACATATACCAAATTTCCAAGACGAACAAGATTTAAAAAATAATGTAAAATATATCATTAGCAATTTTTATATTTGACTGCATGTTTAAATGAAATTATTTTGGACAGCGAAATAAAATATATTAAAATTAATTCACCTTTTTCTTTTTATTCTTTTTAATGTGGCTACCAGAAAATTTAGAATTACATGTGAGGCTTGCATTATTTATTTTTTTAAGGATTTATTTATTTATTTGGCAGTGGGGCAGAAGGAGAGAATTCTCAAACAGACTCCCTGCTGATCAGGGAGCCCCACACAGGGCTCGATCCCAGGACCCTGAGATCATGACCCGAGCCGAAATCAAGAGTCCGGTGCTTAACCAACTGAGCCACTCACAGGCACCCCATGGCTTGCATTATATTTCCATTGGACAGCACTAAAATTGGAAACCACCCCCCCAGAAGAGAATCTATCATTAAAACAACCTAAATGCTACTAATTAGCACATCCACTAATTCCTCTTGAGACCAACAGGACCCCAAAAACCAAAGGGCTATGACACAAAGCACTGATAAGTACTACGTCTTCATCTCTGAAATACCTGAGTCTGTATCCAGGCAAGGAATAGGCGTTCCAGATGAAGGCCCTCCAAGCAGAGAAGAGAATTCTACAATTTTCAGGAGTTACAATGAGAAAAGGCATTCTTGAAGCTTCTGAACAAAACCTCAATATTTACCAACTTAACTTGTGCTGACATGATGCCACAACAAACTGAAAAGGTAAAATAAAATCCAAATGCTTTGCATGAGGTAGCACGGTGCCTGGCATCCTAACAGTGTTTGTTGAAGTGAATTGAATTTGGAAGAGGTTGTCTAATTGGATTTGATCTCTTTTTAAACTGAAGTCAATGAACCAGGGTATGTCCATACACAACGCTAAAGCTCTCCACTGAGTCTATTAACATGCATTGAGGGTGGGTACTGTGCTCTCTTGGCCCTTTATATAGCAACTACTGGCTCCCTGCTAGAACGCCAGCCGTTACAGGGCGGACGCACGTATAAATGGAACCTTCATTGTGATAAGCACTGTCTTATATCCATGTTTTACCTTAAGCAGGAGGGCTCCCGCAGCATCCCTGAAGACAGCCTCGTAACAGAGCCTTCGACTGTCACGCACGCCACCTGCTGTACCTACATTTCCTCAGCCACAAAGATTCAGGCTCCATCTATAAGGCACAGACAGCACCTGAAATTGGGAATATTAAAAAGAGATCTTGAGAAATAGGAAGAACTGGTTAATTAACTAGTTGGGGGGGGCTTTTACAATGTGTAAGTACATCAAATCATGACATTGTACGCTTTAGATATCTTTCTGTTGGATTTGTCAATTATATCCCCATTTAAAAAAAAAAAAAAAGAGGAAGAACCAATTTTTAAGCAAAGGAAATGTAAATACTGAAAGAACAGCCCTGTTAAATTACACATAATTCTGTTTGAAAAGCCAAGAGTACTATCAACAAGTCTATTCAGGTAATTCAGAGAAATATAAAAAGAAAAACATTCGACCCAGGCATTTAGCATTGTGAAAACAGACTAAGCAGTTGATTGATCGATCTATTTTCAACAGGTTGTGTGGACATCCTGTAAGCACAGACTTAGTCTGAGGCTATTGCCTTAAAAAGAGGTAAAAATCCAATCAGCTGAAGTAAAGTAGAGATGGCCACAGCGACCCGGTAACCTCCGTTCAAACTTGACCCAAATTAGGACACTCTTATACTGGGTTGTTTTGAATGAGACCCAGATGTATTTATGTATTTTCCTAGTCTTCTTTATTACCTTCTTGTGGAGCACTGAGCAGTTTTGGAGGAGACAAGCCACTATTACAAAGTTGTCAAGGCCCTTCTCGTTTTCTAGTTCAAATCCTTGTTCATGCTGTTTGCTAAGTACTTGTTCCCTGTGACAGCTTTCAGCCAAACAGAACACTGTGAATGCTGCATTCCAAACCACTCTGTCCCGCTGGGCTCCGAGTGAAACAAGCTCTTCAAACTCCATCATGTGAACTTTTCACAAGGAACAATCTCCCTCAGACAATTCCATTCAGAGATACTATCCGTGAAACTGGGACTCGGGGAAGGGGTGACATCACAGGCTTCCCCTTCTGGCCAGGGTCATGACCACCAAAGTTGTATTTAAGAGGCTCCCACGTGGTTAAGCACATGATTTTCTTAATGATCTAACGTTTCCCCCAACTTTCCCATAAGCTTCCAATTTAAGATATTCACACTTAAATGCGAAATTGGGTACTGGTGTCAAAGAAAGCCTGGGGTTTCAAGAAGAATGAGAAATTTGCAACCAGGGTCTCTATTACTATTAGGGGTAGGAGGGTAAATATAAAACATACTATATAATATGTACCATATGTGGGGTTTTTTGGCAGTGTTGGGGATCATAGAAACAAACAGTATTATATCCAACTAAGAGGCTAGAAAAGAAAAAAGAGAGAATTAGATTGTTTTAAATGTCTAAAGCCAAGGTTTGGACATGAAAGCTTTAAAAAAAATGCAGAATTATTCCACTGAGATGGACAGGCCGTTTGCCTGCAGTTAGGTTACAGAAGGAGAACAGCACACCAGGCTACATTCTGAGGAATCTAGGATTGTTTTCAGAAAGACCTGCTTGTACCTCCTGAAGAAGGCGGCTTTGGACTCTGGTAAAAGATGTTTAAGATGAAGACAGTAAGTCACAGGTTCAGGATGATTTCCATCCAGTTCTCACCAGAGCTGGGGCATGTGCACTAGGTGGTTTTCCACCCCCGGCCCCCATCTATTGAGTCTATGAACTCCTCCCTAACACTGTACTGCTCAACTTATTATTTTTGAAATGTAATAGTGCCTGAATAAGGGGACATCCGCCTATAAAAAAGTCCCTTAAGCATTCAAAAAATTTTTTTTTAAATTCTTGACCTGCTGGGGAAGATGGAACCAAAAGAAAAGAGGTAAGCCTGGAAGTCCTTGCTTCAAGGGGCTCGCAGAGATCAGCTAGTCAGACACTAGATTATCAAAATGAGAATATCATAGAAAGAAGGTAATCCCTAGCACTGCCTACTAAAATTAAATCACAGATCAGAATGTGCCAGAGCTTGTGGACACCTTAAAAATCATCTAGCGTAACTAACTTCTTTATTTCATATACCATAGGCAAAAAAGGGCTGACTTGCTCCAAGTCACTTATTGGGAAAGTCAAAACTTCAACCTGAATCCCATGGGCTCGCCACTGACCCCCTAGACGCCACAATCATACCGGCAAATGAGGAGGAATGTTGATAACTCATTATTACAGACTATACTTCTTTGAGGAAGCGCATATAATGTCCCATGGAATAAAACTGCTCCTCCAAAGTTTTATTTTGAGCTTTCCTTCCTACAGCATAATTTTATGACAAAAATAATTCTTCCGTTAAAAAATATAAAAGTATGGGGTGCCTGGGTGGCTCAGTGGGTTAAGTCTCTGCCTTCGGCTCAGGTCATGGTCTCAGGGTCCTGGGAACCGGCCCCTCATTGGGCTCTCTGCTCAGCAGGGAGCCTGCTTCCCAACCCCCTCTCTGCCTGCCTCTCTGCTTACTTGTGATCTCTGTCTGTCAAAAAGATAAACAAAAATCTTTAAAATATATATATATGAAAAACATTTAAAAATATATAAAAGTATGATGTAATGTTGAATATGTCTTTTTAAAAGATTTTTATTTATTTATTTATTTGACAGACAGAGATCACAAGTAGGCAGAGAGGGGGGCAGAGAGAGAGGAGGAAGCAGGCTCCCCGCTGAGCAGAGAGCCTGATGTGGGGCTCGATCCCTGGGATCATGACCTGAGCTGAAGGCAGAGGCTTTAACCCACCGAGCCACCCAGGCACCCCTTGAATATGTCTTTTTAACCTACACATGCAGTAACAGAGATGTGTACACACTTCCCTAGGGAAGAGATCTCGTTGGGAGGAGACTTAATGGTTTACAGTCTAGTGGGGTGGACAGACACAAACTGACGCGTTCTGTGATGAGTCCAAAATGAGAACTTTGGGGAGGGGACCTTAACCTCAACTTGGAAGGGAGAGAAAGGTATGGAAATTAGAAAGGCCAGAGGCCAGAGATGATAGAAAGGAAATTTCGAGTAGTCTAGTTTGGCTGGTGGCTGCAGTACGCTGGTGGCAAGGAACGGACGACCTCTATTTCCCGAATGCATGAGGCCAACAGCTTCCCGCAAAGAAATACAACACAGTAAAGACAGTGTGCTTGCTGTGCCAGCGTAGCTGCGTGATACAAGTTTGCTAGTCCCACTCATCATCAGCACAGTAACTTAAAGGTCATACACAATATAACTCAGGGAGGCACCGTGAACAATAGACTGGAACCTGCTATGCAGTATGAGTCTTACTAGTGAGTCACTGTAGCCCTCCCAAGTGAGGTCACTTGTCCCATCTATACACCGAATAGTTGACCCTGCCCTAGATGATCTTTAAGGTCCCTCTTGGCTCTGAACTCAGGAAGGATCCCACCATGCATACAGTACTAGAGGAAGTTTATAAACCTCCACGAAGGCCCAGGCTGATCAACAACTAACCCTATTCAATCATTTCATAAAGACAACATCATCTCACAACAATGTTTCCTAACTCTCAGCTCATAAAGAATTGGATAAAATAGTCGGCTAAAAGTTAGGAAATCAGAGCCTTTTCTCAGGCTCCTATAAAAGGACACAAATGAGGAAATTTCATTTAATGACAAGTTTTCAACTCACTCTTCTCATCTATACTCCTAGAAGGAAAATCTATGAGATATGCAAAGTGAGGGGTACCTGGAGGGCTCAGTCAGAAGAGCATCTTGATCTCCGGGTTGTGAGTTTGAGCCCCACGTTGGGTGTAGAGATTACTTAAATAAACTTCAAAAAAAAAAAAAAAAACAGAGACAGAGAGAGATGCAAAGTGATGATAAAGACAGTAAGTACAAATGGAGAAAATCACTTTTTTTTTAAGACCACACAGAAATTTCACCACCAATGATCAGTTTTAAATTAGCTCCTGAATTAATCACAAATCTCACAATGGGATCCCTTGAGTTTCAGACTTCTCTGTGGTTCTTCAGCCATGCTATCATGGAAGGTGGGATGCCCGCAGCATCACATGTTAAGGTCATAGGATTGCTGGGGTGCCTGAGTGGCTCAATGGGTTAAGTCTCTGCCTTTAGCTCAGGTCATGATCCCAGGGTTCTGGGATCAAGCGGGGAGCCTGCTTACCCCTCTCTCTCTGCCTGCCTCTCTGCCTACTTGTGATCTCTGTCAAATAAATAAATAAAATCTTTTTTAAAAAAAGGTCACACGATTGGTGACTGTCTCAACAGCCACTTCTTAGGCCCTTCAATACAGGAAACATACATACATGCATATATACATAGAAATTAGCTCCAAGACTCAGTCGCAAATCTCACAATAGGGGCATGGGGCTTCAGACTTCACTAGGCATCACATTCACTGATCCCTCCTCCTGAAAGCAGGTCACTTCAGGGACCTTTCTACTGAGATTTTTAACTCGCCTGGAGCTGCTACCTTCATAAGCAACTCAGGACACTCCCAAGTTAGGTGGTCATGAGACTGACCACTTTTCAAAGAGCTGAATCTGATAGGAATAAGGGTAAATGTGTGCAAGGGAGAAATCATCTAGAAATTAGAGCATGGGTTTCAGGTGCCCTTCCTGGGCAGTAAGCAAACAGAAAGAGAGAGAGTAAATAGCTAAACCTGAGTCTGGATGGGGCTTACTCATCCACTCATTTAATAAATATTTCTGGTGTACCCATACGGATCAGGCGCTGTGCTAGGCACTGGGAATTACAGAAGAAAACAAGGCAAAGGAGGTCCCTGCCCTCATACTGACATACCCTCTTACCACTCTCCATACCTGTTAAATTTACTGTGGTTGGGGCACCTGGGTGGCTCAGTGGGTTGGGGCCTCTGTCTTCCGCTCAGGTCATGATCTCAGGGTCCTGGGATGGAGCCCTGCATGGGGCTCTCTGCTCAGCGGGGAGCCTGCTTCCTCCTCTCTCTGCCTGCCTCTCTGCCTACTTGTGATCTCTGTCTGTCAAATAAATAAATAAAATCTTAAAAAGAATTTACTGTGGTTGCTCGGTCGGTCCTGCAGCTGAGGACGGCTCTGGGACACAAGCAGCAGGAATGACAGAAAGGAAGGCACAAGGATTTTGTTTCTTCAGTACTAGCCCTCCAAGAGATTCTGCAGCTGGAATTAAAGGCTTTCTCAGTCCTCCAGAAGCAGTGCAGAATACACCCTAGAGGTGTCTCCTACCACGTACGGTTTGAGGTGTGGGAGGGTATGAGTAGGCAAAGGCTTTCCAGAGGACGTCCTGTCAAGGTAAACATCTCCACAAGCCTGATTAACCAAAAGGCAAAGTCCCCATTAAGAACAGCCTCTGGGGACATCCCTGCGGGACATCCAGGCACCCTGCTATCTTCCTGAAGGGGGCGGGGATCATCTACTGCCCTAGGATAGAATCTAGAGGGCTGTGCCAGGCATTTGAGACCTTCAAATATACTTTGGCCTCTGCCTCCCCTCCCTGGCTCCTGTGATGCCCTGAATACCCTTTCTCTCCTTCTCAGACTTGGTCCGATAGTCTTCTCCTGCTGGTATCCCCTGTGCCTTCTCTTTCTACACATTTTTCTGAGCCCAGTTCAAATGCTACTCCTCTAGAAGCTGGGACCCTCTTGGCAAGGATGACCTTTGTCCTCTGAATTCTTTCGCACCGTCCTTAGGTGCTTTTCCTACAATTAGAAGTGCTTTTTTTCACTACATTAACTTACCTTCCAAGTAGGATGTGCTGCTCGAGGATAAAGACCGTTTTTGGTTTGTTTAACATCCCTTCTCAGGACATAGCACAGTTCCTCAGTAAGTATGGGCAGACTGCCTCAACAGGAAGTTTTTATTCTATCTGGGAATTCACTTTATTTTGCTGTATTATTTTAACACATTAGTTGATTACAAATCTACTCCAAAGACCACGCTAATGAAACCAGAAACAACTTTCTAATATGAACCTAAAAGTCAAGGTATTACTCATCTATCTACAATATTTTATACGCTTGTTTTAGAAGAGCCTGAGGGAGATCGGTATGTTTGAACTTCCTCCCAACCCTTCCATAACTATTCCACCTCCTCTGCCTCACCCACCCCTATCCAGAACCACTTTGGCCTTTTAGGTGTCCCTAAGACTTTCATTTCCAAATCCTTTCCATTCTTATCCCCCTTCTCATATTTTTTTTTTCAGGCCAGAGGATGCAGATCTTTCACAACTCCAGCGGTAAGATGTACCGCTCGGGCAATTTCAGGAACTCCAAGGCTGCCCTAGTATGCACAGTGACTATCGTGAGTGTTCATGAGTTGAATACACTTGTAATACAAGACCTGGGCTATTTAGGCTAGTTTCAACTCTCAGTTTCCTGTTCAAACACAGAGACTCTACTTTCTGATTTCTAAATGGATCTGTTTTCCTGCTTTTTCTAAAATACAATGGATTTTAATGTTTTGCTGACCTTTACTTACAGAGAAGAGAGAACATTTATTGAGCACCCTTATGTGTTTAAGCACTGGACTCGATACTTAAATTACGGACATCATCTTATCCTCGTGACTACTTTAGGAGACACAAAGTTCCATTTTACAGATGAAAAACTGAGGTCAAGAGACCTTAAGTGATTTCCCCAAAATCATGCAGTGAAGCTGTGGAACTGGGATTTTCCTGCTGGTCCTTTTTTAATACAAAGCTCATGCCCTTTTAGTTATATCATGCTGTATCCTTAAATAAAATCCAGTTCATTCTGACTAGTCTGTCTTCCAATTCAAAACAGAGATCACCAAAAAGATATAACCTCAGGAAAAGGAACCTTTTACATTCCTCAGTTAAAGGAGCACCACTGCGCCACCAGGACCACCATCTTTGATCTCAGGATCTCCACTGTTGGCTTAATTTTCCTAAAGAGCACTGAATGGACTCAATATCAAGTATTACCTGCCCAACCATTATAGCAGCCCTTCACACCATCACATAATCACCATAATAACCAACTATATAAAGAAAAAAACACCTTACAGCCTAATATGTATTACTTGCACACTTTGTACAAGTTAGGTGCATGGTAAAGTGGAGCAAAAATAGAAAATTCCAGATTTCACCAAGATGTCAAGTTTCACATTTTGACAAAATGTAACTGAACTGGCAAAAAATGGTTAAAGCAAATAACCAAATAATAGAGGATAAAAGTATCCTATAACCAAGTAAACACCTGTTCGTCTTTCCCCTTTAAGAATTTTAAATAAGGTCACATTTTTCATTCAACAAACATTTATTGAGCACCAGCAACTGTGCTAAGTGCTAAGGAATATTAACTGTGAACAAGATAAACCAGGCTCCCGCTTTTGACCGGATACTTCTGCTTTTGCTGATCTTGCTAACTACTACATAATACTTGTTCTCTGCTAGAATTACATTTTCGGGAAAGTCCGAGTCATACGAGGCCTCTTCTAGAATACTTTAAAAGTTTCTGTATGGCAAACTTGATAGAAATCTTTAACTTTGAGAAGAAAACGATGGTCTCGAGCATCCTTTTCGACAAGCACGTGGAAGGTCAAGTTAGCTCTCAAGTAACATGGCAGCTGGTGGCCAACGTCGAGGTTCAGACCATTCGGTTGCGCTTGTGGGTGGGGGAGTCTGTGACACTATCCCCGCACTGGGCCGAGGTGCGCTTGCGGGTCCCCCCACTGTCCAGGCGGAGGGCTGGTTCTTCTGAGTTGAAGGGGTTCAAGTCGTCCTCCAGGAAGCTACTTTTTCGGCGCCCACCTCCAGGGCTACTGGTGGGGACGCCATTGGTGGCCCCGCCGCTGGCTTGAGGCGGGGAGCCAGGGGCACCAGATCTCACGCTGATGCTCGCCATGGCACCACTGAGGCCATGCAGGGCGATGGCCTCATGGAAGGGCTGCAGGTCGACGTCTACGGACGATCCGGCCCCGGTGGCTGCGGCCTGGCCGGAGGCCGCGACAGACAGCTTCGGCGGCGTCCTGGGGGTGCGCGACGGTGGTGGTGCGGGGGGCACCTTGCCACACAGGAAGCTGATCAGGTCTTCGCGGAGAATGGTGCTCCGGCCCTTCTTCACCCACTCCAGGACATCTCTGATGCGACGCTGGTAGCCGACCTGGACGCCCAGGTCAAAACTTCGTTGGTGGGCATCCCCGCTCTCTTTGTAGAGACTGGTCACGGCCATGGCCGCGTTCTGGAAGGGGTCCCAGATGGACAGATCTGGCTGTTGGCACCCGGCATCCTTGTAGAGCTGGGCCACGGCGGTGGCAGAGATCTGGAAGAGGTGCCACAGCCTCTGCCGCTCGCTCTTGAGCCCCGCTGCCTCCGCGGCCGCCTCCTCCTGCAGCTCGGGGGGCAGCTGCTCCCCCTGCTCGGCCTCGGCCAGGCACTGGCGTTCCCACTTGGAAAACCAGTGCTCCGCCACCTCGGCCTCGCCCTCCTTCGGCTGCTCCTCCATCCTCCTCCTCCTGGCCGCTCGTCTCCTCCACCGCCGCCTCCTCCTCCGCCTACTCTTGCTCCTCCACCTCCACCTCACCTCCTGCTCCGCGCTCCCCTCCTCCTTCTGCGGCCGCCGCCGCCTCCTCCGCGTGCGCCGGCGGGCGGTCGCGCGGGCGGCGGGGCCCTGAGGCCAACTGTTCCGGCGCGCGCCGCCCGCGGCCCTGGTGCACGCCCCGCCCCGCCCCGCCCGGCCCGGCCCCCAGCTACGCCGCGGAGATAACTCCGCAGCCGCCGGCGCCGCCTTGCTGCCCCCTTCCGGCCCCGCCGTCCGCTCCTAGGGCCCCCCCACGGCGCCGCGGCCTCCCCGCAGCCGCCGCCGCCGCTCCAGCCACGGTCCCGCGGCTCGGCCCCAGCCCCCCCGCTCCGCCGCGGCTGCCGCACCAAGAACTCGGAGGGGGCCCGGCTGGAGCGCTGCCTCAACGCGGCGCTTGCCTACCACTTGGCCCTCTTTTCACACATTTTTTGAGACTTGTCGGCTTCATCCAATGAGCTGATCAAATTTTACATCCTATGTTGCCAGAGAGGATTATGGGGCAACTTCATGGTGTCGATCACATCCAGGGCGCCGATCCGGGAAGGCCGGGGGTGGGGGTGTGGGGGGAGTGTGGAGTGGGTAGCGTGCAAGGAGCTCGACCCCCGCGAAGAGGCAGGCAGTCTGAATCCCAGCAATGCCCTCTACACAGTAGGTACCCAAGAAAAGTGTTTTCCGCCGAGCGTCGCGGTATTTTGTAGAGGAAAAAAAAAATCCTATAACTCTGTCCCCTTCCTCCCTACCCCCACCACGTTTCCTGGGCCTCAGTTTCCCCAAGTGCCAAATGAGGTGGCCGGATTAAGTCTCTGGAAAGCTCTTACAGCCGTGATTTAGAACTTTCCTGCTGTCTCTGCAAATCACCTCTTCTAGGCTAGTTGCATACTTATCAAATCTAAGAGTCATGTCAGACATGGTAATGATTTTTTCCCCCTCAGTATCCTTGCAAGGTTTTTGTCTTTAAAAAAAAAAAAATGGGTTGGGGGTTCTCTGTGATATCCCCTCGACTACTGAAAATTCCAAGATGAAGAAGGGGAGAGAAAATAGGAAAATGAAATCCCTCACGGTATTATTCTTCGCTCTAGTGTAAAAATTCACTGTCTTTAGGAAAGAAAAAAAAAAAAGCTTACCTAATTCAACACCCTAAAAATTATAGCTAGGCAAAACATCATAATAATACCAAAATTAAGCTAAACCTATGTGATGCTAAAGTCTTTTCCTTGGGTTCGACAACAACCCTCCTCTCCTGTCATGATGCACTTCTTTTTCAGTGCAGACAGTTCCAGAGCAAACTGTGTTAAGAGAAGAAAAATTATCACTGAGCTAAGAATAACATAAAAAATGGGAGGAACTAACATGTAATAGTTTTTTAAATTTAGGGGAAAAGTTAGAATTTCACAGTTTTGGTTGTAGACAATACTAGCCAGGTCTCTGTAAAGCCTTACAAAAATAAAGGAAGCGAAATCTTCTAACAAAATCTGTTTAATAATTCCCAAACATGAAAATTAGTATATAAAATAAAATGATCTAATCATTAAGCTTTATCATCTTCCTTAAAAGAAATACATGTTTCTAAGTTAAATCTAAAAGAGAAGAAGAAGAAGAAGAAAGGGGATTGTGCCCTTTCTCTGCAAACCAGGCTTTTTCACGATTCATTAAACCCTTTTTCCATATGTGTAATTGGACTCTTCTCATTTACATAAACGAGGGATGGGGCAAAAGACCTAAGATCAGCCCAAAAGGAGAAATACATTTCTCATTCTCCAGTGTTAAAAAAATATATATTGTAGAAAACTCCAAGAAGGCAGATCCCCTTCCTCCCCCACACACCCACATACACCAGCCCTGAAATAGTTCATGGCCAAGGAGATACTGAGTTTGCCAGAGCTTTGGGGGCTGCTCTGAACACAGTGCCTCACAGTTATTATCAGAGGCACATGTTTTTAGTTTATTTTCTCTACGTAAAAAGCTTGGGCTGAAATGACTGACAGTAGGACACGATATCCTATTTTCTCCCCTCATTTTTGATTGGGTTAAAAACCAAGAAGAAAGACGGCACTGTCTTTGAAAGAGCACAACCCTCTGCTTGGGCTTGAGTTGTCTGGCTGGTATCCTTCATTCAGTTGGTCTCAGCACCTGATTAATTAGTTAATTAGTACTTAGAGCTGACTAGCCCCAGTCGGCAATTTTCATGCCCTGCATGGTGAAATGTTGAATCCAGCATTGAAATTTCTGTGTCGCACACCCTAATTATTATCACCCCACTACTTTTAAAACCATTGCACCAAATTATTATAATAGACAGAGCCAGACAAGTGTGTGGGAATATGTTCTTTCTGAGAAATAATGGTAGACTTCTAATATTTTTCACTATTGCCCTTAACACATTTAAATAAAACAATGAATGGGGAAAAATTCTAATTCAATTAGCCTCCAATTCCCTCCATAGAGAAAATGATTTTATATGGGAGAGATGGTAGAAAAATCATGGCCAACATTTTTAATGTTTTCTCAGTTCTTTGGGTGGCAAAGAGTACATTTACAAGATCTCCTCTGAGATTAATTTTGTTCCCATAAAAGTCTAAAACGTCAGGAATAAAAAATCAGAATACAAAATAGAAACAATATAAAGCCAAAAAAACCCTAAGACTATTTTAACTAGGAAATGATGCTCTCTGTGTGTGTTTGAGGTGGGGTGGGGAGGATTTTGATGTTTAAAAATACTGTACTGCCATGGTTTAGGAATGAGTTTTCTATGGGAAAAAATATTCCTTGGCTGCTGCCTCATTCTTCCATAAATTTGATGTCATAGCTAAGGTTAAATATCAACTAGAGAAAAATAGTTTTAGAAAATAAGTTAGGAAACAAACCGAGGGGAATCTAATTGTTTGACATTTCTCAGTGCACCATTACCAAAAAGGGCCCCCGTGTGTCAATGATTTTCAGTATTATTGGTAGCTATTTTCACCTGAAACAATCCTTATATACCAGTAGTGCGCTGCCTGTAATTGTAAGAGCTAAATGGTACACAGAACTGGATACACAACCACACAGATCAGTAAATGGGTCGTACTGAAAGCAAAAGTAAACACCAACCTTAGGAAATGAAAGAAGTTAAAAGATAAGTGTTAAGGACCTTATTCTTTTTGGAGAATAAAACAAGATTTAGTAGCTTTCCACTTAATTTAAATGAAAAGAATCACTACCTTACATATTGCAGTGATAATGTAATGGGGAAAGAAAACAAAAAAGTCTTTGTACAAATGACACCTCCTATAGTTGTTGTGAAGAAACTTTTCCCCTTGGTATCTGCTAACAAATTCTAATTAATGCTGCACATTCCTTTACTGAAATCATTTAATGCGTAACAAGGGGGGTAAAAAGAAATGCTGAATGCTCGTGATTGCCCTGTTAGAATTATGGGAGTGAAAGCCTGGGGCCCCAAACTTACTGTCTATTAAAGCCAAGCTTTGAAAAAGAAATGCAACCTACAAAAGCTGTCAATCTCCCTTGCCCCTAAAGCCTGGGTTCACATGGATTCAAGTGACAGCCCTCCTCCCCCATGCACAATACATCAATCTGTCTCTCCCACAAGCACCCACAGCCCATTGTGCTGGCCGCAGGTGCCTATTATGGCACCCATGGCTGCCTCCCACAGCTCCGCCCCTGAGAAACAGGAACTGCAGACAATGGAGCCCTGTGGGAAGACAGAGGTGGGTGTTGGGAGGGATAACAGACAGATGGTAAAGGGTATAGGGTAGTAAGGTAGTTTCAAAACAAATGTCAAACGTTCAAAATTATTGCTTTCTCGTGTCTCCCTTTTTGAATTGCCTTTGCTTCAATCACCATCTGCCATAAGTATAAAAACACTTACCTGTTATGATGAATTTTTGCTCCCCTTTTTGGGTAGTGATGGACCAGATAACCTTCAATACTCTACTCCTCCTACTTCGCCTCTAGGTTTCTCAAGGTCACAGACTGAGGAGTTTTGGTTAAGTGACACCAGGAGACCACAGAGGGGAGATAAGGAATATTTCTAATTTTTTTTCAAGGTTTGTGGTTTCCCTGTGAGGTTAGTTTTGGGCTCCTTAAGGGGCGTGGGTTATGAAAATCAGTGCCTTTGGGTAATACACTTAGGAAATCAAAGTACTATAAGACTTTTACAAACGTAATATCAGGCAGGTAGAAATTCTGAGGCCATTTCTTTCTGGTAAGGAGTCACATAAAGAGAGATGAGGTGCATGGAGTAATAAAAGTACTGAAATTTTCTCAGACTTTTTACCTATTTCCAAACATGTCAACAAAAATAAGTAAAACTGTTAAAAAAAAAAAAAACTAAATACTATTCACATCAAGTGCCCTTATCACAAAAGTACATTTTAAACAATTCATTTCATAAAATGTCATTTGCCTGTGGTGGTTTTAACCTTCTGAGTTATGGAGTAATTAAGGAGTAATAAATAAAAGAATTAAGATAAATGCCAAACCCACCTGTTCAAGTAAATTTGATTGAGTTGCCTTTGCTCTTGCTTTATCATCTCAATATACCACCTTATTCCTGTGTCCAAGATAATTTGTTACAAATTCTAAAACCAAGCTAACAATCATGTCATCACTACTACTACTCCTGCTACCTGTCTCAAACAAACAAACAAACAAAAAAACCACCAAGAAAATTCTGGCACAATTCTAAGTCATGGTCAAGAGGATTGGTGACTTGTTGGAATGGGGGTACCGCCAAAATAACGCCAGGGACTAAAACCAGCCAGTTTTTCTGAAGCAAACAAGAGGGTCTTGGTTTGCTGTCAAAAACTACAAACTAAGCTTTAACTAGGGGACTGTCAGGGATCCAAGTGAGCTCTTGGCCAGGGAGAGCTTAATTAGCGGAGTTGGTTTGGGTTTTTAAATTACAGAAGAAAAACAACCAATACAGTATGAAAGCATACAGTGGTCTAATGTAGCACAAAATTCACTATTCTATTATGTGTGTGTGTAGTGATTTTCCGCATTCTGTTAACAATTTAAATTTAGATTTTAAACATTATTTTTGTGCCCATTACTAGAGCATGTTTCTTTTGTTTTCTTCTGTATCCTTTCAGAGAATTTACTGTATCGATCACCCAATACTAATACGTGCCCCCACTTTTTTATCTAAATAGTGGCATACTACATACACTATTTTGTTTTTTTAACATGAGAGATCTTGGAGATTGGTCCATATCAGAATATTAAGAGCTACTAGGGCATGCTTCTGAAATGTGAATGGATTTGAGTCATATCTGGTATCTGTAAAAGTTAAGAGTCCCTCTCCACAGTGGGCAAATATATGATTCCAGTATTAGCTATCAAGTGATCAAGCCATTTGGAGACTATTCTTACTTCTCCTAACTACTGAATTAGGTATTCTATTGCAAATGCTGACAAGTTAGTACAGTTAACTCCAATTATCCATCTATGCGAGCCAGAGAAAATGTGAGGAGAAAGTCACAGATAACTCACAGATACAACTTTTGTTAAAGATGCTTACATGGGAAAACGTTTAAGATGCTTATTGATAGGGTTTGTGAATTGTTTCTATACCATCCAAAATAATCAGAATCAAAAAGAAATTGCTAAAAGGCTTCCAATTTGAACCATGGTCCCTTATTCATACTTATGGTATCTCACAAGAATGACCTTGCTGAACTAACTGATTAAAAGATGCCAGGTTTCAGGGGCGCCTGGGTGGCTCAGTGGGTTAAGCCGCTGCCTTCGGCTCAGGTCATGATCCCAGGGTCCTGGGATTGAGTCCCACATCGGGCTCTCTGCTCAGCAGGGAGCCTGCTTCCTCCTCTCTCTCTGCCTGCCTCTCTGCCTACCTATGATCTCTCTCTGTCAAATAAATAAATAAAATCTTTAAAAAAAAAAGATGCCAGGTTTCAGCTGTACAATTAGTTGACAATACATAGTCCTTTTACCTGTGCTCCAACACCAACTTATTTTACCTCTAGATGTTTTCCATGGGGCTCTTGAGTCTATCCATTTTAAAATTAACATAGTTTGTTGGTTAAAATCCAATTTCTTGCCAGAGAAACCTGGGTTCTCAACCTGCCTCTGGAGCTTGAAAAGTGGTATGATTTAACTTCTCTGATACTGAGTTTTCCCTAAAACAGGGATGATAATAATAGTACCTATTTCGTAGGTTTGTGTAAAGATTAAGTAGGACCATGCACTGACTCTTAAAACAATGCCCGTAGCAAATCCTCAGAAAACAGTGTCTATTGTTACTCTTACTAATATCAGTTATAGGACTCTCAGGATTAGCTAGATGAATTCTCAAATCGGATCAGCAAAATCGCCTGGTGGGGGAGTTTTTAAAAAATACACATAGCCCAGACATACCTCACCCAAAGAAACTCCAATTAAATCGGTCTGCGATGGTGCCTGGGAATTTGTATTTTAAAGCATTAAAGGAATCCCAAGATGACAACTGCTAAGCTGACCAAGAAAGCATTAGGTCGTAATTAGAACAAGAAGTCAAAGGGTTCAGTGAAGAATATCCTTAAGATGGATGCAAATTCTATAATCGCCCTATATCACTAAGAAACCAGAAGCTATTTTTGTGTGCTTTTGATTGACAATGGAATACAATTACGAACTCTGAGAACAAAAAGCTGTATGATGATTCTAGTTCTAATAGGAAGCATGCTAAAATGTGGCATCATTTGAGCCATTGAAGGAGCATAAGAAAAGATAATCCATTTGGCTTTGACATTTGAAATGTTCTCCTACCAGCAGCACTTTCTTACAGCCCTATGATTACATTTATTTCCCCTGTAGGTCCAAACACATTACTTGATCCTGCTGTGAATAATACTTACATGGAGTTAATATTGGGAAAGCTGTTTGTTCGGTACTTTAGTTAAACTTTTTATTTTGAAGTAAAGTTCACAGGCAGTTGTGAGAAACAGTACAGAGATCCAATGTACCCTTTACTCAGTTTCTCCCAAGAGCATTTTGCAAAAGTATAAAACAACATCAAAATCAGAATATTGACATTGATACAATCAAGATGCAGGAGAGTTCCATCACAAGGATCCCTTATTTTCCTTTTCATAGCCACACTCTCTTCCTTCCCATCTCTTCCCCTCCTTAATCCACAGTGACCAATAAACAGTTCAATTTCTATAATTTTACGATTCTAAGAATATATGCAAATAACATTAATATGATCAGACAGTCTTCAACCTTTTGGGATTGGCTTTTTCCTCTCAACAAAATTCTCTGGAGATCTAACCAGGTTGTCACCTACATCAATAGTTCCTGCCTTTTTATTGCTGAGCAGTAATTCTTCACATGGCTGTACCACACTTTGTTTAGCCATTCACCTGTCAAAGGACATCTGGGTTGTTTCCAGTTTATGAATAAAGCTATTACTAATAAAGCCACTCAGAATACTTGCATACGTATTTTTGTGTGAACTTCATTTTTTTAAAAAAGATTTTTTATTTATTTATTCGACACAGAGAGAGATCACAAGTAGGCAGAGAGAGAAGGGGAAGCAGGCTCCCTGCTGAGCAGAGAGCCTGATGTGGGGCTTGATGCGGGGCTCGATCCCAGGACCCTGAGATCATGATCTGAGCCGAAGGCAGAGTCTTAACCCACTGAGCCACCCAGGTGCCCCTTGTGTGAACTTCAAACTTCATTTCTCCCAGCAGTACAATTGCTAGGTTGTACAGTGCTTGCATCTTTAATTTTTTAAAGAAATTGCCAAACTCTTTTTCCAGAGTGGCTGTACCATTTGGCATTTCCACCAGCAACGTATGAATGATCAAGTGTCACCAGCATTTGTTATTCTCACTAATTTTAGCTCTTCCGATAGATATATACTGATATCTCATTGTGGTTTTCATTCATTTCTGCAGTAACTAGTAATATTGAACATATTTTCATATGCCTATTTGCCACCTATAAATCCTCCTTGGTGAAATGTCTTTTCATGTCTTTTGCATTTTAGCTCATTTTTTAAATCAAGCTATAGATATACCATGCTGAGGATTTAATCTGAATTGTAAAATAGATCTCATTTTACTTTGACTTTTGCTATTCTATGTTCTAGCTTAACACTTAAAAAGCAGTTACTGTGTACCACATACTACGTTAAGTACTTTGAAATATTTATTTCAATTTAAGTAAAATTTAGTCTTACAGCAACCCTATGAAGTAGATACTACTATATCATCTCCAGTTAACATTTGACGAAACTGATGGCACAGAGACATTCAATAATTTACCTAAGATTACATAGGTAACAAGTGGTGGGGCTTAGATGAGAACCTATGCAGTAACTGTTACAAGCTTAATAATGTATACAGAATATTACAGGTGACAGAAGTCAGAAGCAGTGGGAGGAGGGAGAGTGTGGGAAAGTATCTCTGATACTTTTGTCTAGAATTAATGGATCCAACAATAAATATTAAAGTATAGGATTCAACATTATAGAAGTAACCCCCAAAATGCCCTAAATATCATAAAAATATAACTAATAAAATTTGGGGACAATCAGAAGTAGGTAAAGGTGGTAGCATAAGTATGCTAAATCACCTTTCTTGAAAGTCAAAAAATCCTTTCTAAAATTGATAAAATAAGAAACAGAAATAGAAGCATATTATTTAGACTAATGGTATTAATCATCAGAAAAAACTCAAAACTAGAAATAAAGTGGTTACCTCTGGAGACCGGAAACTAGCCATTAAACATGAAACTTTTCTTTCTCTTCTATACTGTTCAATTTTTGAAAAACTGTATGCGGGTTATATCTATGATTTTAAAAACTGGATATTTTAAAGCACCCCAGGTAATTCTGATTAAGGCTAGGTTCAATAACCACCAAGCTAAATTACACCCAATACTCTTGGGGGTCTTCAAAGACAGGTGAGGATGAATGGCTTAGCATGTTGCCTATTAGTCTGGAATTGCTAGGTGCACTCGATCTACTTGTAGTATCTATTCACCTTAAAAATAAAGCTGTCAGTTATTGTACCAGCAAAAATGGGTTTATTCAGGAATAGCAGAGAACTGTGATTTGGGACATGCAAGCTACTGCAAAACCAAGACGAGTCCAGAGAACAAAGAAGAAAGCTCTCTTGTTGAGAAAAGGGGGTAGCTGGGAAGGCTGTTATAAACAAAAAGTCCACCGGAGCAAACTGGTAGTTCAAAGTATAGTGGCTTTTCATTGGCTGAGTTGTGACAGTTTCTTATTGGCTGGGCTGCTGCTGCTGGGCGAGGAGAAAACCTTTCTACCTCCTGCCCGGGTAGTAAAATTGGAGCTAAAGAAGTATCCACTGGAAAGGTCATTTCTCTTCCTGTTGGGTCTGCATTTGACCACCAATGGTAGGGCCTGGGAGCTCCCCCTTCTGGCCTCCCAAGTGCATTTTGGTGAGATTTCCTTTTATTAATTTTCACATATCCTTAACTTCCAAGTCACCCTAGGATGCTATTCCTAACTCTATACTCGGCTTCTTGCCCTCTGCTCCCTTCTCTTGTCCAAACTGTCCTCTCTCAAATGAAGAATCAGAAGATTGGTGGAAGGTTAGCAGCATGGTTAGAGTCAAAGATAGGAAAATGATTAATTTCCATCTTCCAAATAAGCTTCTGACACAGTATAAAAATAGATCTCAATTTTAGGTAATAGATGAAGAAGAAGAAGGCATTTTTGATTTGAAAAAGTGAGATGCACACATGGTTACAAAATGCAAATAGAAAAAAAGGATATATACTGCAAAGTAAGTCTCCCTCAATTCTAGACCCTATATCTTCCTTGCCGAAATCAATCATTTGTTAACATTTTTAATATATCCTTTCAGATTATGCAACACACACATACACCTAGGTGCATAATTTTCACATTATCTTGTTCCCTACTTCTTGTTTTTACATATTCATACTTTTTGGAGATTATTCCAAACATAACGTGTAGATCTACTTCATTCTTTTTTTTATTATTTTGAAGATTTTATCTATTCATTTATTTTAGAAAGAGAGTGAGAAAGCAAGCAGGGGGAGGAGCAGAGGGAGAGGGACAAGCAGACTCTGGGCGGAGCACAGAGCCCAGCGCAGGGCCAAATCTCATGACCCTGAGATCACGACCTGAGCCAAAATCAAGAGTTTGATGCTTAACCAACTAAGCCACCCAGACGCCCCTCTACTTCATTCTCTTTAACATCAGCAGGATATCCCCATGCTTATTTAATGAGCCTCCCATTTGTGGACACTTTTATTACTATACTTTGATATTTATCATTACAAATAACACCATAGTGACCCCCTATGTACCAAAAGCTTTATATCTGCTTTTATTTCAGTGGATCCAGAGGTACATACAAGCATTTAATGCATACATATGTTTATAAGTAATTTTTATATTAGTACAATCTATTTGCTATCTGCATCATATTCTATTATATGACCACTGACTGTACCATAACTATAACTTATTGAGGCAATCCCCTCTTACGGGATAGTTGGCTGTTTACCATCTTTTGCAGCAAATGGGATAAGAATGATGAGTTTGACTGTGGCTCTCTGTGAACATGTGGTTTGTGTGTGTGCAAAGAAGCATGTTTACAGTCAATGAATACTTAAGAATTTGTAATCAGACCAATATAATATTAGAATCTTGATTCCAAGAATTTGGAATCAGACCACTGGATAACATCCATAGTATTTGAAAATGTACCAAATTTACCATCACATTTGAAAAATAAACCTTATGATATTTTTTTCTAAATCTGTCCTCTATTCCCTAAGAAAAATTAAAGCACCAGGGCACCTGGGTGGCTCAGTTGGTTATGCATCCAACTCTTGGTTTCGGCTCGGATCGTTATCTCAGGGTCATGAGATCAAGCCCTGCATGGGGCTTGACTCAGTGCAGAGTCTGCTTGTCCCTCTCCCTCCAGCTCTGCTCCTTGCCCGCACTCACACATATTCTCTCTCTCGTCCCCCCGCCACAAATAACTAAAATATCAAATAAAATAGAAAAGAAAAGAAAAATTAAAGCACCAATCAAATATCTTTTACCTGTTCCCTCAGGAAAACTTACTTTTTTAAAAAAAGATGTTATTTTTAATTGATCTTTACACCCAACATGGTGCTCGAAGCCACAACCCGGAGATCAAGAGTCACATGCTCCACCAACCGAGCCCGCCAGGCACCTGCCCCTCAGGACAGCTTAAATCCCAAATCATATGTGCAGTTTTGGTTTTTTGGGTTTTTTTCCTATTCTGCTCTGTCGAGCTACAGAGACCTCACTCAAGTGCTTACTTGGAGTCTAGAACCTCATGTCCTGGAACTGATAGAGACTTTTCACCATCCTTCAAATTCTATTACTTAAACCTCAGATTTTTAAAAAATCTTTCTAAAGTTCCAAGGCGCTAACAGACCATAGAGAATATGGTAGCATGAATTCCCGCCCACAAAACTTCACCATTACCATGGTTAAATGTAATTGTTGATATTTCTTATAGTGAAGAACGATTTCTCAAGCAACGATAGCATTTTCACTTAACAATGTAGGTCCGGAGGGTTGTTAACAGATGGAGACAACAGACCTGTAGCTCATTAAAGTACAAGTACAGAGAGAAAATACAAGAAAAACAAAAGGAAATAAAAAACAAGAGCAGTTTTTGAAATGAGGAGTGCTGAACTCAATACTCATTTGGGGGAAAAAATCAACCTCAACCTTATATCAGGCAAAAACCATTAACTCAGAATGGTTCATACAAAAACCTAAATGTACAAACCCAAAGTACGAAACTTCTAGAAGAAAACATAAGAGAAAAATTTGAGACTTTACAGTAGGCAAAGATTATTTAGGACACAAAAATATAAACCATAAAAGATAAAAATCGATAAATTGGGCTTTGTTAAAATTTAAAATTTTTGGCTAGCTAAGTTGGTAAAGCATGCAACTCTTGATGTTGGAGTCGTAAGTTTGAGCCCCACATGGGGGCTAGTATTTACTCAAAAATAAATAAATAAATAAGGGGAGCCTGGGTGGCTCAGTCAGTTGAGTGGCCAACTCTTGATTTTGGCTCAGGTCATGACCTCAAGGTCATAGGATCAAGCACCACATCAGGCTCTGCACACAGTGGTGAGTCTACTAGGGATCTCTCTCTCCCTCTCCCTCTGCCCCTCACATTGCTCGTGCTCTCTCTCTCTCTCTCTCTCTCAAATAAATGTTTAAAAATAAATAAATAAATAAATAATCACAAGAAATATTTAAAACTTCTGCTATTCAAAAGTTAGCATTAAGAAAACAAAAAGGCAAGCCAGAGATGGGAAGAAAAAACACTTGCACCATATAGATACAGATATAGATTAAGATCTGACATGTATCCAGAATATATAAATATCTCCTATTACTCTGGAAAACAGTATGGAGGTTCCTCAAAATGTTAAAAATAGAGCTACCCTACCACCCAGCAATTGTACTACTAGCTATTTACCCCAAAGATACAGATGTAGTGAAAGGTAGGGTCACATGCACCTCAATGTTCATAACAGCAATGTCCAAGATGTCCTTCAACAGATGAATGGATAAAGAAGATGTGGTCCATATATACAATGGAATATTACTCAGCCGTCAGAAAGGATGAATACCCCATTTATACTGACATGGATGGGACTGGAGGAGATTATGCTGAATAAAATAAGTCAGTCAGAGAAAGACAATTATCATATGGTTTCACTTATGTGTGGAACATAAGGAATACCACAGAGGAATGACCGGGGAAGGGAAGGAAAACTGAATGGGAAGAAATCAGAGAGGGAGACAAACCATGAGAGACTCTGGACTCCGGGAACCAAACTGAGGGTTACAGAAGGGAGGAAACTGGAGGGAGGGGGTAGGCGAGTGATGGGTATTAAGGAGGGCATGTGTTGTGATGAGCACGGGGAGTTATACACAGCTGAGTTGTTGAACACTACATCAAAAACTAATGATGTACTATATGTTGGCTAACTGAACATAATAAAAAAAATCTCCTATTACTCAATAAAAAGACAAGTAATCCAATTAAAAATTGGTAACATGTTGAAGCAAACACTTAAAAAAAGTATGTGAATGGCCAACAAGCACATGAAAAGATACTCACTATCATTAGTCATAAGGAAAATGTGAATTAGAACCACGATGACGCATCACTATACACCTACTCAAATGGCTAATGTTAAAGAGATTAATAATACCACTCCTAATTTCCCTTTCCCTTTTTTCTTCCACCTCTGTTCCCCACAACTCAGTCACAAAATCTTTGTGGACTCTACCCAGGAATACCGTTTCTATTATTTTACTTATTAGCATGGTCTTTAACATGTATAACATTCAGATACCTCCCCCCAACCTCATGCTTCTGCATTCCTTTGCCCTCTCCTAGTGCTGTCACAGCTCAAATGTTCCTGCCTACAACTTCTTTGAGGGATAGAGCTGGTGGCCTAAACCCCCACATGTTGTCCTCGTAGGCAACCTACTGAGCTTACACCTTAGACAGCCTACCCCCAAGAGGGTAACCAGGACCTGGAAGAGGAAGACACCACTGGAGGCTCTGAGAAGTCCAGCAAGTTTCTTCACAAAGTGGTCTCTCCAATACAGGTGTCAGCTTGGGACCAATGAGATGGGACATTCATCCTCACAAGGTTTTTACATATTGCATCTTGGATGGCGCCCCCAGAAGCTTCTGAAGTGTATCGGGATTTTACTGCAGTGAAGTTCACACTAAGCCATGAGAGCCCCATTCAATTTCCTGTCTCAAATTACACCTGGCCCTGCTGTCCAACTAAGCACACTAGACAAAGTCAAAAGATATACAACCAAAAATAACACGAGGACTGCTTATCAGATTGGTAAAGATTAAACAGGTTCACAAGGCCCAGTTGGTGGATTTATGGGGAAAACATATATTTCTATATACTGCTGTCATACATACCTTGTGTTAATATATACACAAACACACAACAGTATATAAAAATATGTGCTCTGCTACTGAGACAATAATTCAGCAACAGAGTTAGAAATTTTTCACGTACATACTCTTTGACATAGCAATTCCACTTCTAGAAATTTGTTAAGAGATTTGTTCCATATTTGAGTCCTGACACTACCCCCTTTTTCTTGACTCTATGACCTCTCTCTGTCATAGTTTCCCCATCTATAAAATCGGGACAAAAATGACAGCTGGCAACATTGGGAAAAACAAGGATGTGTATTAGCGGTCTGGGCCTAAGGGGGTTTCCAGGATGTGAAAGTTTGAGTGCTAAATCTAGGAGGGTCCTGAGCAAACTGGAGCGAGGTCCACATCACCCCTTTCAGGAGCTACAATTTCTTCACTAGTCAGTTCTACAAAGTATCAGAACCATTCCACATAAGCATTTTGACATTTTTTATGAAGTAGCGGCTACCTCCTAGGCCCTTCATATATACCAGTGGCTCTCAAACGTGAATGTATATCGTAATTACTTGGAGGGCCCATTAAAACAGATTTGGGGGCCCACCCCCAGAGACTGACTCAGTAGGTCGTGGAAACGCACACTAGGCATGGCCAAGATTACAATCAGAAGCAAGAAGGTGGGAAAAAGTGGGGACCCATGAGATGGAAACAGCAGATACACGCCATGAAGTTCGCAACTGACGCTGACCTCCCTAACAACACTGAGTGTTTCCTAAACAGGGGACCCTATCTCATTCATCCTTGATATGTATCCCCAAGTGTGCCTAGGCCAGTACTAGGTTAGGCACAGCATGTGCTCAATAGACATCAACAACTCTTAGTGTTTCCTAAACAGGGGATCCTATCTCATTCATCCTTGATATGTACCTCCAAGTGTACCTGGCCCAGTACTAGGTGCACGGCATGTGCTCAACAGACGTCAACAGCTCTTTCCTTGGTGCTTTCTTTGAGATGAACCTTTGAAGCATAAGCTGAGATCATGCCCATTACCCCACCTGACTAGTTTGCTACCTAATTTCAGGACATTTGTCTTGAGATCTGCCAGCACTGCCACAGGACAGGCT
Organism: Mustela nivalis; assembly: GCF_964662115.1. Classification (NCBI taxonomy): domain Eukaryota; kingdom Metazoa; phylum Chordata; class Mammalia; order Carnivora; family Mustelidae; genus Mustela; species Mustela nivalis. The sequence continues at coordinate 11,975,704 of NC_139040.1, forward strand.
TTTTACTGAATGGACTTTCATTCATCTAGCATGTATTTATTGACTCCTATCTAGGCCCTAGACAGACCGCCAAGTGCTGTTGCATCAGCCAGACCTGGGAGCAAACCACTGCCCCCCACTAACCGGCCCTGTGCACTTGAGCAAATTCACTTTGGTCTCTTTTATCAGAAAAAGGGGGGTGGAAATCCTACCAATTCCACAGGACGCTTATTGGGATGAAACGAGATGACAGTGGCCCTTTGACACAGCTGAGCAGAGCGTCTAGCACCTAGTAAATGTGCCACAGATGTCAACTATCATTACTCAGGATCCCTGCCGTGCTGTGGGGTCACAAGATGTTATGTGTGGAGGGAGCCCGGGATCCATGCAGAGTCATACTTGGGCCACTTCAAACTGGCCAGCAATCCTGGACCACAGGTGGCAGAAGCTTGAGAGGAAGGGATGTTCAAAGCCCAATCCCAAGGACCTCTCAGCTGCTCTAGGAAGAACTAGATATCAGCTAAAGACCTAGAGGGCAAGCAGAACACCTCATAATAGGCCAGGGTGAAGGCATCTGGGCACCAGAAGGCTTGGTTTTGAAAGTCAGCGATGGGGCTCTGATGAGGATCAAATAAATTCATGTGAGCACTTAGCACAAGGCCCGGCTTCTTTACGTGGTCCTCTGGGCAGTAATTGCCGGAAGACCCGAGGTGGCCTGAGAGCTCTCCCACTTGCCTGCCCAACACATAGGTCCTCTCTCATTTCTTTTTTTCTTTCAGATTTGGTTTTATAATTAAGTTTATATGTCACTGTTTACAGTATCTTTTTTATTGAAATCGTTATTGAGGTCACTATGGGTACTCATGCAGACGTGAGGTATTGTACAGAGATATGTCATGTACCCTATGCCCAGGCTCCCCCGAGGGTAACATCTTAGGAACTATAGTACAACCAACATATTGATAGTAGTACCATCTACTGGCCTTTTTACTTGTATTTACTTGTGTGTGTGTGTGTGTGTGTGTGTGTGTGTGTATCCAGTTCCATATAATTTTATCATGTATGCAGGTTCATGGAGCTACCACCACAGTCAAGATACTACATGAATCCCTCCGGTTGCCCGTCTACAATCCCATGCGCACACCCCCTCCCAGGTCCCAGACCTCATTCCTAATTCTTAGAAACCACTAATCTTTTGCTATTTCTAGGATTTTGTCATTACAAGAATATTATATAAATAAAATCATAGAGTATTAACCTTTTGGGATTGGCTCTTTTCACTTAGAATCATCATCTGGCGAGTCAGGCAGATTGTTCCATGTATCAGTAGTTCACTCGGATCATTGCTGGGTCATATTCCATGGTGGATTTCCCATAGCATAATACTTTCTAGCTCTGGCCATGTCATTGCAAACACCAAGGTTTCATTCTTTTTTGTGGCTCAGTCATATTCCATTGTATATATCGATACCACCGCTTCTTTATCCATTCATCTATGGATGGACAACTGGGCCACTTCCACAATTTGGCTATTGTAAATAATGCTGCTCTAAACATAGGGGTGCACATAGCCCTTTGAATTAGTGTTTTATATCTTTTGGGTAAGTACCCAGTGGTACAATAATTAGATAATATGGTAATGGTATTTTTAACTTTTTGAGGACCCTCCATATTGTTTTCCACAGTGGCTTACACCAGTTTGCATTCCCACCAACAGTACAAGAGGGTTCCTTTTTCTTCTCTACAACCTTGCCAATATTTGATGTTTCTTGTGTTTTTGATTTTGGCCATTCTGACAGGTGTGAGGTGATATCTCATCATAATTTGATTTGCATTTCCCTGATGATGAGAGGTGTTGAGCATTTTCCCATGGGTCTGTTGGCCAACTGGATGTCTTCTTTGGACGAATGTCTGTTTAGGTCTTCTGCCCATTTTTAATTGGATTATTTATTTTTTTGGTGCTGAGTTGCGTAAGTTCTTTATATATTCTGAATATAAACCTTTATCAGAGATGTCATTTGTAAATTCCTTTCCCATTCTATAGGTTGCCCTTTAGTTTTGTTGATTGTTCTCTTGCTGTGCAGAAGCTCTTTATTTGTCCTAATAGTTTATTTTTGCTTTACTTTCCTTAGCCTCAGGAGACACATTTGAAAAAATGTTCCTACAGTCAATGTCAGAGAAATTACTGCCTGTTCTCTCTTCCAGAATTTGTATAATTTCAGGTCTTACATTTAGGTCCTTAATCCATTTTGAGTTTATTTTTGTGTCTGGTGTAAGAAAGTGTTCCACTTTCATTCTTTTGCATGTTGCTGACCACATTTCCCCACACCATTTGTTGAAGAGACTGTCTTTTTCCCACTGGATATTCTTTCCTGCTTTGTCAAAGATTAACTCATCATATAATTGTGGGTTTATTTCTGGATTTTCTATCCTGTTCCATTGATCTGTATGTCTATTTTGGTGTCAATAAAATACTGTTTTGATCACTATAGCTTGATAATATAACTTGAAGTCTGGAATTGTGATGCCTCCAGCTTTGCTTTTCTGGATAAGTCTTCGAATGATCCCTGCTCCTCCAGAACATGCTCTGAAATAAGTAAATAAATCTCTTTCCGGGATGCCTGGGTGGCTCAGTTGGTTAAGCATCTGCCTTCAGCTCAGGTCATGACCCCAGGGTCCAGGGATCAAGCCCTGCATTGGGCTTCTCGTTCAGTGGGGGGCCTGCTTCTCCCTCTTCTCTGCCACTAGCTTGTGTTCTCTCTCTCTCAAGTTAATGAATAAAATCTTTAAAAAAAAGCCTCTTTCCTGTATACCCTAAGTCATTTTTCAAACTGCTGCTTCTATGCTGTATCTCAGCAGTGCTGCCTGTTTTTCTGTCTCTTTAAGAGGAGGGTCTCAGTTTCTTATTCATATTCCTCTAGCTCTCCTAGAAATGAGACCACTGATTTTTAAAGGTCCAGCTGTTCAGCCCCACTGATGAAAGAATTTGTTGAGGTTAGGCCCCTCTGGTTTTAAAAGCCAAATGATATGGGGATTTGTCTTCCCATCCCAGTATGGGTCACCTGTGTCTGGGGTGCCTGTATGGGGTGCCTCTCCCTTCTCTGTGCCTTCCAAGTCCCTCCTTCCCATGGACATTCTGCATTGTCAGCTTGGCTGCCAACAATGCCTCCGCCCTTTCTACCCTCTTCAATGTGGCATCTTCTCAATATTTAGCTGTGGAGAGTCTGTTCTGCCTGTCTTTGGGTCATTTTCTGGGTTATTTACACTAATGTGGGGGCTATCTAGGTGTTTCCATGGGACAAGGTGAGCCTAGCATCCTCCTACTCTGCCATCTTCCCTGAAAGTTGGTATTTATTTCTATTTCTAATTTTTTGAGGAGTCTCTGTACTGTTTTCCACAGTGGCTTCACCACTTTACATTCCCACCAGCAGAGCACAAATGTCCCCTTTTCTCCACATCCTTGCTATGTCTTCTCTCCAATTTCTGATTGAATACATGCTTTTACTCTCTCGTGAATTCCTAGTCCTTTGTCAGATACATAGTTTGCAAATGTTTTCTCCCAGACTGTAGACTGTCTTTTCATCCTCTTTGCTTAGGTTTTGTTTTTTGCAGAACAAATGTTCTGATTTTGATGAAGTCCAATTTATAAATTTTTCCCTTTATGGAATATGCTTTTGGCTCTGTGATTTCAGATAAGGCACTGTTGTTCTGTCCTTTATCCTGCAGGTCAGCTACCTTAGAGGTTTTGTGGATCGGGGTCAACACCTAATCATTACATACCAAGCATGTGCCAAACATTTCTTCATTTAATCCTTCCAACCACCCTATGAGATAGATGCCATTACTATCTGCATTTTACAGGTGACGAAGCAGAGATGAAGAGAGATATGGATATTCGCCCAAGAGTCCACAACTAGGAAGTGGGAAATCTCGCACAAAATCTTGGTCTGTTCCTGCTTCCAAAGTACCTGACTTGCTCATCATTTCAAGTTTCCAGCAGGCTACACAAAATTCAACCTGTGGTATACAGCATGTTCATGAATCTGACTTCAGACATCATCATGTACCCGATGTGTGTTCCTACCCAAATAGGAACTTTCTTGTTACTTGGTTAAAAAACAACAGGGACGACAGCTATTGCAAAAGCAGAAGCATTCCCATTCCCCCAATTTTTGCTGCGCTCTCCACCCAGTCCCTCATGCTTACAATCCAAACAGTACTGCACACCCAGTGTGTCCCTGCCCTCAGGCCAACATGAGTCTTGTGGCTTCGTGGCAGTGGATTTCCTGGGCCACTGCTAGGCCTATGCATATCAATCTTTAAGAAGCTTTCCAAACTGGCCCCAAGCTTTATTAAGTTTGTCTGGATTCCTGGGTTCAAATTCCTGCTGTAGTTAGAGGGGTCTCATACCCAGCAATGGCTCTTAAAGCCTATGTTGCCCCCAGTGAGTCCTTTCCCTCTATGGCTCGAACAGGCTTCTCACCAGGTCACCTGATCATGGAGACAGCTGCCTGCCGACATTGTCTCTTCCCTTCCCTTCTCTTTCTGGCCTGTGGGTTTGGGTTAAGAAGCTCATTTTGGATTTAGACTCCTGGGCAGAGTTCCTTGACATTTCTTTGATTTTTTTAAAGATTTTTTATTTTATTTATTTGACAGAGAGAGACATCACAAGTAGGCAGAGAGGCAGGCAGAGAAAGAGGGGGAAGCAGGCTCCCCGTTGAGCAGAGAGCCCGATGCGGGGCTTGATCCCAGGACCCTGAGATCATGACCTGAGCCAAAGGCAGAGGCTTTAACCCACTGAGCCACCCAGGTGCCCCAAGAAATTTAATCTTACATTTTTCTTGGTTCAATAGCTTCTCTCTTCTGATGCCATGGCCCAAATTTTATTCTCAAATCTTTTCTTGAACGCTATTTGTTTCATTTGTTCATTCATCATTCATTCATTCATTCATTCACTTAACAATTGCATCCTGAGATCCTATTCTTAGCTAAGCACTGTGCTAGGCACTGGGGATACAGCATATAACAAGGCAGACACAGACCCTGGTGTCCTAACACTGCATTCTTTCTGGGGGAAAATTAATATATAAAAAAATTATTACAGGGGCGCCTCGGTGGCTCAGTTGGTGAAACATCTGCCTTCAGCTTGGGTCATGATCTCGGGGTCCTAGGATTGAACCCAGCCTCGGGCTCCCTGCTCAGTGCTAAGCCTGCATCTCTCTCTCCTTCTACCCCTCCCCCTGCTTGTGCCCCCCATCTCTCTTTCTCATAAATAAATAAATAAATAAAATCAAAGAAAAATTATTACAGAATCATTATTGGCTCTAGTCTGCACCCCTGGGTTTTTCTCCTGCTTCCACACTCAAACTGGATTAATCACCTTTCCCTAAACATGCTTTGGGCTTTCCCCCCTTACAGCCTTTTTAACTTCTCTTCACTCTGCTAATAATTGGCCACCCCATTTCTAGTAATCCCCTCCTACCACAATGTCTATGATGTCCTTAAGACCCAAATAAAATCCCACCTTTTTAACAGAGGCTTTCTCCATAAACCCTGTTGTACATGTTTCTCCCCCAGCCACCCCCCATCTGTAGAGTATCGGGCACCACCCGTAATACTACCTGCGCTCACACTAGTGGCTTTATGTCCTAGTTATTTCCATGCCCCTATCCACATGAAAGCCAGTAGAATCCCCGAGCACAGGGTTTACTTCGACATGTCTTCATGCCCCATGCATGTATCACAATGTCTTCAACATAGTGGGCAAGAGACGTTTGCTCAGCAGGGGAATGGCTGACCAAGTGCTGTTTGTTTAATTTAACCAACACTTGGGTAGCAGTTACTATCCATCAGGCGCTGTTGCTCACTTGGGTGGCATTTATTGGGTGTCCAGCACCGCTCCAATGCCTTGACAGACATGACCTCCCTGGATTCTGACGAGAGCCCTTGGAGGCAGGTGCTACTAGGAGCCCCATTTGACAGATCAGCGAAGTGAGACTCAAGGTGTTGCCCAAGTCAACTGGTAGATGTTGGGGTCCAACATCGGGATCCAAATCCCGACATCCCAACATCGGGATCCAAACCCCGGGCCACCTGTCTCAGGCCTGAGCTCTTAGCCCTGGACCTCTGAACAAGGCCTAGGGTGATTTGGTCGACACGGAATTTGCAAGAGAACGAATATGGATGAAATGCAGATCCAATTCCTCTGGGCAGGCCACAGTGCATCTCCCCAGTCATGTTCTTCATAGGAACTATGCTTCAATGGGATGCTGGGGGAAACGAAATTATAAAAAGTGCTGAATTAAACTGAGTCTTTCTGAAGCCTTTCTGAAGGGCAGAACCACCCCCAGCCCTCTGTCAGCGGCCCAGCTTTTATTTTTTCCTCATCACCATCCCACCTCCAGGAGTATTTTCAGATATTTTCCCCCTAGTGGCCCCTCATGAAATGTTAATAGCCCAGATACACTGTATATCTGTTAATGTTCTTCTGCATGTGTGCTTTACACATAAAGTGAATTTTTTTTTCATCACCCAAGAGCCAATGTTCTCCTCGTCCGGGGACAATGTTGCCTTATCAACAATCCCTGCTCGATGCTGACAAGCACTGAACCCTGCTAGTGTCTTAAGAGGAGAGGGGAAGCAGGATTCTCACTATCTGACCTTATGGGGCTGAGATTTTCAGGATTCCTTCAGTAAAGTAACACATATTTGCAACACTCCTTAGAGCTAATAATAACTACGATAATAGCCACAACAACAACAATCTTGTGGCAGATGCTGGGGGGAGAAAACGACTCAGGCCCAGTCAGGCCCAGTCTCAGGTTCCGAGAGAGTAGGTTAATATCATGGGTAAAATACATTTTCTACAACCTCAAAGCCTCAATGTCTTCATCTGTTAAAGGGGACAATAAGCCTTTAAGTACTCACTTTAGGGAGCTTTTATGAGACCATGAAGGTCTAAACTCTGCAAATTAGGAGACAGTATGCAAAGGTAGGTGGCAAAGTTATAGCTGCCTAAGGGGAAACGGGCTCAACTCTTTTGAAGACTGAGTTTAAAAGTCATTTTTACTTCATGTGAACTTTTTTTAAAAGATTTTATTTATTTATTTGATAAAGATCACAAGTAGGCAGAGAGGCAGGCAAAGAGAGAGACGGAAGCAGGCTCCCCACTGAGCAGAGAGCCCGATGTGGAGCTCCATCCCAGGACCCTGGGATCATGACCTGAGCCGAAGGCAGAGGCTTAACCCACTGAGCCACCCAGGCATCCCCTCATGTGAACTTTTAATAATCAATTCACGTGAGTACTGGATCTCTCCTACAGTAAATGTGTCCTCTGTCTCGATGGGATTCTCCAACTCACAGGAGCAAAACTCACATAATTGAAAATTAAGTCGGTTCTTTTCATTGTCGGCCCCATATAGGATATCGGTTTTTCAGATGGGTAAATACGTTACATGAAAATGAAATGTTTTGCCCAGTCTTTCCTAAACACTCTCAGGATCCCCTCCAGACCTATATGGATGAATAGGTGTGGCTGGGAAGTTGTATTTTTAAAAATAATCTCCACACCCGATGTAGGGTGGGTGTTGCTGTGGAAGAAAAGGGAAAAAATTTTTTGAGGAGGACATGATCAATAATGTTGAATGCTGGGGCGCCTGGGTGGCTCAGTCAGTTAAGCCTCTGCCTTCAGCTCAGGTCATGATCTCAGGGTCCTGGGATCGAGCCCTGCAACTGGCTCCCTGCTCAGCGAGGAGTCTGCTTCTCCCTCTCCCTCTGCCCCTTCCCACTGCTCATGCTCTCTCCCTCTCTCTCAAATAAATTAATAAAATCTTTAAAAAAATTATTGAATGCTGCTGAAAAGTCAAGTAAGTGAAAGCTTAGAAGTTTCCATTAGCTTTGGCAAGTAAGAGATCATTGGTGTGAGCAGTTTCTTAATGGTAGTCGGTGGAGTGGGCAGAGAGGAGACTGGCAGATGGAGGGGTGAGTGTTAATGGGAAAGTGCGCTGAATGTTTTAAAAGAAGTTTAGCTGTGGGGCACCTCGGTGGCTCAGTTGATTGGGTGTCTGACTCTTGGATTCAGCTCAGGTTGTGATCTCATGGAACACATAGGGTGGGGCCCCCTGTTGGGCTCTGTGCTCAGTGGGGAGGCTGCTCGGGGATTCTTTCCCTCTGCCCCTTCCCCTGCTCCAAGATAAATAAATACATCTTTTAAAAAAAGAAGTTTAGCTATGAGCATCAACAGAGAGATGGAGCAGTAGCCTGGCAGGAAGACTGCCCCTGAAGAAAGATATTTTAAAAATATGGGTGCATGTTTAAATGCTGATGGGAAGAAGGTGATAGAGAGGAAGAGATTGTACAAAGAGGAAGAAAGAAGATGCCAGAAGAGGTAGGAGAGGAACATAGATCATGACAAAAAGATAACATGTCATCCTCACATGGGATAAGGACGTAGCAAAGATTATAAATATGACAGTGGAGATTTAAAGAGTTGTGTCTGATGGCTTCTATTTTCCCTGAGAAGAGAGATAGGAGTTGTCATTTAAGAGTGGAGATGGAGGTGAATAGTAGGGTCAAAGGTTTGAGAAAAGTGGAAAGATTTAAAATAATTATTGTTCAGAGTGGGAAATGAGTGAATTGTGAAGCTAGGTTTAAAGAACCACTTGAAGGAATAATCCTGAATTTACACTGGAATGAATTTATCTTGCTTTGTGACTTTATCTGGCAGTGCCCTGCCAATACAGGAAGGGTATAAAGAAAGTGGGTAATTTAAGTGAATTCATGAAGGTTCTGGAATTTCCTAGATAGTAGGATAAACTGAGTGAGCTTCTCTCCCACACCCCACCTCTACTGGCACAAAATTTAAGGAAACACTCATCTTCAGGGTCATACAAGAGTAGGACTGGCACCTAACATTGAGTGCCTCCTTCCATTTTGGGGGTGGTAAGGAAGAAGAGGTAGCAGGGAAAGCTCATTTACCTAGGCCCATCCCTGCACAAATGAGTTTGTTACATTGGCAACAGTATCATGAAGTGGGGTGCCTGAGTGGATCACTTTGTTAAGCAACTGCCTCCAGCTCAGGTCATGATCCTGGGGTCCTGGGATTGAGCCCCACATTGGGCTCCCTGCTCGGCAGGGAGTCTGCTTCTCCCTCTTCCCCTCCCCCCACTCATGCTTGCACACACACACACACACACACACTCTCTCTCTCTCTCTCTGAAATAAATAAAATCTTTTTAAAAAATAATGTCATGAAGAATTTTGATAAGAGAGTAATTACAGTAATGGCCCATATTATGTAAGATGGATAGAGAGGAGGGTAAAAATGGGAGAAAGTAGAGAGATGAGGCAGTGGGGAAAACTGACTAGGTAAATTGAAAAGCTAGGAGATTGTAGCCAGGAGGAATGTCTGAAGTTGTGGTCCTAGAGGTGGAACAAATTTAGGGTCTTGAAAACTTCCAAGATGAGATGGAAGATGTGGGTAGCTGAGCTGGAGGTCAAGGAGCTTCAAGATTCAAGTGCTGGATGGGTTGTTCTTCTGTCCGTTGAGTCAGCAACAATATAAAATAAGATTTAGAGTAGAGGGAAAGAACAGGCCTACTGACAAAGTCATTGGTGAACACAGAGGAGTATCTAGGAGGCCACTAGATGACAGCAACAAGGAAGGTTAAAGAGAAGTTAAAATGATTGGCATGTTTCAAGAGGAGCAAGGTTTTTTTGTTTTGTTTTTTTGTTATTGTTATTTGTTGTTTTTGTTTTTTGTTTATGAATGGGTGGAGGAGCAATGGGCTGAAAGTGGCTTTGGAGAGTGAAGAACAAACTGGCCCTGCTGTTCCATGAAGTACGGGAAAACAACCTGCAGCCAGCTCAAAATACAGTTAGAGCTATAGTCTCTGAAGACCCAAGTTTCTTTTCCTTTCTTCCTTCCTTCCCTCCCTCCCTCCTCTTCCTTCCTTCCTTCCTTTCTCTCTCTCTTTTAAAATGGGCTCCACACCCAGCAAGCAGCCCAATGCAGGCTTTGAACTCACAACCCTGAGATCAAGACCTGAGCTGCAATCAAGAGTTGGACATGACCAAGAACTGTGTTTCACTTAAGGCTAAGTCATTTAGTGACTAGTTGATGAAAGGGTTGAGTTCAGAGGAGAATTTGTCAAACAGGCAATGTGAATTCCAGAGGACCTGAAGGGGCAGATTGAAGCATGGTGGCATTAGCTGGTTCACAGGATTAAGGCAACATAATTCACAAAGGGTTCCACAGAGGATGGTGGGCACCCAAGACTCTAAAAATTCTATTTTGGCCAGCACATGATGTCCTGAAACTACCACACAGGGCTCAAATTTTTCTTTTAGCTTTTTTCTTTCTCCTGGTCCTCAGGACTGGGATAGTAGTTGATGATGATAGGGAAAATCTTATTGTGACTTTCATTTCCTTGATACCTTCCTTCAGCCCACCTGATAATAAATGAAAATAATAGTAATAGTAATAATAATTATAAACTTAGAAAACACCAAATACCTGCTTGTGCCATGGTTCTGAGTATTGGGAACAGTTTATACACGACAGACAAAGTTCTTGACCTCACAGAACTTAGATTCTATTTAGATAGGCCATGAACAAAGAACAAAAAAATATGTATATCAGTTTAGGGAGCTGTAAGTGTTAGGAAAGAATTTAGGTGGAGTAAACACAAAGACAGTGATGATGATATGTTTGTGAAGAGCTATTTCAGTGAAGGTAGTCAAAGGAGGCTCTTCCAAGGAAAACCTGAATGATAAGGAGCCAGCCAAATGAAGATAGGAAGAAAGAGCATTTTGGATCAAGAAGATAGCACATGCAAAGGCTCCATGGGAGGGAAGGGGCTTGGTATGTTTGAGGAACAAGGTCATGATGGCCGATAAGGTCTTGCTAACTCCCAAGACCTTGAAGCATCTCTTTTAACCACCTGTTGCTAAGGATGACTTGGAAGGGTCTCCACGGTCTGTTTGTATAAGGACCTCCATCTCCCACAGCTGGTCCAAGAGATGGAGGCTTTGAAGGAGCAGCAAGATACCCTCGGGAGATAGAAGAGAAACTGAGGAATCATTGACACACATTGGAAAGGGAATGAACTTGCTTAGTAGGTCCACCACCTTGGTCCTGGATCTATTGCACAATCACAGTGGAGATGGGGAAGTGCCCTTGTCCCTTTGATATCTGAAAACACTTAATCATAAACTGGGAGCCTCGACTTGAGGCTACTACATGAGGTAGGATTTACAGAGGCACCAGCATTGTAGTTGGCAGAAAAGTGGCATGAAATAGAGGATTTAAGTATTTCATAAGAAGGTCATATTATAATCTACTGAGCCTTGGTGGCTCAGTAGGTTAAGCATCTGTCTTCAGCTCAGGTTATGATCCTGGGGTCCTGGGATCAAGCCCCATGTGGGGCTTCCTGCTCAGCAGGTAGTCTGCTTCTCCCTCTCCCCCTGCTCCTTTTCTCTCTCTCTTGCTCCTTCTCTCTCTCCCAAACAAATAAAATCTTAAAAAAAAAAAAAAAAAAAAGAAGGCTGTATCATAGAACTCATACAGGAGAGGCCAAAAGCTAAAAGACAGCAAGGACAATGTGTTACAGAATAGCACAACTTAAGAGATGCTAGATACACACCCATCTCAGTGGTTCCTTTAACTGGATTACCTCATGGCTGTGAATGTGAGCTGGGGCCATGGAGTTGCCTTAAATCCCTAAGACTATCATTAGCTCCAAAGGGATGAGAAACACTTTTTTTTTTTAGAAATTTTAATTTTAATTTTTTTAAGATTTTATTTATTTGACAGAGATCAGAAGTAGGCAGAGAGAGAGAGAGGGAAGCAGGCTCCCTGCAGAGCAGAGAGCCCAATGCAGGGCTCGATCCCAGGACCCTGAGATCATGATCTGAGCCCAAGGCAGAGGCTTAACCCACTGAGCCACTAGGCGCCCCTAGAAATTTAATTTTTAATGATGCCTCACCATAAACAACCAAGACCACAAGAATCATTTAAATGGCTATTGCAGTTGCCCTCAACAGCTCAGAGAATATCTCCATGTTCTGCCTCCCATCTTTTCCATCCTTCTTTTCTTAGCCGGTTTTCCTTGTTTTGATCCTGTTGGCTCACATTCAGAATCTGCCTCTCTGCCTAGCCTGCCTGAACTGATATCTCATTTGGAAGATTGACCTTGACTTGGCATCTCCCCAGGATGTTAAATCTCAACTTGGCTGTCCTAGGGCTACACTCTAGTTCTAGGCAGTTCTGGGCAAATATTGCTGCTCCTATGCCTATCTGAGGCCCCCACATACCAAAGCTCAGGGATCCCATTTCTTTGGAGGGGTTTTGAATAATTATAGTGTTTATTAAAGTTGTATGTTTACCAAGGCACTTGGGGTGGCAATTGGCTAGGAGAAGCAGCTGGCACTGACAAGGAAATGTGTCATAATTAAGAACTTCATAACAACCATATCCATCTTACTCTACCATCTAAATATAGATAGTGCAAAAGTACAATAGAAACCAAGAGTAAGAAGACTGAGAAAGCCACTGTGACTCAGCCAGAGTGCTTGTCACACACATATCCTGCCTTCCTCCTCAGAGAGCCTTGACTTTGAACCACCCAAGCGGTACTCTGTTGTTGGGCAACCACTCTGCTGTGCTCAAGGCGGGCACAACTCATTCTTACTTCCTGGTCTTAGCTTATATCGCGCTCCCTCCTTGGAATAATGTCCTCTTGCCCTTTACCTTGTTGGATTCTCCTCATCTTTAAGGATCTAGCTCCACCCCCACCTCCTTCAGGACGCCTTCCCAGAACACTTCTCTGTCATCATTCTCCCCATCCCTTTGACCTCCTGCAGAACTTAGAATCTGCACCTCAACAATTCAGCATCTGTAGTTAGTCCCTTGCCATGTATCTCTCTCTAAATGTTTTCGGCTGGTTAGACTTGTCTCCTTGACTTCTATATCTTTTGTTGTGATGTCCAGCCAAATCCTGAGTAAACATTAAGTGCCCAATAAATTCTTATCAGTGGAAGAACATGTTTAAAGGCCTAATGAAAGAGAAAATTGGTAACATTGAAGATAGACTTCACCCACCTCTCATTTTTACCTCTGGCTGCCCTTTGACAGGCAACTCCACAGATGAAGCTCTTTGGTTCCAAACCGATGGCATGCTGTTTGAGAGACTAGAGTTTAAACTGATTTGGTATGGGAAAAAGTCTATAGTCTTAGAAACATCTGATCTCAGAAAAAAATTAAAATGGCCTGTGTGAAATTAAATATGATATGCAATTTTCCTATTAGATGGATAGTTCATTTTTATCCTAAAGAACTGAAAACATTTTATGTCTCCATATATGCTTTCACTTAACATTTTATGAGTGTCTGCTCTACACCAGGCCCAGCACTGGGCCCTATGGAAGGGCCATCTTCCCACAGGAAGATGAAAGAAATTCAGCTTTTGCCCTCAAGGATCTCAGCAGTTGGAGGAGTTGGGCATGCAAACACTTGGCCTAGAGAAAGTGTCACAGCTTCGCAGAGGAGATGACAAATTTAAAAACTTATTAAAAGTCCTATAAGTGGGACACCTGGATGGCTCAGTTTGTTGGGCACCCAGATCTTGGTTTCCACTCAGGTCGTGATCACATGGGTCATGGGATCAAGCCCCGAGTAAGACTCCATGCTCAATGGGGTGTCTGCTTAGAGATTCTCTCCCTCTGCCCCTCCCCCTGCTTGTGCACACTCACGTGAGTGCTCTCTTTCTCTCTCATAAATAAATAAATCTTCTAAAAAAAGAGAAAGTCCTATAAGCTATTGGCCTATAGTGAATTTTTTAAATATAATAAAATATGGGAGTACCTGGCTGGCTCAGTCAGTGGAACTGTGACTTGGTCTCAGGGTTGTGAGTTTGAGCCCCAAGTTGAGTGCAGAGTTGACTTAAAAAATAAAATATTTTTAAAAATATGATAAAATAAGACATTCTATATCTTGTCTAGTAGAGCACATTTTAAGGTAAAAAAAATCTAGACAGTTTAAACTAAAGGAGCTTTTCTATCATATCCCACAGTCTTTGGTGAAGTAAATAATTATTTATTTATTATCATAAAGCAAATGCAATGCCCTAATTTCCAGCCTGATAACTAGTACACTTGAAAAAAAATTGCAAATGAACTGGCATCCCCACCCAAGAATTATTTTCCTGGAAAACACTAGAACTTTCTAGTAGTCCACATGTATCTCAGTTCTGCAGATACCCAACTCTTAAAAATATCCCAGAACTTTGTATTGATATGTTTGGAGAGAAAAAAAATTCTGACAGTTCCTCAAACACAGGCCTTAGGCATCCCTAAAAGGTTGTGCTCAGGGGCACCCGGGTGGCTCGGTCAGTTGAGTGTCTGCCTCCTGCTCAGGTCATAATCCCCTGGTCCTTGGGTCAAGTCTTGCATCTGGCTCCCTGCTCTGTGGGGAGTCTGCATCTCCCTCTCCCGCTGCTCTTCCCACTCCTCTCTCTCGTTCCCTCTCACTCACTGGCTCTCTCTCCCTCTCTCAAATAAACAAATACAATCTTTAAAAAAAAAAAAAAAAAAAAAGAGGTTGTGCTTAGAAAGTTCTTCCCTTTCAAAATCCCCAGTTGGTCCTTTCAGAGCATTTCCTCAAGGCTACTCTAATTTTAGACTAGCCATTATCTCTATCCTTCTGTCAAGCTTCTCCTTTAACATCTTAATCCAGCAGGGGTGACCAATCTTAACATTTTTTTTAACTTGGAAACACTGAGAAGAGAGTTACTGAATACATATATACAAAGTTCTGGATTTGGGCCAGCCCTCAGGAGAGCCATGGTTCAGTCAGGTTCACTTCAGCGATCCAGCTTTCCTCTTTTATTTTTCCTTCCTACTATCCATAACCCTCTCCCTTCACCATGGTGTCCAAGGCCTTAACTCTAGTGTGTATTACTGCATTATATGGTCTGTATCATTGCAGTAGGTCATTCGGGACTGTTTACATGCTGAAAGGAGCTGGGAAAAAAACATGCCCACCCCAGGAAAAAACAATCACTCCCATTAAAGTGCCTGAAAACTCAGGGACACCTCTGCTGTGATCTGATCTGATCTGAGGGGTTACCCCAAAATGTTTGCCCACCCCAGATCTCTCAAAGCCCATCCCTGACTGGCCACCTTCCCCCAGAAGGTGGAGCCTGCTTTCCAAACCACAAATTCTGAATCAAGGTTCAAAGGAAGAGTTCTTTCGCCAATTCCAGATGTAAATGACAGTCTGGGAGGCAGTGTTTGGACACAGGCATCTGGAAATATAGAAACATTTACATGTTTTATGGTGACAATAGGGCAACTTATCTTCAGACTTTAAATGGTCTGAAAAACATCAGGAACAGAGACAACTTGGTAGTATGAATCTGTTTCTCAAATGTGAGGTTCCAAAGGGAATGGGAAAAACCATTGGTCTTCAGAAGGCTCAGCTAGTGGCTCTTCAAATCCTCTTTTTATCAAAGGTTATCTTTGGAACAGCAGCAGGTAGTTAAGGTTATTATTATTATACAGTTTTTCATTGTTCCGTTGATGCTAGAATTACTTTATAACAATGCTATGAGGTAAGCACTATTATTATTCCCCCTTCATACTCGAGGCAACCGAGGCTCAGAGATGTTAACCCAAGCCAGAGTGTCAGTTCAGGCCAATGTTTCCATGAAACTGGGTGGACTCTGACTCTATAGCTGACTCTATAGCTGAAACTTCCTCGGGAAGTTTCCTCCCCATTACCTGCCAGTAGACCTCTAGCTCTCTTAGCATCTCTTCTACCCATTTGGCTCAGAGTCCCACATCCTAATGCTCAGAGGTCTCACTCAAACTCATTCAACCCCTGGGTTTTGCCAGGCTCATTGACTGCCCTGCTCTCTGCTGCCGCCTCCTGGTCCAACCCAAGACCTGTCCCAGTGGCACGTGCACTGAAAGCACGTGCTCCCTTATTTGTAGCCCCAATCCTACCTACCTAGCTTGCCCAGCTGGCCCACTAAACAGCATGTCTAGAAAGAAGAATGATTCACCTGACCAGCTTACATTTGACATTGTCAAAGATTTCCCAGACTCTGACACTGATGCCTGTTTCAGAAGCTGTACATTCCTACAACCCATTTTAAGACCACCTGTTCTCAGGGCACCTGGGTGGCTCAGTTGGTTAAGCACCTGCCTTGGGCTCAGGTCATGATGCCAGGGTCCTGGGATCAAGCCCCATATCAGGATCCCCGCTCAGCGGGGAGTCTGCTTCTCCCCGCTGCTTGTGTGCTCTCTCTCTCAAATAAATTAATTAAAAAAAAAAAAAGACTTAAAAAAAAAATCACCTGTTCCCTGTACTGATAATGAAATGTCAAGGTGACAAAGTGGCCGGGGTACAGTGCTCTTCTTCCCAACAGACATTGAAAACACTGAAAAATTCAAATTTCTTTATGGTAAATTTTGACACTGAAAAACTAAAATTTGTTTTGTGTTTAGATGCCATTCTGAGAATAACCGAGGGAAAGCACACCTAGAAAACACATGGAGAATCGCTCTTACCCAGTCTCTTGTCCTCCCTACAACAGAAGATGCTAGGGTGACCACTGGGTAGCAGAAACTTAGACTAGAGAGCACTAGATCCTGCCTAGGAAGTGCTGTTGGAATATCTTCTTTTGTATTCAAAATGAAGTCCTCAGCAAAGGCAGTCTTCTTGACAAGGTCAGTGCGTTGAACAGTATCTAAGACAGCCAACTTGGCTGAAAAAGATTTCTGTTCAAAAGGACCTCTGAAGAGCACTGCATCAGGAATCAAGGCATCTGGGTTCTAATTCCAACCACTACAACTGGTTAGAAATGAAGTTCTCACAAGTATGAGAAGAGTTAGTAGGATGATAGTGGTCTAACCAGAAAAGCCAATTTTACTGCAAAGAAGCCATGATTCTAATGCTGGTACTGTAACAAGAAAAGTCACAGATATTAGGGGGCAGTCATATTAGATAAGACTGTGTTACATTTATGAAGCACTTTCACCATATGCTAGGTGCCATATTAAAACCCAGTTAAATCCTCATATCGGGGCGCCTGGGTGGCTCGGTCAGTTAAGCGTCTGCCTTTGGCTTAGGTCATGATCCCAGGGTCCTGGGATCAAGCCCCATAGCAGGATCCCCGCTCAGTGGGGAGTCTGCTTCTCCCTCTTCCTCTGCCGCCCCCCACCCCCCGCTCATGTTCTCTCAGTCTCTCAAATAAATAAATAAAATCTTTAACAAACAAATAAATAAATCCTCATATCAAGCCCATGAGGCACGTTCTCTTAGTTTAGAAAAGATAAGCAACCTGCTCAGGGCCTCATAACTAGAAAGAGCCAGAACTGGGAAATGAACCATTATGTATGTAGACAGTGTAGGGTACGTGTGCATGTGTGCGTGTGCATGGGTGCAAGTCTGGCTCTAGAGCCTGTGCTAGAGCTTCTATCACTACCTCTCCATTTTAATATTTGGTTATGTGTTGTTACTGTCTATAATGAAATTATTTAAAAATAGGTAACACACATATATGGGACATGACACAAAAGGTTAAAAAAAAAAAGGAGTGAAAAGTAAGTCTGATATACATAGTCTCCTTCACACTCCTGTACCCCAGCCACCAAAAACCCACTCAGGACACAACCACTGCTAACAGTTGCTTTTCAAATGAAAACAAAAAATCATTTTTGCAGTGGTTTGACACTGCATCATTTCATAGTGCATGTAAACCTGAGCCATGTTATTATGGATTTCTACCAGAATTTTTAAATTTTTTTGTGTAAGACATTGTTCAAAACTGATCCATAGAAAACATGGAAACAGCTCATAGTGCATCATGAATGTTAATGCTTTTCAGGCATTAATTGTTCAATTTGGCTAATCAAGCTTAGTGATATGGTATATTCTAATTCTTTTACATTTTCTATTTCAATGACGTAACTTCTTTTTACAATAAGATGGAACATCTGTCTGATGAAAAATGGGCCATTATTATTCATCTTAAGCCATGAAGCATCGCTCAACAGCTCTGAACTAATGGTCATTACATCAAATAGGTTTTACTTTAATCATTATTTCTAATACATGTGAAATTAATACACAGTGTTTGTCATTACTGAGCACTAGAATATAATTCTAGAAGAAGCAATTAATGTCTATCAGAAGTTTTTTGAAATATGATTATCAAATACTTGACTAATGAATCATTTGCATATCTGAAATTATAACCTAAACATTAAGCATTCTTGTGATAGGATGCATTAGGCTTAAGAATGGAAAAAAAAAAAAGAACGAGAGGGATTTCAAATATTAAGTTATATACATAGTCCCATTCCCTGGCAGCTCAGAATTTTTTCTGAGGAGAATTCATTTTGAAAAGAACAGTTAAACAGTTTCAGGGAAAGGCCCTTCAGGGGCTTTTCCGGGAACTGGAATTTTCATTTCTCTTGTTTCTTTTATTTACATTTAAAAAAAGAAAAGTAGTTTTGAAGACCTGCATCTCTCAATTAAAAAAAAAATCATGGTTAATTGTCAAATTCAATCTCTATATAGAGAAATGCCATCCATTTCCAAATGTTGCTTGTAAACTCTCCCGGCAAAGGGGCAAAGAATAATGCACTGTATTTCCCCTGCAGTGTTAGAGTGCACGTTCACCTTAAGGAGCATATGCTGTTCTTTTGAAATATGCAGACTCCCCTCTCATTGTACAGGGCCTCTGTGAAAAGATTGAGGGCTCTACAGAATTACCATATGAATAGGCTAACATACCTCCCAAGAAGCCCCTGCACGAGGGGGCACAAAAGGAGGAGATCCTTTTATTCATTTTGTAGTTAATGAAGAGTAAGAGGACCCTTTCTGACCAATTTTTGTGGGGACTCAGAATTCCAAGTTAAAATGTTGCATATAGAAAAATACCCACATACACTTGGGGCTCTACTCTTTCCTCCCTTATAACCAACCTAGCACACGGAACAGGGCAAATGTGAAATCTCTGGAAAGCGTAACTGCTGGTATCAATATTAATCAGTGAAAGTTGATAAGGTTGGTCATCACCGTTCTTGCCCATTGGCTGATCAACTGCAATCATTTTAGCAACAATGCTTTACCTGGAAGAGACGGACCTTCAGGATTAGGTTAGGGTCAGTATTCCAGATGTGAGGACATGGCTGTTAATACAGTGTTTCTGGGGAAGAGAGTCTAGGAAGTGCAAATGAAACCAGGCCCTCAGTCCGAAGGAGTAAGACAGATTGCACAGGATTACTATTAGCAAAGGTCTAAGCAGAGCTCAAGAGCCATTTGCTAAGGAGATTAGAGTACCTGCTGCTCTGGTCAGCTCTCATGTACGGCTCCCTGTATCTTTCCCACTTAGAAGAAAGAGTTAAGTGTCACTTCTTCCAGGGGCCACCTCCCATGACCCCAGCGTCTAGGTTAGGTGTCCTCCTAATCTAGCAATACCCTGTACTTCTTGCAATGTTACACAAAAATTCTGGCATTATTACGTAGAAATGCTTCCACATCTATCATTCTCATTATGTTGTGTAAGCTCTATGAGGTTCACAACCATGGCCATACCATTCTTTGTCATGTCCAGTCTAGAGCACAATGTGAAGCACGTAACTGATGCTCAGTATTTGCAGACTAATAAAAAGCTTGGTCCTAGGTGGAAACTAAGTCCATGCCATAACCATGGTTAGGGAACTGGGCCCAGGAAACCCGGCAAATTGTTTCATGGCAGAGGTGTGTTGACGAGTCCCTGTCCATGGAGCAGTCAATCTGCTGGACTAGATCACCACCTTTTTGGTTCACGGGTGATGCTTTCTGTTAGAGCTGCGCTGCTACCCAGAGGGTCACTGGAATTAGAGAGGAGGAAATTAGATGGGAAGCCGGGAGGGTGCAGAATCAGGGTGAGAGGTACAAGAACAAGTAGAGGAGGCTAGGCTGAGAAACAATCTGGTCGCTGAGTGCGGTGGGATGGGGCGGGAATGGAAACAGTCTATAAAACCAAACCAGTAGAGACAGGAGGCTAAAACTTTGATTTAAGATGAGAGTCATCGGGCGCCTGGGTGGCTCAGTGGGTTAAGCCGCTGCCTTCGGCTCAGGTCATGATTCCAGCGTCCTGGGATCGAGTCCCGCATCGGGCTCTCTGCTCAGCAGGGAGCCTGCTTCCTCCTCTCTCTCTCTCTCTGCCTACCTCTCTGCCTACTTGTGATCTCTCTCTGTCAAATAAATAAAATCTTAAAAAAAAAAAAAAGGATGAGAGTCATCATGGGAAGCCTGGGTGGCTCAGTCAGTTAAGCGTCTGCCTTTGGCTCAGGTCATGAGCCGAGGGTCCCGGGATCAATTCATGCAGTGCATTGGGCTCCTTGCTCAGTGGGAGTCCTGCTTTTCCCTCTGTCTGCTGTGTGCGCTCTCTTTCTCTCTCTCTCTCTCTCTCCCTCTCTCTCTCTCTCACACACACACACACACACACACAACTAAATAAATAAAATCTTTTAAAAAAATGAGAGTGACCCAACTATGTCCTGTAGGCCAACTCTAATCCTCAGTCTATTTTTGTACACCCTGGAATTTAAGAATGGTTTTTGTTATTAAATGGTTGGGAGAAGAAAAAGAAGGAGGAAGAAGGGGAGGAGAAGAAAAGGCAACAGCAGCAACAGAGATTATATGTGGCCAACAAAGCCTAAAATATTTGCTATCTGGTCCTTTACAGAAAAAGTTTGCCATTCGCTGATTTAAGTGAATAAAATCAAGAAAGCAAAAGCAAACCTGTCCCCAAACACGCGCACACACACACACACACGCACTGTAATCATGGAATACCATTTTGTGGTACTTTGAAAATACCAAAGGCATTTTGATGCCCCGTGAAGTATGTAAAAATGCAAATTAACCATTTGTATTCTTTGGTAACTGATCTAACCATAAATACAATACTTTGCAAGGTACTATTCCCATATATTTTCTGGAGACTGATTTTTGTCTACACTAACCTCTCATAGATGGATGTCTTATCCAGCCTCTGCTGTAATCATTCTGTTTGCCCTTGGACCTTTACCTAATTATGAGAATTTTGCACTTCCAGAGAAGAGACTGCATAATGTGAATATATTTGAAAGGTAATAACTTTGATTTGATCTCATTCAGTAATGTTCTTTGAAATACAGTCACGGTAGAGTTTCAGAGCTGGAAGGTATTTCAGAGATCATATCCCATCCAAACCCCTTGCTTTACCATGTGGAAAACAAGAGATTAAGTAATTTATCTGAGGCTTAAAATAAATCAAGGGCAGATAGAACCCAGAAATCCTGGTTCCAAGTTCTCTTACATGCCTGCTTCCACATAGTATCTATCCCATCCCTAAACTCCTAGAGGGCCTAGAGGGCACTCTCTCACGAATGCAGAGCCCACTGCCTGACACATAGTTAGTATTCCAAAATGTGTGTTGAATAAATGAGTGGATGTTAATCGCAGCTAACATTTACTTTGTACTTACCATGTGCCAGGCACTACGCCAAACACTTTTACACCCATTATCTCATTTGACTCTCATAACAACTCTCAGAATAGGGTTTTTGTTTTGTTTTGTTTTGCTTTTTTTTACTCCATTTTACAAATGAGAAAAGTAAGATGATGAACAAAGATGAAGCGACTTGCCCAAAGTCACACAGCTAGGAAGTTGTAGAACTAGCTTTGGAATCGAGGTCTTTCTAACTCCGGAGCCAGTGTTTTTCATCACCAACCTGAATGTGGGGTAAGGACCAATGAAAACATCAATTCTGAAACTATACGGAAATGTTAAGCTTGTGCGCCTACTCATCAAAATACAATTTCCTACCATGCCTTTACTCAGCAAATGAAGCCCAGTGAACAGGACCCTCAGTTTGTTTTTCCTGGCTTTGCCCCCGACTCCCTGTGTGGCCCCACACAATCAGCTAATCTCTCAAATTCCCGAGTTCCCCAAATCCATTACAGAGTCCTGCTTTTTGTGGCACCCCAGGGTGTCTCCAATTATCTCAGAGGGGTTTCGTGAAATTCTCAAAACAAATTTTAAACGCGATCCTTTTTTTTTTTTTTTTAAAGAACATATGCTTTATAAAGCCTTTAGGAGGATAGAAGGGATTTCCTTCAAACAAAACAAAACATGAAAATGTGGCCGTAGTTCTTAATATTCCCGGAATTTGAGCTGAATGTTAAGGGATGCAGCTCCATCTGCTGGACATTGAACACACTAATCATAAAAGAAATTAAATATTGATAGCAGGACTTATTTAGAGTCTGTAGCCTCTGTTCTAAATACCCATTTTATTAAATCACAAAAAATACATGGCTATTGTAAAACAAAATTTGCCATGGATAATATAAGTATAATCTTGCCCTCCGAGATACCTACCACATCAACAGTTCTTCTGTTTCTGTGCACCTGTATCTCTTTCTATGCAGGTGAGAACATATATGTACAGTGATATATACTCTTTATATTTGGAAAAATTATATAACAAGCGTTTTCCATGTCATTTAATAATCACCATAGGCAGAACTTCTAATAGCACCTGAATAGCTTCGGTTGAGTGTCCCACTCTTGGTTTCGGCTCAGGTCGGGATCTTGGGATCCTGGGATGGAACCCCTTTGAGTCTCCCTGCACAGCAGGGAATCTGCTTCTGCCTCTCCCTCCCCCTCTGCCTCTCCTCTCACTCGAGCTTCCCGCACATGCGCAAACGTGCTCACTCTCTCTCAAATAAATAAATAAAATCTTTAAAAAAGATTATACAATAATGTATTTACCCACATGGCCATTGTTGGACGTTTATGTTGATTGACAATTTGGTTATTACAAATGAGCCTCTCTTTGCATAAATTTTGTCCAGATTTTGGCTTACTTCCTAGGGAGTGATTGCTATTAACAGTGAAACCACGGGTCAAAGGGTAGAATTATATTTTAGTTCCTGAAACATATTGCCAAATTGCTTTCCAAAAAGACTGCATCAGTTTACCCTCCCATTATCAGCGTATGAATGGCCTTCTTATGGCACCCTTGCTAACACAGAGTATTGTCTTTTTTCATCTTTGCTAATTAATAGGTGAAAATTGGTCTCTTGTTCCATTAGCATTTTTGATTACTAGTGCAGGTGAACATTTATTCATATGTTTATTAGCACATTTCCTCTTTTGTGACTTGTTCATTAATGTCATTTTCCCATTGAGAGCCTTTGTATTTTCTTATTATTTTGTATGTGCTGTTTAGATATTAAAGACATTATTTTTTCTTTCATATTTATGGCAAGTACATTATTTTTTCTCTCATATTTATGGCAAATATCTTTCCAAGCTTGTTCTTATATTTGACCCGTAGAGGCTTTTCGTTTTTTATTGTCAAATATTTTAATAGTTTCTTTTACGATTTTTCCCCAATTGCTTTAGGCTTAGCATGTCCTCTATAAAGAAATGGGATAAATATGCATATTTTCATGATCTTGATTTTTGATCCACATTTTTACACTTTCATTTTTTATTTGCCTGGAATTAATTTTGATGTTAAATATGAGACATGAGGATATATTTTTATAGTTTTTTTAAGACATTATTTGAGAGAGAGAGAGAAAGACCATGAGTTGGGGGCACAGAGGACGAAAGAGGAGGCGGCTTCCCGAGAGTAGGGAGACCAACACAGGACTCGATCCCAGGACCCTGAGATCATGACTTGGAGTCAAAGGCAGGTGCTTCACTGACTAAACCACCCAGTCACCTTGAGGATATATTTTTAAATATCACATTCATTGAATTGCTCTTCCCGCTTTATTGAGTTGTTAAATTATCACCAGTATGTGTTTCACATAGCACTGTCCTTACGCTCCCCAGAGAGTTTGCAAAGGTTCAAATTTGGGAGTAAACTGTAATGGTTTGCTTTTGGCTGACAAAGAATCTGGGGATATATAGGGAGCCATTTAAGAATTTTGAGCAGGTCATTAACATGATCATGTCTGTGCTTTTTTTTTTTAAGATTTTATTTATTTACTCAACAGACAGATCACAAGCAGGCAGAGAGGCAGGCAGAGAGGGAGGAGGAAGCAGGCTCCCTGCTGAGCAGAGAGCCCGATACGGGGCTTGATCCCAGGACCCTGAGATCATGACCTGAGCTGAAGGCAGAGGCTTAGCCCACTGAGCCACCCAGTGTCTGTGCTATTAAAACAAGGTAACTGTCATGAACTGTAGAATGAGAATAGAGCAAAGGGACGTTTGGAGACACCCATGCCAGACAGTTGACAGTTCTCTGAACAATTTGCGTTCTCTCCTGAGTCTGAATAGGCATCTTCCACCCTGCCTTTCTAATAAATAATCTATTTAGTAATTTTGGTATATTCTGGACACTGTGTTAAGCACTTTACATATATTATCTCATTAACTGTCCTCAAACCCCAGTTAGGTAGGTATTATCACCCCCCTTTTCACAGATAAAGAAATTGAGGTCTAGAGATGTCATAGAAATTGTTCAAGGTCCCGCAGCCAGTGAGTTGGACTCAAACCTAAGGACTTGGGGGTAATTAAATGAATGTAAAACACCTAAAACAGTGCCTGGCTTGGTAAATGGCAGCTTCTCATCCCCTCAACCATCATCAGATCTTTAGGAACTTGAAATTTTATATAAAAATATGCTAGTGTTGGGCACCTGGGTGGTTCAGTCAGTTAAGCATCTGCCTTCAGCTTGGATCACGGTCCCAGAGTCCTGGGTCCCAGAGCCCCGCATCAGGCTCCCTGCTCAGTGCGGAGTCTACTGCCTGTGACTCTCCCCCTTCAGGCTCTCTCTCTCTCTTACTCTCTCTGTCTCTCCAATGAATAAATAAAATCTTTTAAAAATATATGCTGGTATCACCTGAACAAAATATTCCAGCAATTATAGGAGCCTTAGTCAAAATTAATTGGGAACTACTTTGAACCTCCAACATGTGTGTAAGATAAGCTCCAGCGCGGCAGTCAGGAAGCCTGGCTATCTAGCCCACCTCCTAGTACTAGGTAGTTCTGTGACCTTGGGCAAGTCACTGGACCACAAAGTTCCCTTGTCTGCAGAACAACAAAAAGCAATCATATCCTTCAAAGGGTCTTCTGTATATAATAAAAGCAAATCTGAAATGGTTGAGAAAGTTGATAATTCTACATGCTTTTATAGATTTCCTAAGTAAGCTATCAAAATACTTAGGCCATGAAAATACCTATGGAAGCCATGCAACAAACAATGAATATGGCCTCTTGGTTTCAATTTGTTTTGTTTTTATTTTTCATTACGTCAATTTTCAAACATACACAAAAGTAGAGAGAATAGTATAATTAACCCCCATGACCAATTACCCAGCTTTAATGAACATCAACACTGCCTTGTTTTTTCTGAAGCAGCCTCCCGATATTTTATTCTTCTGTGTATTTTAAAGCAAAATCTAAGGCATATGAATACGGTCCATTTTTATGATGACAAAAATAATGAAGGAATTTTATTTGGTTTTCTCAAATCGAGAGGAGAAAGTTCATTTTAAAATCTGGCAAAATCCAAGCTGGTGTTAATTTCACTTGGTCCTTCTGCTTTTAAAATGTCTCAGAAAATGAATCTCCAATCTAAATACATAATACATTAATTCATCAGTCCGGGCCAAGGGCTAGTGAATTCTAATTGTCTGTGGAAGACAAGCAGGTGGGGGGTTCCTGCTAGTCTAAGCAGAGGGCAGCATTTTCATTTCTATAATAACAGTATTCATAACATGAAATGTTTAGCTGGTTTAGTATATTAAACCAGTCTGGCTTGAGGGTAATTCTGACCAGAGATTCAACGATTCTTGACAAAGTGAGTGAAGGCAAGAAGACTAATTAAAATTATCTTCTTCAAGAAGAAATTTTTTTAAAAGAAAGATAAAATGAGCTACCCTGCCCACTCAATAAAGAAGGCAGGAATCAATTTCTCCCTAAACCTGAGTACTTGCAATTTTCACCGTGTGTCTAGTTCACAGCGCTCATTGACATTCACGGTCCCAGCCTAATGACATATGAGGGACTGACATTCATGTACCCATTTGTACGAATGAGAAGGTGAAGGCCCTAGGGATCACACTAGTAAAGGAGACAAAGCTAGGGACTAGAGCCTAGTTCTCCTGCTTCCTATGTCAGGGCTGACTCCCTATGTAAGCAAGTTTACCAAACAAGAATGAATTTCTTCACCTCCAATTTCCAATCTCCCTAGAACTTAATAAAGTATCTGTACTTTGTAGCAGCTCAGTAAATATTTCTTGCCTGTCTGAGTACTGCCTGTACTGCCTAATAATGGGAAAGAAAGAATAAAAATAAGTAGAAAGTAAAAAGGAGAAATCAGATAAACAAAGGAAGAGGAAATAACATTAATAAGCTTAGCAAATAAAGCACAATCTGGGAGGGGAAAAGAAAGGAAACATTGAGAAAAACCTGTTAAACCACAGTGAAGAGTTCTATGTCAGAAAAAAAAAAGATTTAAATTCCATATACCAAAAGGCTGACAGTGGTGGTAATGACAACTAGAACTAGGACCACTTCGATTTTACTAGGCTCTATGGTAAGCCTATTAACCCTCTGAGGTAGGGAAGTAATACTATTATCCCCATTTAATGGGTGAAGAAAGTGGGGCTCAGAGAGGTTAAGCAACTTGCCCAAGGCTATAGAACTAATAAGGGTAGAGCTAGGATTCCAACCCAGACAGTCTGACTCAATTTTCATTTTTTTATATTTTCTATACTTTGCAAATTTCCTACAATGAGCATGTATTACCTTTATTTTTTAATCCTGTAGCATTCATCGTGTATAGAAATAATTTTGTCATTACATCATTAAGTATAGTTAATTACTATTTCTATTCATCATTTGTATGTCACCTCAATTAGACTGTTAAGAGCCTGTGTCTAAGGGAGTGTCATGTTTTAATGCATATTATAGCTGCTCGATGAATACTTCTTAAATGAATGGACAATGGAGAGAAAAATGTGGGAGTATGAAGAGAAACAACCACGACACACACCAAAAAAAAAGGTTTAGGGAGGGGGTGAAAGAGATAGATGAGGAATAGAAAAACAGGCACAGAAATATAATGATCAAGAACAGGAGATGGGGGGTGTATAGGTAGAGAGACAAACACATAGCAATAAAGCAGGGCAAATAAGAAAGGAAGCTTGCTACATAGAACCTTATTTTGGTGAAATCATAAACTAAAATTAAAGCTAAAATGCATTAACAAAGAGAAGCCAGTCATAGGCGAGAAAGGAGACTTTTAAGATATGGTACTTTAAAATTTTTAAATAGAAAAATTGTTTCAAAGTACCTTATGAGAGGGGGAAGTACTAAAATTGCTTTTCTGGCAAAGCCTGTCCCTTCATCCAACAATTATCCTAAGATACTTGAGATCTCATCTCCATAAATTCAATAGGCAATTGGGGCCACTTTCTCTTTTGAGACCAGATGCAGAAACAGAAATTACAGTCATTTCCTATATTGCAGAAATTAGCTGGCCAGTTGAAAGCCACCTGCACGCATAATTCACATCATCAGAGGTTGGCATCTAGAAGGCTCAAGGCCCTGTCCTCTCTGCCACATACTTCACCCATGTAGAAGCTAAGCTCAGAAAACCAATGATGAAGTTTCGGTTTGCTGTTTGCCCATGTTATGGGGGTGATCTTTTATGGTTCCTGACCTCTTGGGAATTAAAGAATAATAATTTTTTTCCCATAGTAATACATACACATAGTTAACATAATATGGAAGCATGGCTGATAGCAAATAACAGTAGTTCCCTGTTCCACCAGGCGCCATCATCCTCCCAGGAAGCAACACATTTTTATGGTTTTAACTGTTTTTTCTGGTTTATATATTATATAATCTAAATAGTATGCCTAAACATCTATGTATTTAACAATTTTAGATGTTATCTATTAACTTTCTTTTATAATAATTAATAATTTAGCTTTTTTATACTTCCCACACATAGTGCCACATCCTTCACTTCCCTCAATCCATCTATCACAATTCTTGGTTAAATGAGTAGCCAAGTTTATATGATTATGACTATGTAATTATTGATCCCTGCAAAGAAAGTTGTATATTATTGTTAGTCTTAGCATATCATTGTTAGTCTTTTGGTTTTTCCCCCAAAGTTAATAAGTGCTTCAGTATTTCATTTTTTGAGATTTCTGAATTTCTTTCTTTCTTAAGTAGGCCCCATGTCCAGTATGGAGCCCCAATGCAGGGCTTGTATCCACGACCCTAAGATTAAGACCTGAGCTGAGATCAAGAGTTAGACACAACCAACTAAGCCACCCTGGCACCCCGAGATTTCTGTATTTCTAATGCTATTTTTAATCTAAGAGTTTTAACAGTTCTGTTAAATACCTATCAATAATTTTTCAAAATACTCTAACCTATCTAAAATCTGCTGGTTCCATATTCCCCCTGAGGATTTCCCTCTCTCATCTCTCTGTTCTGCTACAAATTAGGCCAGTTATCTTAAGGGCTAGAACATGACTGTACTTCTGGGACTTCTCCTGACCATTCTCTGGAGTTGGATTCTTGGTTTCCAGAATCTTATACTGTGCCTTCCTTTCTCTTGGTTTACTCTCTCATGTCAGTAGAGTACAACCTCTGATAGCTTCCAGAGAAAGTTTTCATAGGAGGAATTTTTTGAGACTTTGTACTTTCTACTTTAATATTTAACATGAGCATTACTGGATTGCTACATAATTTTAAGATGAGAATCATATTCCACTAAAAACTTAGACACGTATGGTCAATTGATTTTCAACAAGAGTGCTAAGACCCTTCAATGTGAAGAGTCGTGTGCTAGGACAAGTGCTAGGACAACTGGATATGCACAACCAGAATTATGAAGTTGGACCCTTAAATCATACCATACACATAAACTCAAAATAAATCAAAGACCTAAATGGAAGAGCTAAAACTATAAAACTCTTAGAAGATAAAATAGGTATGAGGGGGTGCCTGGGTTGCTCAGTGATTGGGCATCTGCCTTCGGCTCAGGTCATGATCCCAGGGTCCTGGGATTGGACCCCACTTCAGGCTCCCTGCTCTGCAGGGGGCCTGCTTCTCTCTCTCCCACTCCCTCTGCTATGTTCCTTCTCTAGCTGTGTCTCTCTGTCAAATAAATGAATAAAAATAATTTTTAAAAAATAGGTATGAATCTTCATAACCTTGGATTAGGCAATGGTTTCATTTGCCCACACAACCAAAAAGCAAATACGTAAATGGGACTTCATGAAAATTAAAACTTTTGTGCTTTAAAGGGTACTATCCACAAAATGAAAGATAACACATAGAATCGGAGAAAATATTTGCAAATGTATCAGATATGGGACTTGTAGCTAGAATACATAAAGAACGCTTACAATTCAATAATGGAAAGACAAATTACCCAATTAAAAATGGGTATATGAAAAAAATGAAGAAAAATGGGTATATGATTTGAATAGACATTTCTCCAAAGAAGATATACAAATGGCCAATAAACAAATGAAGAGAAGCTCAACAACAGTAGTTAGCAGGGCAATGGAAATTAAAACCACGATAGATAACTGCTTCACACCCACTAGGATGGTAACAACAACAACAAGGGCTAACAAAGATGTATTAGAAATGAGAGCCCTCATACACTGCTGGAGGGAAGAAAAAGTGGTTCAGCTGCTGTGGAAAACAAATTGGCATTTCTTCAAAAAGTTAAAGATAGAATTACCATGTGACCCTCCCAGGTCTATACCCAAGAGAATTAAAAACATATGTCAACACAAAAGCATACACATTACTCTTCACAATAACATTATTCATAATAGCCCAAAAGTGGAAACAACCCAAGTATCCAGTAACTGATAAATGGAGAAAATAGGGCATATCCACGCAGTGGGATATTATTCAGCCGTAAAAAGGAATGAGGTAGTAATACATGCTATAATACGGATGAGCCTCAAAAACATTATGATGAAAGAAAGAAACCAGACAAAAAAGGTAACATAGCCTATGATGCCATTTATAGGAAATGTTCAGATTAGGCAAATTAGTACAGACAGAAAGCAGGTTAGAGCTTGCGAGGGGCTGGAGAGAGGGGGCATGGGGTAAATAAGAGTAACTGCTAATGGGCAGAGTTTCTTTTGGTGATGATGAAAATGTTCTGGAATTAGATAGTGGTGATGGTTGCAAAACTTCGTGAATGTTCTAAAAATCGTCTACTTGTATAATTTTAAAGATTTTGTTTATTTGACAGATCACAAGTAGGCAGACAAGGCAGGTGGGGGGGTGGGGGAAGCAGGCTCCCTGCTGAGCAGGGCTCGATCCCAGGACTCTAAGATCATGACCTGAGCAGAAGGCAGAGACTTAACCCACTGAGCCACCCAGGCACCCCGACTTGTATAATTTTAAATGGATAATTTTTATGGTATGTGAATTATAGTTCATTAAAACTGTCTTCAGAAAAGTAACACAATAAAATACAATATAGGAACATATGGTTAAATGTGATGACTCGACTGCATTTCTTCTCTCCCCTTCCTCCCCCAAATCCCATAAACATGATACTAAGAAGATAAAAATGACATTAATTATCCACCCCTCAAAAAGATCAGAAAATCACTGGGACAGTTTGAGTTTTCACTGAAAGGCAAAGGAAAAACTATCTTTTGGGGGAGGGGAGAGAGGTAGGGGCAGAAGGAGAAAGAATCTTAAGCAAGCTCCACGCCCAGCATGGAGCCCAACATGGGGCTCAGTCTCACAAACCTGAGATCATGACCTGAGCTGAAATCAAGAGTCAGACGCTTAACAGACCATGCCACCCAGGATCCCCAGAGGAAAGGCTATCTAACCTGAACAGATTTGAAGGGACGAAATTCAAATTTTTTAAATAGAAAATAAAGCTGTTTTTGTAATTACAAATATACACACTAATGCACATGGATAAATAGAACAGGAGAGGAAATAGCCAAAGAGAAGGGTTAACAAAACTTGCGAAGACAGACTGTGGCTGGAGGAGAGGTAACTGACTGACTTGGTATGGAGAGCACTACAGCTGGAGCACCTGCGGAGGTGGAGGGACAAAGCAGAAGGTAAACCACTCACCCCGTAGGATGTGAGGAGGCCTAGAACGTGGAGACCGGGGATACAGTGGAAAACAGGGATCAAGCTCAGTGCTTCAAACTAATAAAGGACATCTAAATGTCAGAATACAAATAGTGGAACCCTTGGGTCCCTTTCCCCAACTTCAGAGCCTGGCCACTATCTATAACCAATCTCCACATCCAAGAAACCTTAACTTGATTTTCCGGTGACAAATAAGAAAAGCCACAGACTTGAACAATAGCCCAAAAGAAAGCTAGTATAAGTCCCAGGCTTCAAAATGGAGGAAGGTGGGTAGGTGGACTAATTAGGACCTTCAATCAGGCTCCTTTTTCCCATCGTGCTCCCAGATTGTTAGCACCCAGATATTTCTCCCACCCCACCTTCTACCCCTAGGTGAGAGATTAGAGGTCTTCTCTGGAAAAAAATGAATAGGTCCAGAGAAAAGATCCCAAGATGCTAACATTTGAAGCTTATATATAAGTTCATGGTCATCAGACATTTGAGGAAAATTCCCAATGCTAAAGAGAGAGAACAACACAAACATTAGAATCAAAGGTGAAAAAGAAAAAAAAAGAATCAAAGGTGATCTGAGGACACAAACAATGAAGGTGGCAGAAGAAAATTTTAAAACGTTATAACTGATATCCTCATTAGAGATAACAGAAGGTATTCTACTCATACCAAAAGTATAGAATACTATATAGAAAAGGAACATTTTAGGACAAGAAAATGTCTTAAACATTAAAAATGTGATGGGGCAGGGCACCTGGGTGGCTCAGGGGGTTGGGCCTCTACCTTTGGCTCAGGTCATGGTCTCAGGGTCCTGGGATCGAGCCCCACTTCGGGCGCTCTGCTCAGCGGGGAGCCTGCTTCTCCCTCTCTCTCTGCCTGCCTCTCTGCCTACTTGTGATCTCTCTCTGTCAAATAAATAAATAAAATCTTTTTAAAAAAAACCAGATATATTCTGATGTGTGTCACACTCTTCCATCCCTACTATGCCATTTCCATTCCTACATTATTTCCACTCTGTTCCCACACTCCCCTAGAGGTAACCAATCTCCCCAGTTTCTGGTTTATCCTTCTTGTTTTTCTTTTTCATAAGTGAGCACAAACATGCATTTTCTAATATTCTCTTCTTTCTTATAGAAGGTTAGCATATTACAGATATTCCATTGAACTTTCTTTTCACTTGTATCCTTCATATAATCTAGAGCATTTCACAAAGAACCTCTTCACTGCTTTTACAGCAGCACAGTATTCCATTTTGTGGTGGTAAGAGTTTATTCAACCACTCTTTCTTTGCATGAATATCCTTTCACAGGTTTACTAGTTATCTGTAATTTAGTAAAATATCTGTTCACATCTTTTGTCCATTTTACAACTGGATTTTGTTTTACTGTTGAGTCTTGAAAGTTCTTTATATATGTTAGTGTAAAGACCTCTGTTGAAGGGCACCTGGGTGGCTCAGTCCGTTAAGCATCTGCCTTCAGCTCAGGTTGTGATCCAGGGTTCTGGAATCAAGCTGAGCAGGAAGCCTGCCTCTCCCTCTCCTGCTCCCCTTGCCTGTGCTCTCTCTCTCTCTCAATCTCTCTCTCTCTCTCTCTGTCAAATAAATAAATAAAATCTTTTTTAAAAAGACCTTTGTTGGGGCACCTGGGTGGCTCAGTGGGTTAAAGCCTCTGCCTTCAGCTCAGGTCATGATCTCAGGGTCCTGGGATCAAGCCCTGCATGGGGCTGTCTGCTCAGCAGTGAGCCTGCTTCCCCTTCCCTCTCTCTCTGTCTACAGAGATTTCTGTCAAATAAATAAATAAAATCTTTTCTTTTAAAAAAAAGACCTTTGTTGATATGTGTTTTGCAAATATTTTCTCAGAGTCTGTAACTTTCTTTTTATCCTCGTAACAGGGTCTTTCGCAGTGCCAAAGTCTTTGAACTTTTTTTTTTTTAAAGATTTTATTTATTTATTTGACAGAGAGAAATCACAAGTAGATGGAGAGGCAGGCAGAGAGAGAAGAAGGGAAGCAGGCTCCCTGCTGAGCAGAGAGCCCGATGCGGGACTCGATCCCAAGACCCTGAGATCATGACCTGAGCCGAAGGCAGTGGCTTAACCCACTGAGCCACCCAGGTGCCCCTGAACTGTTTTTTAAAAGATTTTATCCAGGGTGCCTGGGTAGCTCAGTCAGTTAAGTGTCTCCCTTCCACTCAGGTCATGATCCCAGGGTCCTGGATCAGGACCCACTCAGGCTCTCTGCTCAGTGGGGAGCCTGCTTCTCTCTCTGCCCCTCCTTGTACCCCCTCACTCATGCTCTTTCTCTCTAATAAGTAAATAAAATCTTTTAAGAAAAGATTTTATCTATCTATTTCAGAGAGAGAAAGAGAGTGCCCATGAGTGGGGGAAGGAGCAGAGGGAGAGATTATCCAAGCAGACTCCTGCTGACGGTGGAGCCAGAGGCAGGGCTCAATCCCAGGACCCATGAGATCAGGACCTGAGCTGAAATCAAGAGTCAGACACTCAAACAATTGCGCTACCCAGGCACCCCCAAAGTCTTTCAATTTTAATGAAGTCTGACTTATTAATGTTTTATTTTATAGAATGTTCTTTTTGGTCTTATATCTGAGACTCTTCATGTAGCCCTATTTTCCAAAGATACCCTTCTATGTTTTCTGTAAAAAGGCTTATAGATTTGTGTTTACATTTAAATATATGATCCGGGGCACCTGGGAGGCTCAGTGGGTTAAGCCTCTGCCTTTGGTTCAGGTTATGATCTCAGGGTCCTGGGATCAAGCCCCGCATCGGGCTCTCTGTTCAGCAGGTAGCCTGCTTCCCTCTCTCTCTCTGCCTGGCACTCTGCCTACTTGTGATCTCTCTCTCTCTCTCTGTCAAATAAATAAATAAAAGCTAAAAATAAATAAATAAATATATATATATATGATCCATTTTGAATTCATTTTTGTAGATGGTGTGAACTTAACATGGACGTTAATTTTTTTATGCCCTATTGTTGTCCAACTGGGCCAGCCCCATTTGTTGAAATGAATATCCTTCCACGAGCCCAGATATCCAGACAGATGAATGGATAAAGAAGATGTGGTATGTATATACAATGGGATATTACTCAGCCAACAACAACAAAAAAAATGAAATCTTGCCATTCACAAAGACATGGCTGGAACTAGAGGGTATTATGCTAAGTGAAATAAGTCAATCAAAGAAAGACAATTATCATATGATCTCATTGTTATGTGGAATTTAAGAAACAAAACAGAGGATTTTAGGGGTAGAGAGGGAAAATAAAACAGGATGAAACCAGAGAGAGAGACAAACTCTAAGAGACTCTTAATCATATGAAACAAATTGAGAGTTGCTGGAAGGGGGGTGATGAGGGGTAACTGGGTGATGGATATTAAGAAGGGCATGTGATATAATGAGCACCTGGTATTATATAAGACTGGTGAATCGCAAACTGTACCTCTGAAACCAAGAACACACTATATGTTAATAAAAAATGTTTTTTGAAAAAATGAAATGAATATCTTTCCTTCCATTGAATTGATTCTGATCTTTATCAAAACTCAATTAGGCAATGATTTCTTTGATATGGCACCAGAGTGAAAAAAACAAAGAAAATAGATAAAATGGACTTCATCAAAATAAAAAATTTTGTGCTTCAAAGGACTCCATCAAGAAAGTGAAAAGATGGGGCACCTGGGTGGCTCAATTGATTAAGTGACTGCCTTCAGCCTAGGTCATGATCCCAGGGTCCTGGGATTGAGCACCACGTTGGGCTCCCTGCTCGGTGGGGAGCCTGCTTCTCCCTCTCCCTTTGCCGCTCTGCCTGCTTGTGTCTCTTGCTCTCTCTGTCAAATAAATAAATAAAATCTTTTTAAAAAAGTGAAAAGATAGTTCACAGAATGGAAGAAAATACTTGAAAATCCTACACCTATATGCAGAATATATAAAAAAAAAAACACTTGCTCACTCAATAATAAAAAAAATAAGCCAACTGAAAAATGAGCAAAGCATTTGAATAGACATTTCTCCAAAGAAGATATACAAATGACAAATAAGCACATTTTAAAAACTCAGTATCTAAAAAAAAAAAAAAAAAAAAAACCTTCAATATCCCTAGTCACTAGGGAAATGGAAATTAAAATCCCAGTGAGATAACAGCTAATATCCCCTAGAATGCCTGCAACCAAAAAGATGGACAATAACAAGTGTTGGTGAGGATGGCAAGAAACTGAAACACTCATATACTGCTGGTAGGAAGGTGAAATGTTGTGGGTGCTTTGACAGTTTGTTAGTTTGTTAGAAAGTCATTGAGTTCCTATATGACCCAAGAATTACACACACACACACACACACACATAAAACATAAACCCAAGAGAATTCAAATACATATATATGTATGCCCATATATATATATATAACATACACACATATATATATACCCAAGAGAATTCAAAACATATGCCCACACAAAAGCTTGCACACAAATGTTCATAGCAGCATTATTCATAATAGCCAAAAGTGGGAACAGTGCAAATGTCCATCAACTGATAAATGGTAAACAAAATGGAATACTATGGAATATTATTCAGCCATAAAAAGGAATGAAGTACTAATACGTACTACAACATAGGTGAACCTTGAAAATATAACACTAAATAAAAGAAGCTAGACACAAAAGACATAGTTTAGGATTCCATTTATATGAAATGTACATAATAAGCAAATCCCTACAGACAGAATGCAAACTAATAATTGCCAAAGTCTGGGGGATTGGGGAAGGAGGGTATGAAGAATGACTGCTAATGAGTACCTGATTTCTGTTTTAGGTGATGAAAATATTCTGGAATTAGGTAATGGTAATGGTTGCATAATTGTGTGAATATACTAAAAACCATTGAATTTTAGACTAAAATTTTTTTAAATAAACAAAAAATCTATTGAGGATATGTGTTGCACCATTTCTGGGAATTTGTATTCTATTCCACTGATCTATGTATCTGTTCCTCAGCCAGTACCACACTGTCTTAAGTACTGTACTTGTAGAGTAAATCTTAAAAATAGAAATAGTGATTCCTCCCACTTTATTTCTTTTTAGCCATTCTAGTTCTTTTTCCTTTTCTTTTTTTAAAAAGATTTTATTTATTTGACACAGAAAGGGAGTGCACAAGCAGGGGGAGTGGAAGAGGGAGAAGCAGGCTCCCCGCTGAGCAGGGAGCCCCAAGTGGGACTCCATCCCAAGACCCTGGGATCATGACCTGAGCCAAAGGTAGACACTCAACTGACAGCCACCCAGGCTCCCCCTTTTCCATTTCATACAGTTTTAAAAATAAGCTTGATTATATCTACAAAATATATTGTTGGGGTTTTGATAGGAATTGCATTATACCTATGGATCAATTTGAGAGGAAATGGTATTTCTACTATGTTGACTCTTCCAATCCACGCCCACATTACATCTCCATTTATTTAGTTGATTTCTTTCATTTGTGTTTTAAAATTTGGGACATATACCATATAGATTCCATAATTGTTTTATTAGAGATATATAGATAGATAGATAGATAGATATCTATTCTAATTTTTTGGAGTGATTTAAATGACATATATTTCTAATTTTTGTTTCCACATGTACTTTGCTAGTATATGGGAATATGATTGACTTGTGTGTATTGATTTTGTACCTGTGACCTCACTGAACTCACTCATTAATCCTACAAACTTTTAAAAAATTCACTTTTTAAAAACATTTATTTATTCATTCATTTAAGTAATCTCTACACGAAATGTGGGGCTCAAACACACAACCCGGAGATCAAGAGTCTGATGCCCTTCTGACTGAGCCAGCTAGGCACGCCCAGAAACTTTTTTATACTCCTTTTCCATACAGATAATCAATCATGTAATCTAAAAACAGAGCAGTTTTATTTCTTCCTTTCCAATATATATGCATTTTATTTCCTTTTCTTGCCTTATTGAGCTGGCTAGGATTTCTGCTACTATGGTGAATGAAGAGTGGAGAAGGCAGACATCCTTCATCTTGTTCCTGATCTTAGGGGAAAAGCACTCAATCTTTTGCTACTAAGTGTCATGACAGCTGCAAAACTTTTATAGACTCTTTATCAAGTTGAGAAAATTCTTCTATTTATCTAATTTTCTAGTTTTTATTTTTTATTCATGAATGAGTGTTGGATTTTGTCACATGCATTTTCTGCATCAATTGATATGACCATACAATTTTTTTCCTTTAGCCTGTTATAGGGAATTACTTTAATTTTCCAGTATTGACCCAGGCTTGTATTCCTAGAATAAATCCCACTTAATCATGATGTATAATTCCTTTTCGATAAGAACTGCAAAGAGGGGCACCTGGGTGGCTCACTCAGTTAAGCGTCCAACTCTTGGTTTAGGCTCAGGTCATGATCTCAGGGTCCTGAGACTTAGCCGTGCATCAGGCTCCTAGCTCAACAGGAGTCTGCTTCCCCCCCTCTCTCCCTCTGCCACCTCCCACCACGTGCTAACTCTCTCTAAAATAAATAATTAACTAAATATAAAAAAAGAATTGCAAAGATTTGTTGAGAAAAATTGACATCTAAGATCTTGAGATACACTGATCTGTGCTTTTCCTGGTTTTATACTGCCCTTGTCTGGTTTTGTTACTAGAGTACAATATTGACTTCACATAATGAGTTGGCAAGTATACTGTCTTCTGTTAGTTCTTGGAAAATATTGTACAGAATTGATACTAATTTTTCTAAAACATTTGGTAGAATTGTCCAGTGAAATGATTAGGGTCAGATTTCTTTATGAAAGTTTAAAAAAATTTTTTTTAATTTCCTTATTTATTGTTGAAAGAGAGAGAGAGAGAAAATATGCAAGCAGGGGGAGGGACAGGAGGAGAGGGAGTGAAACGGACTCCCTGTTGAGTGCAGAGCCCCATGCGAGGCTCCATCTCACAAACCTCAAATCATGACCTGAGCTGAAGTCAAGAGTCCTGAAGTTTAACTAACTGAGCCATCTAAGTGCTGCTCTTCATGAAACTTTTAAATTAAAATCCAGTATCTTCAATAGTTATAGGACTATTCATATTATCCATTTTGTATTCTGTGAGTTTGGGTAGTTGTATTTCTCAAGGTCCGTTTCATCCATGTTTGTGTTTTTTGTTTTTTGTTTTTTTTAATTATGTCAGAAGAGGGCGCCTGGGTTGCTCAGTCGGTTAAGCACCTGCCTTTGGCTCAGGGTCCTGGGATTGAGCCCCATATCTGGCACCCTGCTCAGCGGTGTACCTGCTTCTCTCTCTCCCTCTGCCTACTGCTCCCCTTGCTTGTACTCTTTCTCTGTCAAATAAATAAAATCTTTTAAAAAAATAATTTATGTCAGTAGAATTGTTCATAGTATTGCATTATTATTCTCTAATGACTGAAGGATCTGTGGTAAAATTCCCTGTTTTATATCTGATATTGATAACTGGTATTTTCTCTTGTTTTATCTTTTTCAGTCTTGCTAGAGGATGATCAATTTTACCGATAATTCCAAAGAACCAGCTTTTGTTTCACTGGTTTTCCCTACTGTTTTCCTATTTTCAATTTCATTTCTTTCTGCACTTTATTATTTCTTGTACCTACCTTGGGTTTTATTCTTTCTCTCATTTATTCCAAGTGGTCACTTAGATTATTGATTTGAAGTCCTTCCTCTTTTCTATTTTATGTATTTAGTGCTATGAATTTCTCTCTCAGCAACAACTCTGTAGAGACCTGCTAATTTTCTGTTGCTGTTCATTTATTATATTGTGGTTTTTTAATCAGATTCCTACTTTAATGGCGCCCTCTTCTGTCAGCATAACAAAATCCAGATATTTAATAAATTTCTGTTTCTGTTTCTGTAATAGGGGAGAGTTCATGTGCGCTCTGATTTTGTGGTTCTCTCTCTTGATGTTAGCTCTCACTTTTGCCCTTTTTCTTTTCCCCTCCACCACTCAATTGACAAAGGGTTCTTCTCCATTGCTTTTTACCTTTTTTTATCTCCCAGAATCTATGTGTTTCTGTGTGTTTCCAACACTGCCCCTTCAAATCATGCATGCTTGTAAGTTTCTTTCCTGTAGTTTCTGTTCTGTTCCACCTAACCTGTTTAAAAAATTTAAGATGAACTTGGTCTTTCTGGTGGTGGTTTTTATATAACTTTAGGCTTTTTAGCTATTTTCCCTCTCTGTTTTCCCCTCAGGTTTTCTCTATCAGCCTGGCTCACCACGAAATCTTGTAAGAGGGCAGATGGAAGGGCAAGGAAACACGAGACATAACACACTATAATTTGGTGTCATCTCTCCTTTTACTTACAGTTATTTTGAACTTTCCATATCCCTTTTCTTCCAATTATGGTGAGGGTATGATTTGGTGTAGTTTTATTTTTCTCTTCTCTTTGTTCGACATTGCTTTGGGAAGAAATGTTGAAATACTGGGCTATAGGTGCCTGCCATTGTCAGCTACCCAGAAATTCTCCATCATACGGAATTCTAATAATGGATGTTATTCATGGTGACTACAAGTATTTCTTAGTATAAGGATATTTATACTAGGGGAGATGTGGGAAATAATGTATAATTTCCCCAGGGTTGAACTAATGTTTCTCTCTTTTATCCTGTTTTCAGTCTCAGTGTTTCATTTGGAATAAAAATGCCTTCCTCTTCTCCCAACTACCAGCACTAAATATGAAACACCAAGATTCTAATTTGTAAATTATTGCAGTTTCTATCTCCAGTATAATATGAATTTCAGGAGTGAACTGCAGTGGAGCCTGTCATTCTAGTTGGGAGTGATTAGATTAGAAGAGATAATATATCCAAGAGTTTGTTCAAAGATCTGTCTCTCATATGCCATGGTTTCCTTTGGGGAGACCTTAGTTGCTAAAGCTGTGACAGATAAGAATAGATTTCCTTATGAGACCTGTTTTTAAGACGTGATTTCAAAACGAATGTTCATGAATAACATTTCTTATTAAAGTTCAGTAGTCAAGTTCTCTCGTGCACCTTTTTCAGAAAGTACAACGTTAGAATCAACACAGCAGAATGGCTGAGGCATGCGATTCTCAGAGCCAGAATGCCAGGATGAATAGCCAAGTTCTGCCATTGTATAGATGTGTGACCAAGTTACGTGTGACCAAGACATGTGACCAAATAACTCTTGTTTTCTCACCTAGAAAATTGAGGCAGTGGATGCCTGGGTGGCTCATTCAGTTAAGTGCCTCACTCTTGATTTTGGTTCAAGTCATGATCTCAAGGTCGTGAGACTGAGACCCACATTGGGCTCCACACCAAGATTCTCTCTCCCCCTCCATCTCTCCCCACTCCTCTCTCTCTTGAAAAAAGAAAAAAGAAAATAGAGGTAGTAACAGTACCTACATCATGCCGTAGTGGGGAGGATTAAATGAGTTAATACATGTGAGGCACATAAAATAGTGCATAACATAGTAAGTTTATATAAGTGCAATATCTATCATATAACTTAGTTTTGCCAGTATTTTTTTTAGAGATTTTATTTATCTATTTGAGGGAGAGAGTGCAAGCAAGGTGGGAGAGAGGAGAGGGGCAGAGGGAGAAAGAGAAGCACCACCATAGAGCTCGATCCCAGGACCCTGAAATCATGACCTGAGCAATCCCAAAACCCTGAGATCATGGCCTAAACCAAAGGCAGATGTTTAACCAACCAAACTACCCAGGCGCCCCAGTTTTACCAGTATTTTAATGGCCATATTAATGAACTGTTATTACATAAAAATTGTCACAATTTCACAGATTTAAACAACACCCATTTTTCATCTCATCATTTCTGTAGGTCAGGGATATGGGCACTGCTTAACTGGGTCCTCTGCCTCAGATTTTCATACAAGGCGGCGATAAAGGTGTTGATCTTGGCCTTGGGTTCCATTCTGAAGGATGACTAGGAAAGGATTTGCTCCAAACTCATGATTGGTAGCAAGTTTCATTTCTTTGTCACCAGTTTCTAGCTAGGCTATTTGCCAGAAGCCATCCTACATTCCTTATTACATGGGACTCCTCAACATCGCAACTTGCTTCATCAGAGCCAGCAAGGTAGAGAGTCAGCTAGAAAGACAGAGGTTACAATCTCTTGTAACCTAGTCATAGAAGTAATATCCTATCACCTGTGTAATTTTCTATTGGTTAGAAGCATTCACTTAAGCCAGCCCACACACAAGGGGGTGACTACCTGGACACAGGGATCACTGGAGGCCATCTTAGAGTCGTTGACCACACATCTCAACAAGAAAGTGCAGTATTTTTTTTGAAGATTTGATTTTTAAGTAAACTACACACCCAATATGGGGCTTGACCTCACGACCCCAAGATCAAGAGCCACATGCTCCACTGGCCTAGACAGGCAGGCCCCAAAAAGAAAGTGCAGGACAGTAGAGGTGTTTCAGTACATTGATTCTGCAATCAGCTCACCCAAATTGAAGTGCTGATTAACTTGGACAGGTTACTGTGAGTCTGTTTCCTCATCTTCAACAGGAAGTAATAACAGTACTTGGGAGACATTTTGGGAAGGATGAAATAGGAATATCTATTTATTTATTTTCCTTTAAACTTGTTGAGTGCTTAATAAATATTACTTAATATTATTCCAAAGCCAACAGAATAGATATTTAGTTTAACCAGCTAGTGTATTCTATACATTACTGCCAAGCAGTTGATTAAATAGGGCTTGAGGAAAATGAACAAAAACAAAAGATCATCACAAAATTGTTACTCTTCCCTGTTAATTATGATAGCTTTGAAAAGTGTCACTTCTGTATAGACCCTCTGCTAGGTTATGGGTTTTTTAAGAGGCGCTTCTATGCTCAGAACCAGATTAATAATGACAACTAGAACTCAATGCCACACATCAGCTATATCTCAACTCTAATACAGCCACAGCATCTGCCACATATGTACAGATTAATACTTTTGATTGCATTATTAGTATATTTTCTTTATTTAACTAAATACAATTCAATATACCATTACTGAGATCCTTCTATGGTCCAATCCCTTTGCTGAACACTTGATAATACAGTTCCTACCCTCAAGGAGCTCAGAGTCTCTACGGAGAGAAAGATAAACATGGGATAATAACACAATGTGATATGCACTGTGGCAGAAGTCAGCATAGGGTGATAAGGGAACACAGAGGAGAAGATAAGCCTAAATTAGATGAGCCAGCAAATGCTTCCTCAACAAGGTGATACCTGACTGGAGGCTTAAGGTATGGGTAAGGGAGGATCTTCTCAGCAGGGGATACAAGAGGTGAAACAGAAATATCCTTGTTTTCAGTTTCATAGTCCAGCAGGGGAGAGAAACTCACAAAAAGCTAATAACACTAACTGTGATGAAATGCTGCAAGAGCATAGGAAAGCACATTTGGACTGGGGTGAAGGGTGGTCACCAAAGGATTCATAAGGGAGGAGACAGCTGAGCCAGACTTTAAGGAAGGAAAATTGTATTGTCTTTTGTTTGATCTTCCTCAAGTTTTCTCCATTGCTGCTTCCAGCATTAAGTGAAATTTTACAGGTTGGGGCCATTTTATTTTTTGTTAATCACCCTTCATTATCCACATGTGATTAAAGAAACAGCCAACTGGAAACCAGAGCATTGGAACTATGTACCTGCATTTCACCTTGGCTGTCTCTTGACTTAAGCATTATCACGTCAAGGCATATCCATATATTGCCTAAATAATGATAGTATTTGCATTAATAATAATAAGTCTAAAATTTGTATAATGTGTTCCAGTTTAGAAACCACATTTTATAGACATTACATTTACAAATTAATTATATTTCAGACATGTAGAAAAATACAGAAAATGATAAAATAGCCACCTATAATCATACCACCTAATTAACTGGATGTTACTGTTTTACCTTTTTTGCTTTGACTGTTTCTCTAAGAAATAATGTAAAACAGACACATAAATCAACGGAATAGAATAGAGAGCCCAGAAAAAACCCAAGTGTATATGGTCAATTAATCTATGACAAAGGAGGCAAGAATATACAATGGGGGAAAGGCAGTCTCTTCAATAAATGGTGTTGGGAACATTGGACAGTACATGCAAAAAAATGAAACTGGACCACTATCTTATACCATGTGAAAAAACAAACTATAATAGATTAAAGAGTTGAATGTAAGACCTGACACTATAAAACTCCTAGAAGAAAACGCAGGCAGTGAGCAATTTGACATCAATCTCAGCAATACTTTTTGGGGCCAGTCTCCTCAGACAAAGGGTAACAAAAGCTAAAATAAATGGGATCACATTAAACTAAAAAGCTTTTGCACAGCAAAAGAAACCATCATTGAAATGAAAACACAACCTAATGAATGGAAGAAGGTATTTGCAAATCATACATCCAATAAGAGGTTAATATCTAAAATATATAAAGAACTTATACAACTTATTATCAAAAGAACAACCCAATTAAAAATGGGCAGAGGACCTAAATAGACATTTTTCCAAAGAAGACATCCAGATGACCACCAGGCATATGAAAAGATGTTCAATATCACTAATCATCAGAGAAATCATCAAAACCACAATGAGCTATCACCTCATACCTGTCAGATTTGCTATTATCAAAAATAGAAAAAATTACTAGTGTTGGCGAGGATGTGGAGAAAAGGGAACCCTCCCACACCGTTGGTGGGAATGTAAATTGATGCAGCCATAATGAAAAACAGTATGGAACCTCCTCAAAAATTTAAAAGCAGAACTACCATATGATCTGGGAGTTCTACTTCTGTGTATCTACCCCAAGAAAACAAAAGCACCAATATGAAGAGATATATGTGTCTCTGTTCACTGCAGTATCATTAACAATAGCCAAGATATGGAAAAACCCTAAGTGTCTATCAATAAATGAATGGATAGGGGCACCTGGGTGGCTCAGTGGGTTAAGCCGCTGTCTTCGGCTCAGGTCATGATCTCAGGGTCCTGGGATTGAGTCCCACATCAGG
This sequence comes from Mustela nivalis, assembly GCF_964662115.1. NCBI lineage: Eukaryota > Metazoa > Chordata > Mammalia > Carnivora > Mustelidae > Mustela > Mustela nivalis. Next base: position 12,019,844 of record NC_139040.1, read on the forward strand.
CTCTCTGCTCAGCAGGGAGCCTGCTTCCCTTCCTCTCTCTCTGCCTGCCTCTCTGCCTACTTGTGATCTCTCTCTGTCAAATAAATAAATAAAATCTTAAAAAAAATAAATGAATGGATAAAAAAGATGGGGGACACACAAATACACACACACACATACACACTGAACTATTACGCAGCCCATTATAAAGAATGAAATTTTGCCATTTGTGACAACGTGGATATGGACCTAGAAATATAATGCTAAGTAAATAAATCAAAGAAAGACAAATACTGCATAATGTCAATTACATATGGAATCTAATAAATAAAACAAACAAGCAAACCAAACAAAACAGACACAGACTCAGAGATAAAGGAAAAAAACTGTCGGCTACCAGAGCGGGGAGGCGGTTGGGGGAGGGCAAAATAAGTGAAGGACATTAAGAGGTACAAACTTCCAGATATAAAATAAATAAATTATGGGATGTAATGTACAGCACAGAGAATACAGTTGATTTTTGAATAACAAGGGTTTGAACTGCTTGGGTCCATTTACACATGGATTTTTTTTTTCAATAAATATACTGAAAAATTTTTCAGAGATTTGTGACAATTTGAAAAACTCAGAGAGAAATTAGGAAAAAGGTATGTCAGAGGGGAGGTAGGAGCGGGTAAGAGTGAAAAAGATAAAGGGGATTAAGAGTACAGATATCGGGGCACCTGGGTGGCTCAGTGGGTTAGGCCTCTGCCTTCAGCTCAGGTCATGATCCCAGGGTCCTGGGATCGAGCCCTGCATCGGGCTCTCTGCTCAGTGGGGAGCCTGCTTCCTCCTCTCTCTCTGCCTGCTTCTCTGCCTACTTGTGATCTCTGTCAAATAAATATATAAAATAAAATTAAAAATTCAGATATCATGAAGAGCACTAAGTGACGTACAAAAATGTTGAATCATGGGGTGCCTGGGTGACTCAGTCAGTTAGGCGGCTGCCTTTGGCTCAGGTCATGATCCTAGGGTCCTGGGATTGAGCCTCCCACTGGGTGCTCAGCAGGGAGCCTGCTTCTCCCTCTCCCTCTACTTACTGTTCCCCCTATTTGTGCTTTTTGACAAATACACAGATAAAATCTTTGAAAAAAAAAGTTGAATCATTACACTGTTCAACTGAAACAAAGGTAACACTATGTTTATTAATATGCACTATTAAATCATAACTGCATAAAACTGATAGTATTATATACTGTACTTCGATAATAATTTCATAGCCACCTCCTTTTGCTATTGTGGTGACCTCAAGCACTGTATCTCCTTAAAATGCCATGTGACACTAATCATCTCTACATGAGCAATCTGTCTTTCCAGGAAATTGCAAAGTAAAGTCATCTCTCACAGTTCTCATGTATTTTCTATCAGCTTCAGTGCAATACCGTAAACCCTCAGTAACACCACGGGACCCATACAAAATGCCACTAGTGCTGCTGGAAGGGCTCCCAAGAAGCAGAGAAAAGTCATGACATTACAAGTAGAAGCTGAATTAGCTTGATATGTACCATAGATTGAGGTTTTCAGGGCTGTTCCCCACCATTTCAACATGAATAGATACAGCATAAGAATCATTACAAAAGAAAGAAGAAAAAGAAAGGAAATTTGTGAAGCCATTACTGCAGCTGTGCCAACAGGCATGAAAACTTCACACTTCGTCTGAAATAACTTTTTATCTTGTGTTGAAAATGCAGTCTTTGGGGCACCTGGCTGGCTCAGCTGGTAGAGAATGTGACTCTTTTTTTTTTTAAGATTTTTTATTTATTTATTTGGCAGAGAGACAGAGATCACAAGTAGGCAGAGAGGCAGGCAGAGAGAGAGAGAGAAGCGGGCTCCCCACTGAGCAGAGAGCCCGATGCAGGGCTTGATCCCAAGACCCTGAGATCATGACCTGAGCTGAAGGCAGAGGCTTAACCCACTGAGCCACCCAGGCGCCGTTAGCATTTGACTCTAGATCTCAGGGTTGGAAGTCTGAGCCCCACACTGAGTGTAGAGATTACTTAAAAATAAAATCTTCATCAAAAAAAGAAAATGCAGCTATTATGTGTGTGCAGGCTTGCTATGAGAAAGGTATACCTATAGACTCTAATACGATTCCAGAAAAAGCAGTCAATGTGGTAACTTAGAGCAAAAGGAAGGATGACCTAAAGCTGGAGAATTGGGGCACCTGGGTGGCTCAGTCAGTCGGGCATCTGCCCTCAGCTCAGGGCAGATCCTGGGTTTCTGGGATCGAGTCCTACACCAGGGTCCCTGCTCAGCAGGGGGTCTGCTTCTCCCTCTACCCCTCCCCTCTGCTCATGTTCACACACTCTCTCTCTCAAGCTCTCTCTCAAATAAATATATAAGACATTTTAAAAAATAAAGCTGGAGAATTTAATGCCAACAAAGGATGGTTTCATTATTTTAGAAAGAGGCTGGGCTTAAAAAATGTGAAGACAACAGTAGCAACCAAGAGCATACATGTTCCCAGACACCTTTTTAAAAATCATCAAAGAGGAAGGATAGCTGCCTGACCTGGTTTTAAATGCAGAGTAAAGTGCCCTATTCTGGAAAAAAAAAAGTGCCACAAAGGACACTTATTGGTAAGGAAGAGAATCAAGCAGCAGGATTTAAAGCAGGGAAGGATAGACTAACTCTACTGTGTTGTGTAAATGAAGTCAGGTTCATGATCAGGTCTGCCATTATCTATAAAGCTGTTAATCCCCAAGCCTTGAAGTGAAAAGATAAACACTAGATGCCAATCTTTCTGTTGCACAACAAGAAGATCTGGACAATGAGAACCCCTTTTCTGAATTGGTTCCATTGATTCTTTATGCCTGAAGTCAGAAGAAGTACCTTGCCAGTAAGGGAGGGCCAGAGGGAGGGAAAGAAGTAGACCCCTGAAGAGCAGGGAGCCTGATGTGGGGCTCGATCCCAGGACTCTGGGATCATAATCTGAACCAAATACAGACAATTAACCAATAGAGCCATATGGGCGCCCCATTTCCCTAAAGGCTTATTAAAATATTATCACCCTTACTTGGTTCTTTATACTTTTCTGTATCATCTACGTATTTGAAAATGGATATAGATTTAGTTTATGACAAGAAAATAAAAGCCAAACTGTGGAAGGAACCAAGATGCCCTTCAACGGACTAATGGATAAGGAAGATGTGGTCCATATACACTATGGAGTATTATGCCTCCATCAGAAAGGATGAATACCCAACTTTTGTAGCAACATGGATGGGACTGGAAGAGATTATGCTGAGTGAAGTAAGTCAAGCAGAGACAGTCAATTATCATATGGTTTCACTTATTTGTGGAGCATAACAAATAGCATGGAGGACATGGGACATGGAGAGGAGAAGGGAGTTGAGGGAAATTGGAAGGGGAGGTGAACCATGAGAGACTATGGACTCTGAAAAACAATCTGAGGGTTTTGAAGGGGCGGGGTGTGGGAGGTTGGGGGAACCAGGTGGTGAGTATTATAGAGGGCATGGATTGCATGGAGCACTGGATGTGGTGCAAAAATAGTGAATACTGTTAAGCTGAAAAGAAATTTAAAAAATAAAATATTTTTTAAAAACATATTTAAAAATAGACAATAAAATTAGGCTTAACTGAGCCAACCAGGCACCCCAGTGGACTGGCTTTTACAGTTTTTTTGATATTGTACAATGCCCCTGACCACCCAAAAAAACCCATGAGTTCAAAACCAACGGCATCAAAGTTGCCTACCTGCCCCCAAACATGATGTCTCTAATTCAGTCTCTAGACCAGGGGTTCACATGGACCTTTAAGGCTCATCACACATGGTACTCTATGGAAAAGATTTTTCAATGCTATGGAAGAGAACCCCAAGAGAGAGACTATCATGAACGTCTGGAAAGGTTACACCACTGAAGATGTCGTCATTGTTACAGAAAAAGTTGTAAAAGCCATCAAGCCCCGAACAATAAATTCCTGGGGGAGAAAACTATGTCCAGATGTTGTGAATGACTTCACAAGATTTACTAATCAAGCCAATCAAAGAAATCATGAAAGAGATTGTGGATATGGCAAAAAAAAAAAAAAGTGGTGGGGGCAGGGGAGGGAGGCGAAGGACCTCAGGATACAGATCCTGGAGAAAGTCAAGCACGAATAGACACCACACCAGAGGAATTAAAAGATAACTTGATGGAGAGGAGTGCTTCCCAGTGAGCGCCAGACAATGAGAAGCAAGAGGTAGAAGCAGCGCTAGAAAACAATTTGACATTAGACCACCTGGAGGAAGGGGTCCAATTATTCGAGACTGCTTTTGACTTCTTTTTCAACACAGATCCTTTTCTGATACAGGCACTGAAACTAAAGCAAACAGTGGAAGAAGGATTGGTACCGTAGAGAAACACTTTTAGAGAAATGAAAACGCAAAAAAGGTCAGACAGAAATCACGATGTATTTCCATAAAGTTAGACCAAGTGATTGCCCATCCTGCCTCCCTTTCACCTTCTCTGCCACCCCTGAGACAAGACCAACCGCTCTGCTTCCTACCCTCTCCAGCCTACTTAACACGAAGATGGATGACAAGGATGGAGCCCCTTAAGATGACTCGCTTCCACTTAGTGAATAGTAAATAATCATCAGGCTGTAGAGTTAATAAACTTATCTATTTTATTTGTGTGTCTTCATGGGAAAAATCTAATCACTGCATGGTGAGAACTGTATGAGATGAGTCTGTGTCATCATCAGCATCTAAGTTTCCATCACGTGAACTATCATGTGCAAGACCTGCATGTATCCTTACATAGGCATAAGGTGAGTGATATTTAATATAAAATTAATATGTTGTTTTGCTTACTGTTCTGTAACTTTGCTCTCAAAGAATTACATTACTATACAGTATGTCTCTCTCATAATTGAAGAAATAACCATCATGGGTAAGTGGTTTCTTTTTAAAATGTAACAGTGTTTCCAATACTATTATGAATAGGGCTGTAATACTGTATGTCATAAAAATTTTATAATGATTCATTCATTAACGTATAGGCTAGTCTACCATGAAGCAATCGTATCAATTACATGACGCTATCAGAAAGCAATAATATTGCTGCTTCTACATTATCAGTGCATGAATAATTATACCAGTAAATAAATACAAATTTCTTTTAGACATTATCCTTTCATTTTGGATGTGTAGTGATAGTAATACATATAATATCTACAGTGTTTGTGTATCACGTAAGACAATATTGGGGTGCCTGGGTGGCCTAGTCAGTTGAGAGTCCGACTCTTGATTTTGGCTTGGGTCATGCTCTCAGGGTCGTGGGATCAAGCCCCACATTTGGCTCCATGCTCAGTGGGGAGTCTGCTTCTCCCTCTCTCTGTCCCTCCCCTCTCTTACACACACATTCTCTCTCTCTCTCTCTCTCTCTCTCTCTCTCACACACACACACACACACAAATATATAAATCTTTAAAAATAAATAAGACAAAAAAAATTAAATAAATAAATAAATAAATAAGACAATATTGGGACACCTGGGTGGCTCAGTTGGTCAAGCCACTGCTTCAGCTCAGGTCACGATCCCAGGGTCCTGGCACTGAGTCCCACATCGGGCTCCTTCCTTTGCAAGGAGCCTGATTCTCTCTCTGCCTGCTGCTCCCCCTGCTTGTGTGTGCTGGCGCTCTCTCTGACAAATAAATAAGTCTTTAAAAAAAAAGAGAGAGACAATGTTGATGTAGGTACTGACAGATGATTCACCTTGTAAACAGAAAACATAAATTTACAGTGTCAATAAACATAGTCCAGTACTGTAAATGTATTTTCTCTTCCTCCTGGTCGACAACAAGCTATCAGTAGTTAAGTTTTGTGGGGAGTCTAAAGTTACATGCTGATTTTTGACTGTGTTGGGGGTTAGTGCCCCAACCCCTGTGTTATTCAAGGATCAACTCTGTGGTCAATAATATTGTAATAACTTTGTATAGTGATAAATGATAATAAGGCATTATAGAAATAATTTCACAAAGTATAAAAACATCAAATCACTGTATACCTGAAAATAACAGGACATTGTATATTAATTACACTTCAATTAAAAAAGAAATAATGTATTAGAAATACAGCAAAAACTCCTACACCCATCACTCCCCACTCTTATCTCTGCTGGAGTAACTACTGTCCTGCAGTTGCCATGAATTATCTCTGTGCATATTTTTGTACTTCATACATATGAATGTAAGCAATATATTGTTTCACATAGTCTCAAAAAAAATTTTTTTAAGTAAGCTTCCATACCCAGTGTGGAGCCCAATGCAGGGCTTGAACTCACAACCCTGAGCTCAAGACCTGAGCTGAAATCAAGAGTTGGACACTTAACTAACAGACACACCCAGGCACCTCAGTCTCAAAAAAATTTAAATTGCATGATCCATATTTTACCCTTTTTGCCTTCCATGCAACATTATTTCTAAACTTTATTCATATTGATTAATGTTTCCCTGCTAGTTGCCCTAGTTCCTTCACTTTTAATAACTATATAGCATTCCATTCCATGACTAAATCACAGCTTACTTACATATTCTACAACTGTGAGACAATTAGTGTGGCTTTACTTTTCAATTTTTATTTTGTATTTTGCTATTATAAGGAGTATGGAAGAAAATGCTCTCATGTGTGTTTCTTTGTACCCATTTCTAAGACTTCCACCAGAGAGGTACTAGTATAATTCCAATATTCAAAATTGCTGGGTTGTAAGATATATGCATTTTCAAATTTATATTATAATTTATGTTATAAAATTTATATTACATTTATATTTTAAATTTATATCCTTTTTCAGATTTTCAAATGTATATTCTTGATTAGGTCCAGGACCCAGAAAAAAGAAGGTCTGAAGAATATTATTGGGACAATTGAGTTTGAATGTAAACTATAGATTAGATAATAGTATTATTTCAATGCTACATTTTCTGGTTTTAATCATCATACTGTGGTTATGTACAGAATGTCCTTGTTCTGGGCACCTGGGTGGCTCAGTGGGTTAAGCCACTGCCTTCAGCTCCGATCATGTTCCCAGGGTCCTGGGATCAAGCCCCACATAGGGCTCTCTGCTCAGCAGGGAGCCTGCTTCCCTCTCTCTCTGCCTGCCTTTCTGCCTACTTGTGATCTCTGTCTGTCAAATAAATAAATAAATAAATCTTTTAAAAAAAAAAAAAGAATGTCCTTGTTCTTAGGAAATATAGCCTAAAGTATTTAGGAGTAAATTAACATGATGTCTTTGTTACCTTCAAATGGTTCATGGGAGAGAGACAAAATGATGAAGTTAACTGGGCCTCACAGAGTGTCTACACTAGGGAGCATATCTCACCAGGGAGCATACCTGGTTAACCAATTTGTAGAGACAAGGAAGAGGGCTCTGGTGAAAATATATAGATTATTGGGCAGTGGTCAATGGCTAGCCATGTGTCAAGGAGCTGAAAGGAAAAGGACTAGAGGATCAGGGAGAAGTAGTTCTGTATAGAGGCACGTGGGTGGATATATGGGGATGAATACAAACAGGCACCACAGAGGTGGTACAGAACAACCTAGTAGACAAGATAACCACTTAACATTAGCCAGCCGCTGTCATCACCCACGCCAGAACTTCCAAAACAGATCTGCGAATAGAATGGCCATAGTGGCAAAGACATATGAGCTCAGCAGTATGAACTCCTAAGAAGTCCAATCTAGTATTTTTCTCCCAACTTATTTGCAATACAGACCAACACTGTATGACCTATTTCTTGAAGAGACCTACTGGCCACTTGATGGAAAGTTGGACTATATTGGGCCCCCCATCTTAAAAGGGCCAATAGTTCATCCTCACAGGGATAGGTACTAAGCCAGACAAGAGTTTGCCTTTCTTACTTACGAAACTTCAGCTAGCTCCACTATCTGTGGACTTTGGAATTCCTGAAACATAGGCCTAATACCACACAGTGTAGCATCTAACCAGACTACCCCCTTATAGCAAAGGAGGTGACAGAATGGACCAATGATCATGGGGTCCACTGGTCCCATGAGATACCATACCAGGCAGAGGTAGCTGGTCGCAAAAAATGCTGGAACGGTTTTCTAAAAATACAACTTAGTGTCAGCTTAGAAGAAATGCTCTGAAAATAGCAAACCTTGAAGGTAGAGTGTATTTATTAAATCACAGACCTCTTTATGGTACTGTACCCCAGTATGATGGATACATGAATCCAGGAACCTAGAGTTGGTGCCAATCACCTTTACCTCTAACGACCCACTGAGGGACTTACATTTTCTGACCCCTCAACTCTGGGCTCTATAAGGCTCGAGGTTCTGTTTCCCAAAGTGGGTACACTTTTCCAGAGGACACACCAAAGTTCCCAACTAACTACAAGTCAGAGCTGATCCCAGAGCACTTTGGACTCCTTGCACCCAGGAACCAGAAGATGAGAGGAGGAATCACCATCCTGGTAAGGGTCATGGAACCTTGTGTTCTGGAGGAGGCAGGGCGGCTTTTCCACAATGGAATCTGGGAAGAATTACATGTGTATCCCAGGTGATCCACATGGGTACATCCTATTACTGCCTTGACCCACTGTAACTGTGAACGGAGAAACACAGAACTTCCTGACAGAGAAAGTCTCATGCCATCAAAAACAAAGGTTTGGGTCCCAACCAAGTAAGGACCAAGATCTGCAGTAGAAATGGCTGAGGGCCAGGTAAATTTAGATGGGTAGTGCACGAGAGACAGGATGAGTGCCAGTTGTGTCCCCAGGACCCACTGCAATCACAGGTTGTAGTCTCAGAAAGAAATGTCATGGGCACTACACAGAAGTGACTCCACAAACATGTGGAGTTTATCTGTGTTTTGCACCAAGGCCACACCTCCCACTGGACACTACCCAGCACTGACTGAGTGAGCCCAACTCCTTTGTCAACTGACTTTAGCTCAAAGACTCCCTGAAGGCAGGGAATTTCTCAGATCAGACAACAATCTATGATAATTTTCACTCAAGTTTTCCTCCTAGTCTCCTTCACCCAGAATCAGAATTGCATTGCGGTCTGATGACGCTGTCAGACTCTCCAAGATCCTTCCTTATTTCCTTTCATACAGGCATTTTCCTGAGTTAAATTCTTGCACATTTAATCCTTCATTGGCATCTGCTTTTCAGAGGATCAGGATTAACCCAGGGAGAAGACGTATATAACTTGTAAATCTTGGGAAAGGATACAAAGGAATTCTTTTACTGTTATCACAACCCTTCTTTAAGTTTGAAATTATATCAAAATAGAAAGTTAAAAACAACTGACCCCATGTGTTTAAAGGCACTTATAATTTTAAAAAGTCAAATTTTAAAAAGTCACAGATAAGAAAAGTTCAAATATGAATACAACACTCAGATCATAGAAGCACACTTTGTCATTTTCTCCATCTGAATTTTATTTATTCTTTTAATTTAATCTTTTAGAGAGAAAAATAGGGTGCACGTGAGTGTGGCAGGGGAGGAAGAGGGTAAGAAAGACTCTTAAACAGGCTCTACATCAAGTGCTGAGCCTACCATGGGGCTCCATGTCACAACCCTGAGATCATGACCTAAGCCAAAATCGAGAATCGGATGCTTAACTGACTGAGACACCCGGGTGTCCCTCCACCTGAATTTTAGAATTTGACTTCAGAGTACCAACCTTAATATTATATCCTTAAATGAAAGGTTTCTACCTACCTTCTCCCTGCAGTTAAACCTGGGTAAGTTTCTCAGTGTCAGCACTAGGGCTGAGAGCCCACACCTTCTTTCACAGTAGTGACCAAAAAAAGGCAGCTTTTATGTGGAATTTATCTAGTCACATGCCCAGACACACATCTCTCTTCTGTCTTCTATGAGCAAATGCTCGCTAATGTTTAGACACTGGTCCCTTTCCCCCGCATTGCTGGTCTGTGTGACCATTTTCAGTGGGTATGTGTAATAAACAGAAGGCCCTATCAGTTGTTTCCTTCCACTATGGTATTTCCCTATTGTCAGACCTGCTCTGGTATGGCTGCTTTAGCTGTAAGAAGGATGGGGTATATAATTATATAATTATAATATATATAATATATTATATAATTACATTATATCCATTATATATACATTAGACATTATATATAATATTATTATACATTATTTACATTATATAATGTAAATAATATAAATTATACATTATTTACATTATATAATGTAAATAATATAAATTATACATTATTTACATTATATATAATGTAAATAATATAAATATATTTAATATATGATATATATTTATATAAATATATAATATAATATATTATAATATATAAATCTTTTATATATATATATATATATATATATATTCACAAAGTTCAAAAGAAATTGTGCTAGAAGAACTAAATAGAACTAAAGAACTAAATATCCACACTGGAAAAAAAATAATACAACACTTACCTTGTACTATCTACTAAATTTAACTCAAAATAGATTATAAACCTTCATATGAGACCTAAAACTATAAAACATCAAGAATAAGCATAGGAGAAATCTTTGTGACTTTAAGTTAGACAAAGATCTTTCAGAAAAGTCACTCAAAAAAGCACAAATGATAAAAAATATTTATTATTTTAATTTTAACTTCTGATCTTTGAAATATGATATATATATATATATATATATATATCCCATCTTTCTTATTATATTCTTTATAAGAAGGTAGTATTGAATAGGGAAAAAAGGACTATCTTGAACTTTATATCTATATCTATATATATATATAAAAGATAAAGAAAGTATATGTGTGAAAAAGTTCAAGTTAAAATGTTACTATAGAATATGTTGTATTGGGGGGAGAGTCAAGATGGCAGAGGAGTAGCAGACTGAGATGACATCAGGTCGCAGGAGATCAGCTAGATAGTTATCAAACCATTCCGAACACCTACAAACCCAACAGGAGATAGAAGAGAAGAGGAGCAGCAATTCTAGAAACAGAAAATCAACCACCTTCTGAAACGTAGGACATGCAGACAAGTGAATCCAAAGCAATGGGAAGACAGACCACAGGGGAAGGGGCCCACTACCGGCAAGCGGTGGAGCAATGGAGCACAAAATCTGAACTTTTAGAAGTCTGCTCCACTGAGGGACATTGCTCCAGAGACTAAGCAGGGGTGGAGCCCTCGCGGGGTCAGGGGGGTCTCAGGTCCCACGGGGCCACAGAAGGATCAGAAATGTCTGAGTGTCGCAGAGCTCACAGGTATCAGAGCAGGGAAGCCGGCTACAGAGACGGAACTGAGGAGTGAGCTCTCAGATCTGGGTTACTTTGAACTATGATCCGCAGCACAGTCGGGCCACTGCTTTGTGAGCAAGACCCCACAAGTAGCAGATCGGGGAGACTCACCTTCCTCCACCAGAAGAGCAGCATGGCATAAATCTGCCGGGTTTGGAGACTCCAAATGCGGCTGTGTGCCAAAGAGAGAAATGCTCAGTCACAGGCCGGGTGAGCTCGGAGCGCAGCGGAGGCCAGGGAGACAGGAGTGATTGAGAGCTTTTCTCTGAGGGCGCACTGAGGAGTGGGGCCCTGAGCTCTTGGCTCCTGCGGCCGGAGACCGGGAGGCCGCCATTTTCATTCCCGTCCTCCGGAACTCTACGGAAAGCCTTCAGGGAACAAAAGCTCCCAAAAGCGAACCGGAGTGGATTACTTAGCCCGGCCCCTGGTAAGGGGGGTGCAATTCTGCCTCCGGCAAAGACACTCAAGAATCACTGCAACAGGCCGCTCCCCCAGAAGATCAACAAGAAATCCAGCCAAGACTAAGCTCACAGATCAAGGAGAACAGCGAAATTCCAGAGGAGGGGAAAGCAAAGCATGGAACTCATGGCTTTCTCCCCATGATTCTTAAGTCTTGCAAAGTTAATTACTTTTTTTTTAATTTTATTTTTTTCTTATTCTAATTTTTTTAACTTTTTTCTTTCCTCTTTTAATGTTTGTTAACTAGTTTATCTTAACAATACCTTTCTAGAAAAATCTTTTAAAACCTTCATCATTATAGTCATATTTTATCCTTCATTGTATCTAACTTTATTTTTTGTATACACATAGGGTATTTTCTTCCAAAAAAATTTTGGGATACAATTTCTTCTAATAGATCAAAATATACCCTAAATCTAGCACAGGGCTTTGTTGTAGTCTCCAGCCTGAGCAAATTATCTCCACTTTTTTTTTTCTTTCTTTTTCCAACCAACTTATCAATTCCTTTTTTAGAATTTTTTTTAAATCTTAATCTTTACAGTCATATTCCATCCCTTCATCATGTTTACCCTTATTTGTGTGTGTGTGTGTGTGTGTGTATATATATAGCTATAGATATAGATATAGATGTTTTTCTTTCTTTAAAATTTTGGGAGGTAGTTATTTCTAAGATGCCAAAATACACCCAAAATCAAGTGGGTGTCTCTGTTCTATTCAACAGTCTAATATATTTTTTTTAATTTTTAAAAAATTTCTTTTTACCTCCTTTTTTCTCCCCCTAATTTGGGGTCTCTTCTGATTTAGTTAGTGTACATTTTTCTGGGGTCATTGCCACGATTTTAGCATTTTATTCTCTCGTTCATATATTCTTATCTGGATAAAATGACAAGGCAGGAAAACTCACCACACCCACACACACACAAAAGCACAAGAGGCAGTACCAAAGGCTAGGGACCTAATCATATGGACATTGGTAATATGTCAGATCTAGAGTTCAGAATGACGATTCTCAAGGTGCTAGCTGGGCTCAAAAAGGCATGGAAGATATTAGAGAAACCCTGTCTGGAGAAATAAAAGCCCTTTCTGGAGAAATAAAAGAACTAAAATCTAACCAAGCTGAAATCAAAAAAGCTATTAATGAGGTGCAATCAAAAATGGAGGCTCTTATTGCTAGGATAAATGAGGCAGAAGAGAGAATTAGTGATATAGAAGACCAAATGATGGAGAATAAAGATGCTGAGCAAAAGACACAAACAACTACTGGACCATGAGGGGAGAATTCAAGAGATAAGTGATACCATAAGATGAAACAATATTAGAATAATTGAGATTCCAGAAGAAGAACAAAGGGGGGGCAGACGATATACTGGAATGAATTATAGTAGAGAATTTCCCTAACATGACAAAGGGAACAAGCACCAAAATCAAGAAGGCATAGAAAACCCACCTCAAAATCAATAAAAATAGGTCCACACCCCATCATCTAATAGTAAAACTTACAAGTCTTAGTGACAAAGATAAAATCCTGAAAGCAGCTCGGGACAAGAAGTCTGTAACATACAATGATGAAAATATTAGACTGACAGCAGACTTATCCACAGACACCTGGTGTGCCAGAAACAACTGGCATGATATATTCAGAGCACTAAATGAGAAAAACATGCAACCAAGAATACTATAGGCAGCTAGGCTATCACTGAAAATAGAAGGAGAGATAAAAAGCTTCCAGGAAAAACAAAAACTAAAAGAATTTGTAAACACCAAACCAACCCTATAGGAAATATTGAAAGGGGTCCTCTAAGCAAAGAGAGAGCCTAAAAGTAACAGACCAGAAAGGAACAGAGACAATAAACAGTAGCAGTCACCTTACAGGCAATACAATGGCACTCAATTCATATCTCTCAATAGTTACCCTGAATGTAAATAGGCTAAATGCCCCAATCAAAAGACATAGGGTATCAGAATGGATAAAAAAACAAAACCCATCAATATGCTGTCTACAACAAACTCACTTTAGGCCCAAAGACACCTCCAGATTTAAAGTGAGAGGGTGGAAAACAATTTACCATACTAATGGACACCAAAAGCAAGATGGGGTGGCAATCCTTAATTAATTAATTAATTAATCCTAATTAATCCAGATAAATTAGATTTTAAGCCAAAGACTATAATAAGAGATGAGGAAGAACACTATATCATACTCAAAGGATCTGTCCAACAAGAAGATCTAACAATTTTAAATATCTATGCCCCTAACATGGGAGCAGCCAACTATATAAAACCACTTAGTAATGAAATCAAAGAAACACATCAGCAATAATACAACAATAGTAGGAGACTTTAACACCCCCTCACTGAAATGGACAGATCATCCAAGCAAAAGATCAACATGGAAATAAAGGCCTTAAATGACACACTGGACCAAATGGACATCGCAGATATATTCAGAACATTCCATTCCAAAGCAACAGAATACACATTCTTCTCTAGTGAACATGGAACATTCTCCAGAATAGATCACATCCTGGGTCACAAATCAGGTCTCAACCATTACCAAAAAATTGGAATCATTCCCTGCATATTTTTGGACCACAATGCTCTGAAGCTAGAACTCAATCACAAGAGGAAATTTGGAAAGAACTCAAACACATGGAGGCTAAAGAGAATCCTACTAAAGAATGAATGGGTCAACCAGGAAATTAAAGAATTGAAAAAATTCATGGAAACAAATGATAATGAAAACACAATTGTTCAAAATCTGTGGGACACAGCAAAAGCAGTCCTGTGAGGAAAGTACATTGCAATACAAGCCTTCTCAAGAAACAAGAAAGGTCTCAAGTACACAACCCAGGGGAAGAGAAATAATCAAGATCAAAGCAGAAATCAAGAAATAGAAACCAAAACCATAGTAGAACAAATAACGAAACTAGGAGCTGGTTCTTTGAAAGAATTAATCAGATTGATAAAGCCCTGGTCAGACTTATCAAAAAGAAAAGAGAAAGGACTCAAATAAATAAAATCATGAATGAAAGACGAGAGATCACAACCATTACACAAACAATTATAAGAACATATTATGAGCAACTATATGCCAGCAAATTTGACAATCTGGAAGAAATGGATGCATTCTTAGAGAATGTATAAACTACCAAAACTGAACCAGGAAGAAATAGAAAGCCTAAACAGACCCATAACCAGTAAGGAGATGGAAACAGTCCTCAAAAATCTTCCAACAAACAAGAGCCCAGACCAGACAGCTTTCCAGGGGAATTCTACCAAACATTTAAAGAAGAATTAATACCTATTCTCCTGAAACTGTCCCAAAAAATAAAAATGGAAGGAAACTTCCAAACTCATTTTATGAGGCCATGATTACCTTGATCCCAAAACTAGACAAAGACCCCACTAAAAAGAATTACAGACCAATATCCTTGATGAACACAGATGCAAAAATTCTCACCAAAATACTAGCCAACAGGATCCAACAGTACATTAAAAGGATTATTCACCATAACCAAGTGGGATTATTACTGGGCTGCAAGGTTGCTTCAACATCTGCAAATCAATCAATGTGATACAACACATTAATAAAAGAAGGAACAATAACCACAAGATACTCTCAATAGATGCTGAAAAAGCATCTGACAAAGTACAGCATCCCTTCTTGATCAAAACTCCTCACAGTGTTGGGATAGAGGGTACATACCTCAATATCATCAAAGCCCTCTATGAAAAACCCACAGCGAGTATCATTCTCAATGGAGAAAAACTGAGAGCTCTTCCACTAAAGTGAGGAACATGGCAGGGATGTCCATTATCTCCACTGCTATTCACTCTAGTACTAGAAGTCCTAGCCTTTGCAATCAGACAGTAAAAAACAAATTATAGGCATCCAAATTGACAAAGAAGAAGTCAAACTATCACCTTTGAAGATGATATGATACTTTATGTGGAAAACCCAAAAGACTCCACTCCACATTTGCTAGAACTTGTACAGGAATTCAGTAAAGTGTCAGGATATAAAATCAATGCCCAGAAATCAGCTGCATATCTATACACCAACAAGACAGAAGAAAGAGAAATTAAGAAGTCGAACCCATTTACAATTGCACCCAAAACCATAAGATACCTAGGAATAAACCTAACCAAAGAGGCAAAGAATCTGTACTCAGAAAACTATAAAGTACTCAAGAAAGAAACTGAGGAAGACACAAAGAAATGGAAAAATGTTCCATGCTCATGGATTGGAAGAACACATATTGTGAAAATGTCTATGCTACCTAAAGCAATCTACACGTTTAATGCAATCCCTATCAAAATCCCACCCATTTTTTTCAAATAAATGGAACAAATAATCCTAAAATTTATATGGAACCAGAAAAGACCTCAAATAGCCAGAGGAATGTTGAAAAAGAAAGCCAAAGTTGGTGGCATCACAATTCCAGACTTCAAGCTCTATTACAAAGCTGTCATCATCAAGACAGTATGGTACTGGCACAAAAACAGACACATATATTAATGGAACAGAAGAGAGAGCCCAGAGGGGCACCTGGGTGGCTCAGTAGGTTAAGCCTCGGCCTTTGACTCAGATCATAGTCTCAGGGTCCTGGGATCAAGCCCCACATCGGGCTCTCTGCTCGGCAGGGAGCCTGCTTCCCCCTCTCTCTCTGCCTGCCTCTCTGCCTACTTGTGATCTCTCTCTCTATCCCTGTCAAATAAATAAGTAAAATCTAAAAAAAAAAAATAGAGAGCCCAGAAATAGACCCTTAACTCTATGGCCAACTAATCTTTGACAAAGCAGGAAAGAATGTCCAATGGAAAAAAAAACCAGTCTCTTCAACAAATGGTTTTGGGAAAATCGAACAGCCACATGCAGAATAATGAAACTGGACCACTTCCTTACACCACACACAAAAACAGACTCAAAATGGACGAAAGACCTCAATGTGAGAAAGGAATCCATCAAAATCCCTGAGGAGAACACAGACATCAACCTCCTTGACCTCAGCCACAGCAACGTCTTCCTAGAAACATCACCAAAGGCAAGGGAAGCAAGGGTAAAAAGAACCACTGGGACTTCATCAAGATCAAAAGCTTTTGCACAGCAAAAGAAACAGTCAACAAAACCAAAAGACAACTGACAGAATGGGAGAAGATATTTGCAAATGACATATCAGATAAAGGACTAGTATCCAAAATCTATAAAGAACTTAGCAAATTCAACACCCAAAGAACAGATAATCCAATCAAGACATGGACAGAGAACATGAACAGACATTTCTGTAAAGACATCCAGATCGCCAACGGACACATGAAAAAGTGCTCCACATCACTCGGCATCAAGGAAATACAAATCAAAACCACAATGAGATACCACCTCACACCAGTCAGAATGGCTAAAATTGACAAGTCAGGAAATGACAGATGCTGGCGAGGATGGGGAGAAAGGGGGAACCCTCCTACACTGTTGGTGGGAATGCAAGCTGGTGCAGCCACTCTGGAAAACAGCATGGACGTTCCACAAAAAGTTGAAAGATAGAGCTACCTTATGACCCAGCAATCGCACTACTGGGTATTTACCCTAAAGATACAAATGTAGTGATCCGAAGGGGCACATGCACCGAATGCTTATAGCAGCAATGTTCACAATAGCCAGACTATGGAAAGAACCTAGATGTCCATCACAGATGAATAGATAAAGAAGAGGTGGTGCGGGGTGCCTGGTGGCTCAGTGGGTTAAAGCCTCTGCCTTCAGCTCAGGTCATGATCCCAGGGTCCTGGGATCAAGCCCCACATCGGGCTCTCTGCTCTGCAGGGAGCCTGCTTTCTCCTCTCTCTCTCTCTCTGCCTACTTGTGATCTCTGTCTGTCAAATAAATAAATAAAAATTTTTTAAAAAAAGAGGTGGTGTATATATATACAATGGAATACTATGTAGCCATCAAAAGAAATGAAATCTTGCCATTTGCAACAACATGGATAGAACTAGAAGGTATTGTGCTGAGCAAAATAAGTCAACCAGAGAAAGACAATTATCATATGATCTCCCTGAAATGAGGAAGTTGAGAGGCAAAGTGCAGGGTTTGGAGGGTAGGGAAGGAAAAAATGAAACAAGATGGGATCGGGAGGGAGACAAACCATAAGAGACTCTTAATCTCACAAAACAAACTGAGGGCTGCGGGGGTGGGGTTATGGACATTGGGGAGGGTATGTGCTATGGTGAGTGCTGTGAAGTGTGTAAATCTGGCGATTCACAGACCTGTACCCCTGGGGCAAATAATACATTATATGTTAATAAAAAGAAAGAATATGTTGTATTAAACACCTAGTTGAAATGATCAGTAGGTTGAAAGAAAGAAAGACACGGTTACTTTTCCTGCTCCAACTCAAAGAAAAATTCTGATAAAATCTTTAAACTTTAAACCTTTTAAAATCTCAAGTACTTTGAGCAATCATTAAATACACATACACGAAAAAAGAACTGAGGGCTGAAAAAGAGACCATGGAGACCATCTTGCCCATCCTCTTCATTTTACCCATGGAGAAACTAAGGCACAGAATGGGGATATCACTTGACCATGATGGCAGAGCTGGGATTAAAATCCAGGTCCCAATGGGTGGCTCAGTGGGTTGAGGCCTCTGCCTTCAGCTCAGGTCATAATCCCAGGATCCTGGGATCGAGCCCGGCATCGGGCTCTCTGCTCGGCAGGGAGCCTGCTTCCTCCTCTCTCTCTGCCTGCCTCTCTGCCTACTTGTGATCCCCGTCTGTCAAATAAATAAATAAAAATCTTTAAAAAAATCCAGGTCCCCAGATTTCTCAAACCAGTCCTCATTCAACTGCATCATAATGTCTCCCTGCTGACAACTTTTAAACTTATAATTTGTGGGGCACCTGGGTGGCTCAGTCGGTTAAGCATCTATCTTCAGCTCAGGTCATGATCTCAGGGTCTGGGGATCGGTCACACATCAGGCTCCCTGATCAGCGGGGCCTCTGCTTCTCCCTCTCCCCTTGCCCCCTGCATGTGTGCTCTCTTGCTCTCTCTCTCATAAAATATTTTTTCTTAAAAATTATAATTTGCAAAAACAATATCATTGTATCCTTATTAATCAACATAGGATATACATACATACAAATATAGCTACTCACAAAAATGCTATAACAGCATTAAAAGAAAACTCAGAAAGCAACAGGGAAACATAAACCATAATGCTGGGGCACCCGGATGGCTCACTTAGTTAAGTGTCTGCCTTCAGCTCGGGACATGTATCAGCCCCGGGATCGAGTCCCATATCAGGCTTTCTGCCCAGTGGGGAGCCTGCTTCTCGCTCTCCCTTTACCTGCAGTTCTGCCTTCTTGTACTCTCTCTCTCTCTGTCAAAGAAATGGAAAAGATCTTCAAAAAAATAAAAATTAAAAAACCATAATGTCACTGTTCTAACACAGCATTTTGGTTAATAGTCTACAAATAGCATAATTGCAACTACCACAAATACCTTATTGGCACATTCACTATTCTTACACTCTCTTTCTTATTCTTTTTTTAAAATATTTTATTTAGGGGTGCCTGGGTAGCTCAGTGGGTTAAACCTCTGCCTTCGGCTCAGGTCATGATCCCAGGGTCCTGGGATTGAGCCCCGCATCGGGCTCTCTGCTCAGCGGGGATCCTCCTTCCCTTCCTCTCTCTCTGCCTGCCTCTCTGCCTACTTGTGATCTGTCTGTCAAATAAATAAATAAAATCTTTTAAAAAATAAATATTTTATTTATTTATTTGACAAAGAGAGCAGGAGACCACAAGCAGGGGGAACAGCAGACAGGGGGAGAGGGAGAAGCAGACTCCCCACTGGGCTGAGAGTTCTATGCAGGGCTTCATGCAGGGCTGGATCCCAGGACTCTGGGATCATGACCTGAGCCAAAGGCAGAGGCTTTAACCCACTGAGCCACCAAGACGCGCACCTCCCCACCCATGCTCTTTTTCTTACAGTAGTTCATTCTGCCTGTCTTCATTACTAGTTTAAATCCTCACTATCAGACATTTTGAACATACCTGGATTGTAACTCATTATCATTTTTAATGGGTCATTTAAAATCCATGCCTTCATATTGTTAGAAAACATCAAATTTGGGTGAACACATACAGAAGGTTGTACAGTATTAAAATGCGGTTATAAAAGACCATGGGTCACATTCTAAACCTTTGGACAGTGATGTTAATGTACTTTCTCACTATTGAAGGTAAGTCTTAGGACACAGCTGTTACTATTGCTGTAAGGATAGATTTTGGTCTGAGGCTTTAAAGATTCAGGAGGGCAATTTAAGACTACTGAAATATATGTCATTCAGATAGGGATGAAATTATTTTCTTTTACTAAAATGCATTCTTTTTTTTTTTTTAGATTTTAAGATCATTCTCACTTTAAGCAAACTCAAATCCAGAACCGAACTTGCAGAGCAGTACATTTCAACAATCTGAGTTGCAAAGCATAACATTTTTACATAATACATGAGAACTGTGTGTTAAATAAAATGAAACTCTACTGGGGAAAAAATGCGACTTGTTTCAGAAGTAAACTGTATTTAGAAGGAAAACTGTAGTTAGAAGGAAAATAAACTTTAGGCAAAAGCCTCTACACCCCTCCAAAAAGCTGGAAAGAACATCAGGAGACCACCTACTGAAGCCTCCTGCCTCACAGCATTTGTGCGCCTCTTGGTCTCCTCAACCAGGCTCCCAAAACTAATCCCCACTAAGGCAGTTGCTTAGTCGCATGGCTCGAGATGATAATGAAAGAATTTCAGGCACTTGACATGTGATGAGAAAGCTTTTTGGACAAGAAAGCCTTCCAGGTGCCCCTTAAACGACACAGTTTTGGTCCTTCCCACTTTCTTTGTTATTACCCACCGATGTATTCCCTTTTTTTTTTTTTAATATTTTATTTATTTATTTGACAGACAGAGATCACAAGTAGGCAGAGAGACGGGGTGGGAGTGGGGGGCAGAGAAGGCTCCCCGCCGAACAGAGAGCCTCATGTGGGGCTCGATCCCAGGACCCTGAGATCATGACCTGAGCCGAAGGCAGAGGCTACCCACTGATGTATTTCTGAGCTTGATCTTCAACTGTTGCTAAACATGGTCAGAATTCGGAAAGGCACTTTGAGATGTCTGACACAGTTTATAAGCTACCTGAAATCACTTACAGGCCACTCTAAGCTATTTCAAAATAGCTATTTCAATAAGACTTGTGTAAAGCTTCAAGGTTATCTCAAATTGCATTAGACTGTGCTTAGGAAACCAGGCTGGCAGCAATCAACCTGCAGTGTTTTTCATTACCTGACAATCAGCTTTGGTTGTTTGTTTATTGATTTGCGTGCAGGGTAACTGGCCTTTTGAACATTAAATTAAAAACAGGTTATAAAACAATTAGGCCTCTTTCACTCACAAGCACTATGTCTGACCTTCCAATCCACATTTTTAATTTTTTTAAAAAAAAGTGAGTCAGAAAAAAAATCTAAATAACCAGGTTCTCAAAAGTTATTTTGAATGAACAGATGATATTAGGGCTTAATTAAACAGTGTGTTAACCAAATTCCCTCTCCCCCTAATTTCCAGCCCATTTCTCTAAAGCATACTTGACAGGAAAAGAGAAAGATACTCTAAGGAAAAAGATATTCAACTAAAGCCCAAAGTTAGCAGACCTCCAATGAGGGACAGCACAGTGAAGAGAGAGCAAAAAAAATCTCTCTAGGCGACACCCCAGAAGTCTGTAGTCTCAGCCCTGACTCGGCCCTGCCTTGAGCAAATCATTTCTAATGCTTGGTCTCAGTTTCCTCTTCCTAATCCCTCTCATCTTCAAAAGTATATGTGCTAAATTATGTTAAGGGAAAACTATTCTTTAAATTTCAAACTTCTAGGATATCAATTGTATTAAAAATATATATAAATGATTTCCCAGAAACCAGGGTGGATATTCATCTTAAATGCTAATTTGATTATCTCTAGGTGGTGTGTTTCTGAGCAATATTTTTTATTTGTGTTTCCAATTTTTTAAATAGTGAACACACAGCGAAGGAAGCTATCAATGAAATGAAAAGGCAACCTACCCAATGGAAAAAGATATGTGTAAATGACGTACCCATTAAGGGGTTAATATCCAAAATATACAAAGAGGGGAGCCTGGGTGGTTCAGCCTGTTAAGTGGTTGACTCTTGATTTCAGCTCAGGTCATGATCTCAGGGTCGTGAGATAGAGCCCCACATCTGGCCCTGCACTGAGCACATGGAGCCTGCTTTTAAGATTCTCTTTCTCTCCCTCTGCCCCTCCCCCAGCTCGCACTTGCTCACACTCTCTCTCTCTCTAAAATAAACAAATAAAATCTTTAAAAGAACAAGACACACAAAGAACTCATACAACTCAACACCTAAAAACAAACAATGTGATGAGTAAGTCGTGGGAATAAAAGGCACTGATTACAGGGAATATAGTCAGTGATACTGTAATAGTGTGTGGTGACAGATGGTAGCTACACTTACGGTGAGCACAGTATAACATATAAAGAAACTGAATCCCTGTATTGTACACTTGGAACTAATGTAACATTGTGTGTCAATTATACTCAAATGAAAAAAAATTTTAATGGGCAAAGGACCTGAATACATTTTCCCATAAAGACTAATAGATAGCCAACAGACACGTGAAAAGATGCTCAACATCACTGATCATGAGGGAAATGTAAATAAAAACCACAATGAGATATCACTGCACATCAGTCAGAATGGCTAACATCAAAAAGACAGGAAATAACAAGTATTGGCAAAGATGCAGAGAAAAGGAAGCCTTCATACACTGTTGGTGGGAATGCAAATTGGTACGACCGCTGTGGAAAATTGTATAAAGTTTACTCCAAAAAGTAAAAATAGAAATACCATATTAGAGGCACCTGGGTGGCTCATTCGTTAAGTGTCTGCCTTCAGCTCAGGTCATGATCTCAGAGTCCTGGGATCGAGCCCCACATCGGGCTCCCTGCTCAACGGGAAACCTGCTTCCCCCTCTCCCTCTGCCTGCTTGTGTTCCCTCTCTCACTGTGTCCTTCTATGTCAAATAAATAAGTAAAATCTTTTAAAAAAAGAAAGACCATATTATCTTTAATATAGTATTATTCAGAATAATATGGAATTATTCAGAATTCTGCTTCTGAATATTCACCCAAAGAAAATAAAAACACTAATTCAAAATATACATGTACCCCTACATTTACTGCAATATTATTTACAATAGCACAATACAGGAGTAATGGAATATTATCTAGCCATAAAAGAGAAAGAGATCTTACTATTTGCAACAATGTGGGTGGACCTGAAGGGTATTATGCTAAATGAAATGAGTCAGAGAAAGACAAATACCATGTGATTTCATTTATATATAGAATTTTACAAACAAAACAAAATAAAACAGAATTAGACTCATAGGGGCACCTGGGTGGCTCAGTGGGTTAAAGCCTCTGCTTTCGGCTCAGGTCATGATCCCAGGGTCCTGGGATCGAGCCCCCCATCGGGCTCTCTGCTCCGCGGAGACCCTGCTTCCTCCTCTCTCTCCCTGCCTGCCTCTCTGCCTACTTGTGATCTCTGTCTGTCAAATAAATAAATAAAATCTTTAAAAAAAAAAAGAAATAGACTCATAAATAGAAAATAAACTTATGTTTGCCAGAGGGGAAGGAGGTGAGGAGATAGGCAAAATAGGTAAAGGGGATTAAAAGTACAAACTTCCAGTTATAAAATAAATAAATCACAGGGATGTAAAGTACAGTATAGGGAATAAAGTCCATAACATTGTAATAACTTTGTATGGTGACAGATGGTAACTGCATTTATCATTATAAGCATTTTGTATGTATATAAATGTCAAATCACTAAGCTGTACACCTGAAACTGATGTAATATCGTATGTCAGCTATACTTCAATTAAAATTAAATAAATGATTCCAAAAATAAAATTAAAAAATAAAGACTCAGTGCCATCTCTATCAAGGAGAAGATTTTTAATTTGAGAGATAAAAACAATGTAGAATCATTAAACAAATCCTTACAATAAACAAATTATTTCAAAAGTAAATAAAATAAAATAAAATCATGAACATAGCTTCTTTATTCAAAAAAATAAACTTTTTTGGGGCGCCTGGGTGGCTCAGTGGGTTAAAGCCTCTGCCTTCAGCTCAGGTCATGATCCTAGAGTCCTGGGATCAAGCCGCGCATCAGACTTCCTGCTCTGCGGGGAGCCTGCTTCCCCCTCTCTCTCTGCCTGCCTCTCTGCAAACTTGTGATCTCTGTCTGTCAAATAAATAAATAAAATCTTTTAAAAAAAGCCTCTGCCTTCAGACCAGGTCATAATCCCAGGGTCCTGGGATCGAACCCCACATAGGGCTCTCTGCTCAGCGGGGAGCCTGCTTCCTCCTCTCTCTCTCTGCCTGCCTCTCTGCCTGCTTGTGATCTCTGTCTGCCATATAAATAAACTTTTTCTTTTTTGAAAGAGAGAGAGAGAGAAAGAGAGCTTGCACCCATGAACTGGGGAGGGGCAGAGGAAGAAGAAGAAGCATCTGCACCGAGCACGGAGCCAGATGCGGGGCTCAATCCCATGACCCTGGGATCATGACCTGAGGCTGAAATCAGGAGTCAAATGCTTAGCCAACTGAGCCACCCAAGTGCTCCCCAAAATAAACATTTTTTAAACATGACTTTCGGACTTTATCTTGATAATCCCCAGAGCATCCCTGTAAGGTTGGTGGATGGTGTCTCATTTCTGTAAATGAACAGTTTTCAATGGAGTCCTGCAAGGAAATTAATCCCTGAGCCCTAAGACATCCATCCTATGTAATGAACTCACTTTTCTCCTACGCATCTATAATGGTATTAGTCACTTCTCCTCGGGAGTCATTTCCCCTCAGGAGAAATTGAGGAAATAGTCACTCAAACATTTCTGTGTTCAACGTTCAGCTAAGGAACCTCAGATGAAAAAAGAATACACAGCAGGCAAACAAACCCACACCTGATCATTTGGTTAGTAGTGTCTTAAATTACACTTTGAGTCACAGGTTAGCAAAATGTTTTGAATGAATTTTAATTACCACTCTAGGTTCCAGGAATGTACACAGAATGCTTTAAAGATTATTTTTCCCTGGGTATTCTGAATTACTGAAATTTCCAGTTGCTTAGACGACAAAGCTTTTTATCAGCACAATTTATTGATGTGATTCGTCAGGTTTTTAATGCACAAAGCACCAGTAAGAACCCTCAAGTGAGCAGGAACATTTGTTAGGTAGAAAGAGAAGACTGAATAAGATCAGAGTCCAAAGAGAATGGTTTACCAAATCAAATTGCTCCTAAAGAGGCTGATTGTGGGTCACATGGTTTCTTCTCAGTTGCATCCAGATCTTCTTTTGCGGTAGAAGTCTGAATTCAAAATGGTGATGATGATGATGATGATGATAGCAGCTAAGAACTTCATTTACTCCTCAACAACCCCACCATTTTACAAAGAAACCAATGCTTAGCCACTTGAGTAACTTCTTAAAGGCTTCAGTCTAATAATTGTTGAAGCTTTGGTTATTTGCGTGTTTCTAAGTTGTTGAATTTATGCACATACATTTGTTTGTAATGGTTCTTTATTATCCTTTTAGTATCTGTGGAATGCGTAGTGATAGAACTTTTCTCATTCCTGTTATTGGTCATTTGTGTCTTCTCTCTTTTTTTCTAATAAGTCTGACTAGTGGTTTATCAATTTTAATGATTTTCTCCAAGAATCAACAGCATGTGGTTTCATTGACTTTTCCTCTATTGTTTTGTTACTGTTTCACATTTCATTTACATCTGCTCTGATCTCCATTGTTTCCTTCTTCTGCTTATGTTGAGTTTAATTTACTCTCCTTTTTCTAGTTTCTTATGATAGAAGCTGAGGTCATTGACTTGAGACCATTCTCCTTCTCTAACATAGGCATTTAGGGCTATAAATTTCCACAAGCACCACCTTTTAGTAGCATCCTACAAATTCTGGTATGCTGTATTTTCATTTTCATTCTTTTCAGAATACTTTCCCATTTCTTTTCTGATATCTCATTTCGACCCATGGATTATTTAGAAATGTGTTATTTAGCTCCCAAGTATATGGAGGATTTTCAAGATATATTTTTGTTATTGATCTCTAATTTAATCCCATTATTGTAAAACAGCATGGTTTAAATCCTTTTAAATTTATTAAGACTTTATTTTATGATATAGTGTATGTTCTATGTATGTATGTTCTATGTATGTTTCATGGACACTTGAAAAGAATGTCTACTCTGTTGTGGTTGGGTAGAATCTTCTATAAATGGCAGTTAGGACAAGTTGGCTCAATAGTGTTGCTTAATTCCTGTACATGCTTCCAGGTTTTCCACCTGATTCTTCTATCAATAATTGAAGAAGAACTACAATTTCCCACTATAATTTTATTTCTCTTTGCTGTTCCTCTGGCATTGCTTCATACATTTGGAGCTCTGGCTTTAGGCACATAAATGTTTGGACTATTTTTTTTCTCTTGACAAACTGACCCTTTTATGATTACAAAGCAACTTCAGTCACCTTTGGTAATACTCTTTGGTCCTAAATCTACTTTGATATTAAGATAACCATTCCAGCTTTCATTTGTCTAGTGTTATCATGGCATATCTTATTTCCTCCTTTTGCTTTTAACCTATTTGTGTCCTTATATTTAAAGTAGGTTTCCTGGGGCACCAGAGTACTCAGTCAGTTAAGCATCTAACTCTGGATTTTGGCTCAGGACATGATCTCAGGGTCATGGGATCAAGCTCCGCTTCAGGCTCCACACTCAGCACGGTGTCGGCTTGTCCCTTTCTCTCCCCCTCTGACCCTCCCCCTCACTCTCTCAAGAGTGCAACTGGAAAGTTCCTTGAAGATCGACAAATATCAAAAAAATTGTCTTAGCTAGTGACAGATGAGTGTATGAGTGACCAGGTGTATAAAATACTTGAGGGTGATGGCCTGGAGCTGAATGGGAAGCAGTTTCCCAAATGACAGGCAGTGTCTGAGGCAAGGACAAAAGCCAAAGACTGTAGGAGATAGATCAATAACAGTAACACAAGTGAATGGTGACTCTTCAGACCATAACCTGCTTGTTTTGGGTAGACCATGAATAGCAAGCATTCTTGCAAGTTGTATGTAAACTGGGATTCAGAGAAAGGGTAGGTTGAGTAATTTTCAGTTTTCACCAGAGGTTAGTTTGACTAATTGCCAATTATCTAATAAAGATAAATTCCTCTATGCAAAATGGTGCAGCCACTCTGGAAATAGTATGGAGGTTCCTCAAAAAGTAAAAAATGAAACTACCCTATGACCCAGCAATTATACTACTAGGTATTTATCCAAAGGATACAAAAATACTGATTTAAAGGGTGACATGCACCCCACTGTTTATAGCAGCATTATGTTGATAATGTTGATATGTTGATTATGTTGATAGTCAAATTATGAAAAGAGCCCAATGTCAATCAACTGATGAATCTTTAAAGAAGATGTGGTGTGTGTGTGTATATATATAATGGAATATTACCCAGCCATCAAAAAGAATGATACTGTGCCATTAGCAAGAATGTGGATGGAACCAGAGCATTTTATGCTAAGTGAAATAAGTCAGTCAAAGAAAGACAAATACCATATGATTTCACTCATATGTGGAATTTAAGAAAAAACCAGATGAACATTGGGGAAGGGAAGGAAAAATAAAATCAAATAAAAACAAAGAGAGAGAGGGCACGTGAGTGGATCAGTCATTAAGTGTCTGCCTTCAGCTCGGGTCATGATCCCGGGGTCTTGGGACTGAGCCCCACATCAGGCTCCCTGCTTGGTGGGAAGCCTGCTTCTCCCTCTCCCACTCCCCCTGCTTGTGTTCCTGCTCTCACTGTCTCTCTCTCTCTCTCTCTCTGTCAAATAAATAAATAAATAAAATCTTAAAAAAAAAAAAAAAACAGAGAGAGAGACAAACCAAAAGAGACTCTTAACCGTAGAGAACAAACTAATGGTTGCTGGAGGGGATGTGGGTGGGGGCTGGGCTAGATGGGAGTCAGGCATTAAGGAGGTCACATGCTGTGATGAGCACTGGGTGTTCTATGTAAGTGATGAATCACTAAATTCTACTCCTGAAACCAAAAAATTAATTAATTAATTATAGCTTTTCAAAATGACATGTATTCCTATGGCTTTATTTATTTATTATTTTTTTAGATAGAAAGAGAGCAGCTATGGAAGTGGGGAGGGGCAGAGGGAGAGGGAGAGAGAGAATCCCAGGCAGGCGCGACATCCAGCATGGAGCCTCATGTGGGGCTCAAACTCATGACATTGAACTCATGACCCGAGCTGAAATCAAGAGCTGCACGCTTAACCACTGAGCCACCCAGGCGCTCCTATTTCTATAGCTTTCAAGTAATCAGGATGTTTATGGTTGTTTGTCTGCATAAGAAACTTGGGAAGAGATAGGTACCATTTTGTCCTAATAAAGGAAATTTGTATAACAGATGCACAAAATGGATGCTGCCCAGTGGTCCAGCGCACATCATAAATCTAAACCTAAGTCAGCCCACACATATGGGGAATGTCTCACTGTCCAGAACCTAACATTCACCAAGCACGATCCTCCAACTCAAATTTAGCTAGTTCACCTTACCCTATAAAAGAGGACCTGCTAGCCTTACCAGGAAATCCCAAGGTAATCATGCTGTTCCCATGTTGCCTCTTCTAATGTTCTATAAAACTCACTCTTGCCCAAAATCCCTGGGGAAGAGTGCTCCACTGCTTGTGAGACCCTGTACTCCCCCAACCCATGAACTGTTTGCCCTTAAATAAAGAACATCAAGGGGCAACTGTACCCCATTGTTTATAGCAGCGATGTCCACTATAGCTAAGCTATGGAAAGAGCCCAGATGTCCATCGACAGATGACTGGATAAAGAAGATGTGGTATGTCTATCGATCTATCTATTTATTGATCTACACACAACAGAGTATTTCTCAGCCATCAAAAAATGAAATCTTGCCATTTGCAGTGATATGGATGGAATTAGAGGGTACTAGCCTGAATGAAATAAGTCAATCACAGAAAGGCAATTTTATGATTTCACTCATATGTGGAATTTAAGAAACAAAACAGAGGAGCATAGGGGAAGGGAGGGAAAAATAAAATAAGAGGAAGACAAAGCACAAGAGACTCTTAATCATAGGAAACAAACTAAGGGTTGCTGGGAGGGAGGAGGGTGGGGGTGGGGTAACTGGATGACGGGTGTTAAGGAGCGCACGGGACGTAATGAGCACTGGGTATTATACGCAACTGATGAATTACTGAACACTACATCTAAAACTAATAATACAACTACATGTTAATCAACTGAATTTAAATTTAAAAAATAATTTAAAAATTTAAAAAATAAAGGAAAAAATAAAGAAGATCAAACTCATTACTAAATTGTATTATTTTTGTCACTTGACACCTCATTTGACAGATTAACTGATGAAAGTCACGAAATGCTTAAATGACCTATCAAAGTTTTAAGCAGGATTTCGTTGTGAGGGCCATCTGACTCCACAACCTAGATCTTAATGATTATCTGCAGCACTGCCAAAGCCTTTAATTTTTTTTAAATATTTTGAATTACTATTTTTTATTTTCTTATTTTTCATTTATTTTATTTTTTATCTTGATTTATTTGCTTTTACATTTATTTCTTATTTTATATAGAGGTACTTTAATGGCTATGGGTCCTGAAAATATATACGGCAGCATGAGTTCATTTTGTTTAGAGGAGCAGATGAACGATGAAGGCCAGAAACCAGAAGAGGAGTTTCAGCTACCTGTTTTGTATAGTAAACAACCCTAAAACTTAATGACTTAAAACGGTAACTATTTTATTATTACCTCACATGTTCTGGGAGTGAACTTGGCTCAGCTGAGCATTTCTTTTGCTGGTCTCACTTGAGGTTTCTGACTTGACTGTGGTTATATAGCAAGATACCTGGGCTGCAGTCATTTTGAAGGCCCGGCTAGAAAGTTTGGGCCTTTTTCCACCTCTCTACTTCAGGTAGTCAGTCTTTCCAGCAGGGTAGACTTCTTACATCTTGGCTAAGAAATCTCAAAAATAAATGTTTCCTTCAGCCTTCACTAACAGTTTCTACAAGGCCATCTCAGCTTTTCCGTACTGCCACATGTTTCCAATTTTTGTTATGTCAGCACTCCACTTTCACATACTGTAATATTGTGGTTTATAAGAAATATATATTTGGTCATTCAAATGGCCAAAATATATTTCTCATATAAATTTGGTCTTCGTCCACAATTCCTGACTCACAGCTCCCCAAACCCCTGGAATTTCCTAAATAATAAGAGCATTGGGACATCTTTTGTCATAACATTTGGTCTCTTGTCCTCTGTTCCTGAAATAGCTTCAGAGCATAAGGGAGAGATGGATGTTTTATAATTCATAACTCCCCTTTCCACTACAACTATATTTAGGCCAATGAGTTGACTTTAGGGAAGCACTTAAGGGTGGGGACTGCTTGTCCAGGGGAACTAAGCAAGTGATCAGTGTTGGAACTTTCAGTCCTATTTCCCCAGCCTTCAGGAAGAGGAGAGGGGCTTGAGACTGAGTTCGGTTGACAACAGCCAATGATTTAATCAATTGGGCCGACACACTGAAGTTTCCATAAAAGTCCAAAAGGACAGGGTTCAGAGAGTTTCTGGGATGATGAATTATGTGGAGATTTGAGAAAAGTGGCATGCTTGGAAGCTCTGTGCCCTTTCCCCATACCTTGTCCTACGCATCTTCTCCATCTGGCTGTATTGGTATCATTTTAAAACTGGTGATCTTGAGGTGTCTGTTTGGCTCAGTCAGAAGAGCCTGCAACTCTCAGTCTCAAGGTTGTGAGTTCAAGCCCCACATTGGGGATGGAGCCTACTTAAAAAAAATTTAAATAAACTAGTGATCTAGTAAGTAAACTGTTTGTCTGAGTTCTGGAAGTCACACTAGCAAATTAATCAAACTCAAGGAAGGAGTTGTGGGAACCTCTGACTTACAACCAGTCAGTCAGAAGTACAGATAATAATCTTTACTCGAGATTGTGTCACCAGGTTGACCCCAGGATCTGACCTTTACTGCTAACCTGTTTGTAACTACTGACCTTTGTCCCACATTTTTCCTCCAGCTCTTCTTTCCAGCTTATCTCTTAACTCAGATGAAAGACCCAGTAGGCGTAGCACCCTGTGATGGAAACTGAAATTACCCCACAAGCAATAATGATACCCTGATGAAGAATTCCAGTCAGCCCAGAACACCCAGTTCAGTTTGAACCTAACTCCAACTCGTGCCTGCACAGATGGACCATGGAGTGACCGACAGTTACCTTCAACTCATTATAATACTAAGATCTCAGCCCAGGGACGATCACAGCCTCATTTACATAACATACAATGTATGTCTGGGCATGTTTCCTTAAGGCTCCTGCGCCACCTTATGCCCATCTCTGCATACAGTGACAAGGCTCCCCTATCTCAATATTCATCCTAAGCCTAAATTAAAGGAACCCATTCACCCTTGTTCAGGGAGTCATGGCTATGGAAGTTATCCCCCATGATCTCCTTATTTGCTGCCAATCAAGTTTCCCTTGTGCGACCAATCCACCCGGTGTAGTTTCTATGTGTGACTAACCAAGAAGCAAACTCAAGTTTGTGCAGTTAAAACTGGTGGCGGGGGGCAGTCTTGCAGGAATCAACCCTTTACCTGGGGAGTCTGACATTCTCTCTGAGTGGATAGTCTCAGAATTGTGTTGAACTGTAGGAGACCCAGCTGCCACCAAGAATTGCTTGGTGGTGTGGGGACACTCCTTGTCCCCCAACCAAGATACATACACACTGGAATTGGGTCCAGACTTTTACATACTGATTGCTGTTTTGTTGACATAACAGACCACCCAGAAACCTAGTAGCTCTAAATAATCACCATTCATTGTCTATCATGGTTCCACGTGAAGTTCTGCCGGTCTCCCTTTGGAGTTCTCGTGCAGCTGCAGTCACGTGATGACGGGGGCTACAGTCATCTGGGACCTGATGAAACTGGACTGCTTTGTCTTCCATTTGATCTCAGGGTCTCTCCCCTCCCCATGACCTCTCCACATGGTCTCTACAGAAGGGTAGCTAGATATTTTACATGTTGGCTTAGAGTTCCCCAAACTGAGACTTACAAGACAGGAAGCAGAAACGGCCAGTCCTCTTAAAATCTGGGTCTGGCGGCACCTGGACGGCTAATTCGGTTAAGTGTGAGCCTTCGGCTCAGGTCATAATCCCACGGTCCTGGGATCAAGCCCTGAATCAGGCTCCCTGCTCAGCAGGGAGTCTGCTTCTCCCTCTGCCCCTCTCCCTGCTCATGTGCTCACACTCTCTCCCTCTCTCTCTCTCAAATAAATAAAATCTTAAAAAAAAAAAAGCTGGGTCTGTCCCCTATCTTACAGTAGGCACAAAAATTAGCTAGAAATGGGTTAAAGATTTAAAGGCCAGACCTGAAACAAAACTCCTAGAAGAAAACACAGGGACAAAACTCTTTGACATTAGTCTTGGTAATCATTTTCTGGATATGCCACCAAAATAACAAGCAACAAAAGGAAAAATCACCAAGTGAGACATCAAACTGAAAACTTCTGTATAGCAAAAGAAACAATCAATGAAATGAAAAGACAACCTAAGGCATGGGAGAAAATATTTGCAAACTATCTATCTGATAAGAGTTAATATCCCAAATTCATAAGGCACTCATACAACAAAGTAGCAAAAAATAATCACATTTAACAATGGGCAAAGAAGCTGAAAAGATATTTTCCAAAAGAAGATATACAAATGGCCAACAAATACATGAAAACATGATCAATATCACTAAACATCAGGGAAATGCAAATTAGAGCCACAATGAGATACCATCTCACGCCTGTCAAAATGGCTAGTATCAAAAAGACCAGAGATAATAAGTCAATGATTCCTGGAGAGGCTGTGGAGAAAAGCGGGCCTTCATGCACTGTTGGAGGGAATGTATTCTGATACAGCCACCATGGTAAACAATATGGAAGTTCTTCAAAAAACTTAAAAATAGGGGCACCTGGGCAGCTCAGTGGGTTAAGATTGCCTTCAGCTCAGGTCATGATCTCAGGGTACTGGGATCAAGCCCACATGGGGCTCTCTGATCAGCAGGGAGTCTGCTTCCCTCCCACTCTCTGCCTGCCTCTCTGCCTACTTGTGATCTCTCTGTCAAATAAATAAATAAAATCTTTTTAAAAAATTAAAAAATTTTAAAAAATTAAAAATAAACCTACCATATGGTCCAGCAATCCCACTTCTGGTAATATATCCACAGAAAATGAAATTACCATCTCAAAGAAATATCTATACCCACATATTCATTGCAGTATTATTTACAATAATCAAGACCTGGAAACAACCTAAGCGTCCACTGGCAGATGAATGGATGAAGAGAGTAGAGAGAGCGAGGGAGAGAAACAGAGTGAGAGAGAGAAAGAAAGGGAGAAAGGGGATGGAGCATCACTCAGTCATAAAAAAAGGAAATCCTGCCCTTTGTGACATTATGGATGGACCTTGAGGGGATTATGATAAATGAAATAAGTCAGACAGAAAAAGGAAAATACTATATGCTCTCACTTACATGAGGAATTTTAAAAAAACTCATAGAAAAAGAGTAGATTGGTGGTTTCCAGGGGCAGGAGTGGGGATGGGGGAAATTGGGCAAAAGTGATCAAAGAGCACAAACCTCTAGTTATACTAGGAATAAATTCTGGACATCTAAGATACAAAACCTGGTGACTATAGTTAACAATATTGTACTGTATACTAGAGAGTTGCTAAGAGAGTAAATCTTAAAGGTTCTCACCGCAAACACACAAAAGGTAACTATGTGGGGTGATGGCTGTGTTAAGTAATCTTATTTTGCAATAATCATTTTACAATATATGCATATATCAAATTCATCACATTGTACCCCTTAAAGTTACACAGTGTTACATGTCAAGTATATCTCAATAAAACTGGAGAAAATATTGAATGAAAAAAAAAGACTGGGTCTAGAACCAACACAGTATCCTTTCCACAGCATTCTACTGGTTAGCACCAGTCACAGGTCAATGTGGCCGGGATTTCACAAGGACATGAACACCAGACACTGCGGGTCATTGAGGGCCATCATCAGACTCTAGCTACCATAGAGAACCAAAGTCAAACATCACTTAGTTCATGATCATTAAAATCTTTATCTTGGGTTCTGTTTTTTATGCCTATATGCTGCAATTCAAAGGGAAAACCTGAGCTAGATCATCAGATTCCCTTGACCAGCATCTCAATCAATCTTCCAAAGATAACCAAAATGCACAACTGCTGAGTTTACAGGACCTCTCCCTGTTCTAGGCCAAAGAAATGAAAGATAATTTCTAGTTCAAAAATAAGGCACCCCAAACTCATTCTAACATATCTTTCAGAACTCCATGTGATAGTTCACATGCATTTCAAAAATCAATTTTAAACTTGCTTGATAATCAGGGGTGCTTGGTTGGCTCATTCAGTAGAGCTTGTAAGTCTTGATCTCTGTGTCAAGAGTTTGAGCCCCACACTGGGTGTAGAGATTACTTAGAAATAAAATTTAGGGATGCCTGGGTGGTTCAGTTGTTAAGCATCTGCCTTCGGCTCAGGTCATGATCCCAGGGTCCTAGGATCGAGCCCCGCATTGGGCTCCCTGCTCAGCGGGAAGCCTGTTTCTCCCTCTCCCACTCCCCCTGCTTGTGTTCCCTCTCTCGCCGTGTCTCTCTCTGTCAAATAATAAATAAAATCTTTTAAAAAACAAAAAAAAATTTTTAAACAAATAAATAAATAAAAAGTTGCTTGATGATCAAAAAAGAATTGGCAATGAACTAGTGATGGAATGAGAAGAAAGATATTTTAAAATAAATTTCTGGAAGTTCATCCAAAATGTTAAAGCTATCTGATAAAAGATAAGAAGCATAAGACCCAGTTTGGCTAAAGTTAAAACGCAATTTCACCATATTATATGATGCAATCATTGAGAGTTGGTCAAAAGAGATCAGGACTGGTAGGTGGGTTCTGGTAGATTCCACAGGTCAAGTCAGGCAAGATGTTAGGTACCAAGAGGTTAGCCGAAAAGGCAGGATCAAACTCATTATTCTCCATTTTAGTGACTTTTTTTCTTCCCTCAGACTCCTTTCTGCTATTTTCTAAATGTCTATGTTTCCCCAAAATTCATATGCTGAAATCCTAATGCCCAATATGATGGTGTTGGGAGGTGGAACTTTGGGAGCTTATTAGGTCATGAGGCTGGAGCCCTCATAAATGGGATTAGTGACCTTCCAGACCCCTAGTCCCTTCTGCCATGTGAGGACACAATGAGAGGACCCTCACCCAACCATGGTGGCACTCTGATCTTGGACTTCCAGCCCACACAACTGTCATATATAAATTTATTTTTTTAAAGCCACCCAGTCTATGGTATTTTGTTACAGCAACTTGAATAGACAAAGATGTTTTCCTATGTAGTTCCCTCTGTCTAGAAAGCTATCTCTTTGCCTCATCCAGTGATCCAGCTTCATGCCACTAAACCTGAAAACATACACATTTTACAAACTCCTAGAAATCACACAGGCATACCATTTTGCCCCCCACTAATTTGGTCAAAATTTAAAGTTCTGGCAACTTCAAATGATAGCAAAGATTTGCACCAATGGGAACTTTCACATGCTCTGGTGGGACTGTAAATTTAATACAAGCACCTTAGAAAAGAATTTTAGATTATCATGTAAAAAATGAGCATTTCCTAGCATGCACCCATTCTCCTCTGGGTATATTCCCTAGAGGACCTCTTACACCCATGCACCAAGAGTCAGGTACACGGACATTTATAGCAACATTGCATATAACAGTGGAAAGCTGGAAAACAAGCTGAGTGTCCTCTAATAAGAGAATGGATGAGTACTTCCTGGTACATTACTTAATAGAGGCTGAACATCCATGGAAGAAAAGAACTACAAATACATAAAGCAACAAAGATGTAAGTCAAAGCAATCTTGAGTGAATAAAGGATGTCACAGAGGAAATGTAAAAATCTTTCCATTTTTATGCATTTCAGAATTAAGCAAAACTAGGGACTGGAGATAAAATGTTAACAAAATTCAAGGAAATGAAAACAAATGAAAATAAATCAGGATCTACGGGCAGGGAGGCAGGAGCACAAGGACATCCAAGGAACCTCAATGGCATTGATGATATTCTTTTCTGAAGTCAGTGGATTCCTGAGCATTCACATTATTATTTAACTTCACAGTTGATATATACATCACCTATATTCCTTTGTATGTAAGGTCCTAATAAACCTTTTTATTTTATATTTCCCTCCCTTTTATTTTCAAAACATTCTGGCTCTGCTACTTACTAGCTTTGGGAACCGGGGCATGCTACTCAGTCATTCCGAGCCTCACCAGGCTCATCTGAAAGATGAAAATAATGCAGTGATAAAGTCTACCGAGCTAGCCACTGGGAAGACTACTGCAGGAGTTCTCTGCCTGGCACTTGGTAGCACTAAGTGCTAACTCCTCAGAGAGCTGCTGCATTCAGATAAGCAAACCCTCCAGCCTGAACTGGTTGTAAAGATTCCGTGAAAGCAGGCAATCTTCCTTGATTTGGGACTCCTATTTTCTCCCAGAGTCCTTCCCCCTTCTCCTCCACCCCTGAAGGGAAAAATAACTCTAATCATGAGAACTCTTTTCAAATGAAAGTTGGATCTTTAACTCCATAGCATTTGTGTTCCTTGCCCACACGATGGCAGAACAGGCAAAGAACAGCTAAAAGGATGCTGGACTGTCGAGATCTCCTTTTGAGGATGTTCAAGACCTTCTAGAAAACAACTGAATGCAAATTTCATTAATGTTTGTGATGGAATAAATTGCAACTGGACAGGCAGTTGAGATCAAAATTGCTTTCCGCCCTATATGTGGTACTAACTGGGGCACATTAACAGGCATAGGAGATCAAGAAATAAACAAACAGAGGTGCCTGGGTAGCTCAGTGGGTTAAAGCCTCTGCCTTCGGCTCAGGTCATGATCCCGGAGTCCTGGGATCAAGCCCCACATCAGGCTCTCTGCTCAGCAGTGAGCCTGCTTCCTCCTCTCTCTCTCTCTCTGCCTGCCTCTCTGCCTACTTGTGATCTCGGTCTGTCAAATAAATAAATAAAAATATTAAAAAAAAAAAAAAGCCAAACTCTGAAACATAGTAGAATGGTGGTTACCACAACCTGGAGGTTAAAGGAAATGGGGAAGTATTGATCAAATGGTACAAACTTTGGAGATCTAATGTATAGTATGGTCATTATAGTTAACAATATTATTAAAAAAAAAAAGAAATAAACAAACATGATTTCCAGCCCTACAGATCCTTCCTACAAATTCTCACCTGAGGTATCGTATATTTATGTGTGTGCTTGTGAAGGCACTTGGGGGCACACATTTGGACACATGTTGTGAGGGTGTGCAGGAGAGAACACACATGCATTTGCACTGGTGGGAAAGTCTTATTGGTAAGCACAAGGGCATAAGGAGGCAACGCTGATAACAGCATTCTTTTCTGAAAAGCTCAAGTCTTTAAGGAGGAAGTGTGCTGGTCACTACTGGTAGGAGGAATTTGAAATTCCAGTGAACACTGGCCTCAGTCTCATTCTAACTCAGTAGCTTGTCCTGTGCTGCAGAGGGGTAGAGGGAGGCTACTGTCCTGAGATCAAGCATGTTGGGCCTGCCTTTGGCCTACTGATCTGAATTTATAGCTCTGGGCCCCCTGAGGTATCCTCCTATTGTTCACACACACACCACACCAACTTGTATTAGTTCAAAATCTTGTGGTCGCACATGACATAAGCCCAATTCCAATCAGCAAAATAAAAAAGGGACTATCTGGATTCATATAATCAAACCACCAAAAAGGCAGGGATGCTGTGGCCTCGGGAGCAACCAGAATCGTGACTTTCCTTGGACAATTCCATCATTCATGTTGATGTTTCTCTTTATGACAGTTTTATTCTTTCAAATGAGCTAATTCCGATCAACAAGGGCCATGGCCCAGCCAACCTTGAATTCACATCCTAGGTATTTGAAAAAACTGGGTAAAGACCTCTGATTGGCCTCTTCTGAGTCACATGGCCAACCACAACCAATCACTACAGCCAGAAATAGAAAACTATTACTGGTCTAGCCTAGGCCACATGCCCACCCTTAGGGCTTGAAGGGAGGAATGTTATGATTGCTGGACCTTATTAGGACTAGGTCGAGGGGTAGAAAAGTACTTTTCCAAAATAATGGATTCCCTGTTCAAAGCAGATAAAAAAAAATGTCATCATGCTGCAAGAAAAAAAGAGGGGGTGCAAAGTTCCATATATATATATATGACAGACTCTGTTATGCTGTTTGTGGTTTCTACCTCCTTAATAATTTTGTGCCTATTTGATTTGTCTTGTAATGAGAGTAGTGTATTACATTCTCCTTTATTACTATGCTTCAATCTATTTCCTGTATCTCCTCTACTTTTTTTCCCCCATAAAGGTGAATGCCAGATTTGATTGGCAGCCATTCACTTTCCTTTCTTGGGCTCCTCTGCTGTCCTTTCTGGGCCCCATCCCCAAATTCCCTTCAGTCCCTGCTTTCTGCTTGCTATATCACAGGTATTATCTGTTATACTCTTAACTTCATAATTCAGAAGTCCCTATTAACTCAGGCTAGCTCCAGACCTCCACTCTGTAATGTATGTGAATGCACAAAAAAGGAACCGAAAGGACACACACAGCACCAGACTGTTTCGGGGATTTATAGCTTTTTTTTTTTTTTTTAAGTGGCTCTCTGCCCCAGTGAGGGGTCCACCTTCTTTTCTTTTCTTTTTTTAAGATTTTATTTACTTATTTGACACAGAGAGAGAGAGACAGTGAAAGAGGGAACACAAGCAGGGGAAGTGGGAGAGGGAGAAGCAGGCTTCCTGCCAAGCAGGAAGCCCAATGAAGGACTTGATCCCAGGACCCTGGAATCATGACCGGAAATGAAGGCAGATGGCAGATGCGGAGAGCAGAATAGGATGGAGAAGGGAAAGCGGTCAGTGGGGTGACTAAGATCCCACTGTATGCATATGCCACATTTGCCACATTTTCTTTACCTATTCATCTGTTGAAGAACATTTGGGTTGTTTCCACCTTTTGGTTATTGTGAATAATGCTGCTGTGAACATGGGGTACAAAAAGTTGTGTAAATTTTAAAACCCTAAAAAACAATACTTACCGAATGATCCATTTATGTTTAGTATGTGTGTGTGCATTATGCGTATGGTATGTATGTAAACGTGTAGAAAAAGACCTGAGTGACACACCTGAAACTTTGAGTTATTATCTCTAGAATGGCAAAAGAGTGGGATAGGAAAGGACTCTATAATTTTTCATTCAGCATATTTCTGTATTTTTTTTATTTTTCATAATGAGAATAGACTAATATATTCCTCATGCAATTTTAAAATGCAATTAAAAATAAAGATGAAGATTTCGGGCATCTTGGCAGGCCATGAGTAAGGAATATTTCGAACAGTCTTCTAGGGGTCAGAAGAATTGACGGGATAAAGGAATGCTGAAATACCTCTGTGTGGCGTGAGATTTTTATAAGGTGCATATATTATTTTTTTAATTAAAAAAATCTAATGGGAAAAAAAATTCAAAGCCCAAGGCGGGATTGCACTGGCAATTAAGGCCCAGAGGAGGGCAGTAGAAAGCCATACGGTGGAAACCACAGAAAAGTGGTTCCTGTGTCTCGCCAGGAAAGGGCAGAGCCTCCAAACTTGCCTTGTGGGAGCGAGAAAAAGCCTGGACACTGCTTGAAACGATGCTGGCCAGACTTTGGCAGCAAGATTATCAGATAAAAGGGGAAAAATCGGGGAAGTGGCAAGGGTACAGCTATGGACAGCCAAGGAGAAAGTAGGAAGAGGCATTCTTCACTGAGAATCAGCAAACAGGAGCCCAGGAGCACAGCCCTGGGGTAGATAACCCAGAGAGATTTCTAGGGGTCTTGAGGACAAAGCCCTGTTTGGAAGCACTTGGCTAAGTCCTTGACCCTCCCCCTCTGCTTTTTAAAATAGACAAGGATATTAAAAAAAAAAAATGTTGGGGCACCTAGGTGGCTCAGTCGGCTAACTGTGCAAATCTTGACTTCTGCTCAGGTCATGATCTCAGGGTCATGACAAGCCCCAAGTCCTGCTCTGTGCTCAGGGGGGAGTCTGCTTGAGATTCTCCCCCTCTGCCCCTACCCCCCACACACATCACAAACTCTCTGTCTCTCTCAAAGAAATAAATCAATCTTTTACAAAAGTGTTCCTAAAGTAGACAAGGTTAAGGATAGCCCTGCAGAACGAAGATACGGGAAGCCTGCTTCTCTATCTCCCGCTCCCCCTGCTTGTGTTCCCTTCTCTTGCGCTCTCGCTCTCTCTCTCTGTGTCAAATAAATAAATAAAATCTTGAAAAAAATTTAAAAATAGATGGGAGCCTGTGTGGCTCAGTGGGGTCAAGTCTCTGCCTTCAGTTCAGGTCATGGTCCCTGGGTCCTGGGATCGAGCCCCGCATCGGGCTCTCTGCTTGGAGGGGAGCCTGCTTCCCTTCCTCTCTCTCTGTCTGCCTTTCTGCCTACTAGTGATCTCTGTCTGTCAAAAAAATAAATAAAATATTTTTTTAAAAATTAAAAATAGAAATGCCACACGATCCAGTAATTCCACTTCTGGGTATTTACCCAAAGAAAATGAAACCTTAATTTGAAAAGATATATGCACTATTTTTATTGTATCATTATTGCAGCCAAGACATGGAAGCCACCTAAGTGTCCTTCAGCAGAGGAATGGTTAGAAAAGATATGGTATGTATACATATACATAATGAAATATTACCCAGTCACAAAAAAGAATGAAATCTTTCCATTTGTACAATATGGACAGAAGTGGGAGGGTATTATGCTAAATTAAGGGGCTGGGGGATAGGCAAAATAGGTGAAGGGTACAAACTTCCAGCTGTCCAATAAATAAGTCATGGAAATGATGTAGAAAATATAGTCAATAATATTGTTTAAAAAAAGATATTGTCTACCAACTCCCCATCACTAGAAAAAGAACTGATCTTAAAAAGTTGACACATATATGCTTGCACTTTATAAGCACTAAATTAAGATCATCTTATTTAAAAAGCAATAAAATAAAATCTTCCATTTTTAGTTTTCTATCTTTATGGAGATACAATTGATATGTAACATGGTATAAAAACAACATTTTCTAATCTTTATACTGTTAAAAGGTATTTGAGCAGAATTTTTTAGAGCTTCAGGGTAAAAGTGAGTTGTATTTTCCAAAGAATATTTAAAATTTTGTTCTATTCCAATGATCCCAGAAGTATGATTTCAAAGACTGCTACCCTTATAAGCCATGTCCTTTTATCACAGGAGAAAGACTTAAAGAAAAGCCTTTTGTAAGGGTCACACTGCTCACCTGCTCCAGCTTCATTTCCTGCTCTCTCTCCCCACATTCTTCATCTTGGCCACATAGAAAAGAAATTCCCTCAACCATGCTTTGCACATGTTGATTTATCTGCCTGCTAATGCAATGTTCTTTTCCTCCTTTTTGGG
Organism: Mustela nivalis; assembly: GCF_964662115.1. Classification (NCBI taxonomy): domain Eukaryota; kingdom Metazoa; phylum Chordata; class Mammalia; order Carnivora; family Mustelidae; genus Mustela; species Mustela nivalis. The sequence continues at coordinate 12,061,341 of NC_139040.1, forward strand.
TTCAAGGCATTCCTATTCATATTAAAAAACCAAATGAATTAAAACCACATCTCATGGGGCGCCTGGGTGGCTCAGTTGGTTAAGTGTCTGCCTTTGGCTCAGGTCATGATCTCAGGGTCCTGGGATCCAGCCCTGGGTGGCATGCGGCTCCCTGCTCAGTGAGAAGCCTGCCTTTCCCTCTCCCTCCTGCTCTGTCCCCCACCCCTGCTTGTGTGTGTTCTCACATGCTCTCTCTCTTTCTCTCTCTCAAATAAATAAAATCTTAACGTGCACGCATGCGCGTGCGCACACACACACACACACACACACACATCTCAGCAGAAGGGTCATCTCCTCCAGGGTCCCCACTCTGAATACCCTTCCTGTTCGTTCCTGTGACATCATACTTGCATGACATTCCATACCTGTACTGCCATAGTGACTGGTTACTTATTTACCTGCCTCTCCCATTAGATTTCAAACTCCTTGAAGGTAGGGACTATGTCTTTTTGAATGCTGCGTGCCTAACCGAAGCTTATGTGACAGGTCACGTAACAGACAAGTTTTTTGTTGAATGAGTAATCAACCTTGATACCTCTCTGTACGTCATGCCCCATAACAAATCCAACAAGTCCTACACACCATCAAAATATTTCTCAAATTCATTGATTTTTCTCCATCTTCACCACCACTACTATGCCTCAAGCCACCATCTTCTATCACCACTGTAACAGCCTCCTAATTATCTTATTACTTTCTCCTATTGTGCCCCTCCAATCCATTCCCCATACAACAGCCATTGTGATTTTTCTAAAATGCAGATCTTATCATGTCAGTCTCTAAGCCAGAAACTCTTCAATGCAATCTCACTATTCTTAGAATAAAGTGTCCAATGCACTTAAGTTGACCTACAAGGCCCAAACTTCTCTAGTCTCCACTTTCTTACCTTCTTTTGGGGCCTCCAACTTGCTCTCCAACTTCCTCTCACCACAGGGCCTTTGCCTAGGTGTCTCCACCTCTTGGGATATTCTCTCTCTTCTCTCAATTCACTCCCACTCATATTTCAGAACTCTGCCCCAGTGTTGCTTCCTTAGGAAAGCTTCCCCTGACCTTCTTGATGAAATCTAACTCGCTACTGACTTTCTCAGTACCTTTACAGTATCTGTCATTTCTTGTTTTTGTTTAATGTCTGTTTCCCACTCCCCTCAATTGTCTCTACCACTGAAACTCCAAAGCACCTAAGAAACCCTCAGTAAATGTTTGAGAATGACTATTGTCATGTGACACAAAATTGAAAGAGCCAGTCCATTTGAGAAAATGCCCAGTGCATTCCCCACTGCCACAGAATCCTCCAACCACACACATCTTTCAGGGAAAACATCCTACAAATAGACTGTCCTTGTCCCTATGTGAAGCTGAAATTAGGGCAGGCAGAGGACAGGCTGAACAAAGGGAGACTGGAGCATCTACCAAGCAAAGGTGCTGTGGTTGCCCTGCTTTAAGAGCCTCAACTACAGAGTTCCAGGATGAGTCAGCTCCTTGAACAGTATGTACTGGTCCGTTAGTTTTTATATCCACAGAATATAGTTGTCAGGGGAAACTTTCCAGAAAGTTGAATGCTACGTTATGTAGCACCGCTTAGTTACTTCCCAAGTAGTATTCATTATGCTGATTAATTTTTTAGCTTAATAAACACATCAAGTACCATAGGAGCACTTGAACATTGAAGGGAAACATATTTTTCTCATTAAGCCAGAGAAAGGGCAAAAGTCCCAACCATATCTCATCAGATAGTTTCTTCAGTCTTTCTGTTCTCCATATAATCTATCCACAACCCTCCCCAGTCCTCAAACCTCTATCCCTTCTTCTCGCAAAGGATGAGTTCCCTTGTCCTTCACTAGGAAAGCCGAAGCCATCAGATAGAAATTCCCCCCCGGATTCCTCTCCCTACTCCCATCTTCAATGGGTCTGTATCAGATTCCAGCTCTTTGATCTGCAATTCTGTCCCCTGGGAGCAGTGAAGTTCTGAGGACCACATTCTATACTGCCCCACCCCACCCCAGGAGCCTGCCTCTATCTCCCTGTTCCGTGGCTGCACCACCTTCCCCCATACTAGCTGTTTCTCATGAGCTTTATTGGAGCTTCTCCATTATACAGAATGTTCTCCCTCGGGCTACCATTCCCCTCTAAGCAACGGCCCTATCTTCCCCCTTTGCAGTCAAACTTGAAAGAACTGTCTACACCAACGGATGTCACTTAGCTCTCAATTACTCTTCAACCCATTGAAATCTGGCCTCCGGCTCTTATCTTTCCAAGATAAGAGTACTCTTGCCTAGATCACTAGTGACCTTTTCATTATTCAATCTGTTTTAATTTCTTTTAAGACACTGATAAGTATTTTTCATTGTTGACTACTCCTTATATCTTAAACAACTCTCTTCTCATGGTTTCTAGGACCTTATACTTTCTTGGTTTTCCTCCCTACCTATCTGCCCCCTTTTTTTTATGTTTTTATTTAAATTCCAGTTAGTTCACATACAGTGTAATACTAGTTTCAGGTGTACGGTATGGAGACTGAACACTTCCATACACCACCGCGTGCTCATCACAAGTGCCCTCCTTCCTCCCCTCCCCCATTTCACTCGTGCCTCCACCCCCCACCCTCTGGTAACCATCACTTCATTCTCTATCCTTAAGAGTCTGTTTCTTGGTTTGCTTCTCTCCTTTGCTCCTTTGTTTTGTCTCTTAAATTTCACATATGAGTGAAATCATGTGGAATTTCTTTTTTTTATTCTTTTTATTCCTTCACTCAATTTCTAAATGTTGAGGTTGCTTGGGGTTTGGTCCCAGGCACTTTTCCCTCTCTATCTTCTCTCCTTGTGTGGGCTTTGGTTCATATCCATTCCAGTGGGCTTCGGTTACCTTCTAGACTAGGTTTCTGACTTGGGTACATGAATCAAATTCAGACAATTTGTAAACCCGAACGGGTAAAAACAGATTTTTTTTATTTTCACCAATCTCTAATGAAAATTTAGTATTTCTCCCAATTATGAATGTAGGCAACAAAGCATGGTCGTATAACCAAAGTATGTGACTTTGCCATTATTAGAAATCATATATAACTTAATATATTTGTTACAAGTATCTCAAAATATGTTTATGTTTATCATTATTTTAGTTCATAGTAGTTATTAGATCCACTGCTAAATCTTTTTATTTAATGAGTCAATAATTAGATGCATTATTACATCACAATTTTTTATAAGAGTTTTTTTTTAAAGATTTTACTCATTTATTTGACAGGCAGAGATCACAACTAGGCAGAGAGGCAGGCAGAGAGAGAGGAAGGGAAGCAGGTACCCCGCCGAGCAGAGAGCCTGACGCAGGGCTCGATCCCAGGACCCGGGGATCACCACCCGAGCCAAAGGCAGAGGCTTTAACCCACTGAGCCACCCAGGCCCCCCTGCATCACAATTTTTGTACTTGGTAAGTCTTTCAGTAAAATTCACTTCATTTATAATCCTATGCATTTCATTGTGTACATTTTAAAATATTCTGAGACGGGGTTCACACGCTTCCCCAGACTGCCAATGGCACAAAAACTAAGAAGCCTGTTCCAGATGCTGATGACTCCCACCCTGAATCCATCTTCTGAATTTCAAGTCCATATATTTAACTGGCTTCTGGACATGTGTACTTGAATATCTCATAAAAACTTAAGCTCAACATAACCCAAACTGAACTCATCAGCCTCTACTACCCCCATTCTCCTCAAAGCTCCAACTGAGCCTGTGTGTTCTATCTCAATGAATAGGACCAACAGTCACTCAGTTATTTGAGCCAGAATTCTGAGCTATCCTCAACTCTTCCCTTTCCTTCCCTTGAACAATCACAAATCAAATCATGTCAATTCAATCACTTTAATATTTCTAAAAATTCATCCATTTATCTTTATCCTCAGTACCTCAAATATAGTAACCATTCTCTCTTCTTCCTTGTGGTCTCTCCAACAGACTGAGTTTCCTTCTAATCCATACTTTCTCATTATTGTTAGAATGATCTTTCCCCAAGGACTGCGCTTAGTCTTAATATAGGCCACTTTGGGGCGCCTGGGTGGCTCAGTGGGTTAAAGCCCCTGCCTTTGGCTCAGGTCATGGTCTCAGGGTCCTGGGATCTCAGGGTCCTGGGATCGAGTCCCGAATCAGGCTCTCTGCTCGCAGGGAGACTGCTTCCTCCTCTCTCTCTGCCTGCTTCTCTGCCTACTTGTGATCTCTGTCTGTCAAATAAATAAATAAAATCTTAAAAACAAAATATAGCCCCCTTCACACTATCTTGTAATTACTTGTATTTTCTACTTGAATATAAGTTCCACAGGTACAGGAATTTTTATCTTGCTTGTTTTGGGGTCTGTAGCATTAAGGATGGTATCTGGCATCATAGGAACACTTCATAAATGTTTGCTGAATAAATGAATGACTGGACTGAGCTTTAGCCTAATGGTTAGCAGCAGCTCAATTAAAAGGTTAAGGGACTATTCAAACCTTAATATTTTTTTTTCTGACAGATAAATAAGGTCACTTAAGTATGAGAGGTGGGAAAAGTTAATTTTAATCATTTTATTTGAAAACTTAAATTTGGGAGCACCTGGTTAAGCATCTGCCTTTGGCTCAGCTCATGATCTTGGGGTCCTGGGATAGAGCCCTGCATTGCGCTCCCTGCTCAGTAGCGAGTCTGCTTCTCCCTCACCCTCTACCCTTTCCCCCTGCTTGTGCCTTCTCTCACTCTCTCACACTCACATTCTATCTCGAAGAAACAAATAAAATCTTTTTAAAAAAAGAAAGATGGGACACCTGGGTGGCTCAGTCCGTTGAGCAGCTTCCTTCAGCTTAGGTCATGATCCCAGGGTTATGGGATGGAGTCCTGCATAGGGCCCCTTGCTCAGCAGGGAGCCTGCTTCTCTCTCTTTCTCTGCTTGCCACTCTGCCTGCTTGCTCTCTCTCTCTCTCTCTCTGACAAGTAAATAAAATCTTAAAAAAAAAAAAAAGAAAACTTAAATTTTGTGAGTGGATACTTTGGCTTAGGAAAATTGACAAGATCCAGTCCCTCAGTAATATTTTTTTGCCAAAACATTAAATTGCCTTTCAAACAGTATATATGGGGACTTGTACATTGGCAAATATAGATAGTCACCCTGGGGAGGGTTATGCTTTCCCCTAGATACTTGCACACAGTCAGGCTTAGTTCTGAAGACTTGTGGCAGCTTTAGCTGCTTTGCACAACAATCACACAGAACAAAGGCAGCTCTTTGATTTACCTGGTGTTTATTCTGTCAGTTGGTAGATTTAATACACATAAAAGGGAACCAAGGTAAGGTGCACCATAACAACGTGTAAATAACACTTCAGAATTAACAATAGAGGGGTTGAATACAGACAGCTTCTAATCAGCATACAAAAATTGAACATTTTAAGGGAGCAATACACAGATATGCTCAGTGTGGCAGTCAAGTTTATCAAAAAGAATGAATTTCAGCTTTTCAACATTAATTCCAAAACATTAAGAACACTAAGGTTTAGGGGCGCCTGGCTGGCTTAGTGAGTAGAGTGTGCAACTCTTGATCTCGGGGTTCTAAGTTTGTGTCCCACTTTGGGTATAGAGATTACTTTAAAATAAAATTCTCTTTTCAAAAAAGAACACTGATTTCTAATCTGCCTTATATTAACTACAGACATCATTACTTTCACTGGCGTTCACTAATCATTACAATTGGGGGGGTGAGAGGGAGAAGGAGAAAGAGAATCTTTTTTTTTTTTGTAAGATTTTATTTATTTGACAGAGAGATCACAAGTAGGCAGAGAGGCAGGCAGAGAGGAAGGGAAGCAGGCTCCCTGCTGAGCAAAGAGCACCATGTGGGGCTCCATCCCAGGACCCTGAGATCATGACCCGAGCCGAAGGCAAAGGCTTCAACCCACTGAGCCACCCAGGTGCCCCGAGAAAGAGAATCTTAAGCAGACTCCAAACCCTGCACTGAGCCCCATGTGGGGCTGGACCCTGAGATCGTGAGGCCGGAGCCAAAATCAAAGAGTCGGACACTTAACTGACTGAGCCACGCAGGTGCCTCATTACAATTTATTATTAAGTAAAAAAACAGTTACTGTATTATTAAAGAATAGTTTTGGGCACTCTGAAATTTAATAGTTCACAAGGAAAAGATGAGATCTTGAGGAAAAGATGAGATTCTCTGTATCATACCAAACCTTGATATGAATTGTAACTTTTAATTTCCTTTCATCCTTTCTTATCATTTTATTATTTTTTTCCATCATGATAAGTGTACTGTTTAATCCCCATCCCCTATTTCACCCATCCTCCCATCTACTTCCCCTCTGGTAACCATCAGTTTGTCCTCTATAGTTAAGAGTCTGCACTACTGGGTATTAACCCCAAAGATACAGATGGAGTGAAAAGAAGGGCCATCTGTACCCCAACGTTTATAGCAGCAATGGCCACGGCCGCCAAACTGTGGAAAGACCAAGATGCCCTTCAACGGACGAATGGATAAGGAAGATGTGGTTGGTCCATATACACTATGGAGTATTATACCTCCATCAGAAAGGACGAATACCCAACTTTTGTAGCAACATGGACGGGACTGGAAGAGATTATGCTGAGTGAAATAAGTCAAGCAGAGAGAGTCAATTATCATATGGTTTCACTTATTTGTGGAGCATAACAAATAACATGGAGGACATAGGGAGATGGAGAGGAGAAGGGAGTTGAGGGAAATTGGAAGGGGAGGTGAATTATGAGAGACTGTGGACTCTGAAAAACAATCTGAGGGTTTTGAAGGGGCGGGGGGTTGGAGGTCGGGGGAACCAGGTGGTGGGTATTAGGGAGGGCACGGACTGCATGGAGCATTGGGTGTGGTGCAAAAACAATGAATACTGTTATGCTGAAAATAAATTTAAAAAATTTTTAAAAAATCTGTGGGAGAGAGCAAAAGCAGTCCTGTTCTTTTTTTCTTTTCCCCCTTCCCATAGGTTCATCTATTTTAATCTTAAGTTCCACATATGAGTGAGATCATATTATATTTGTCTTTTTCTGACTTATTTCACTTAGCATTATATTCTCTAGCTCCATCCATGTAGTTGCAAATGGTAAGATTTCATTCTTTTTTATAGTTGAATAATATCTCATTGTACTTATGTATGTATACATACACACACACACACACACACACACACACACACCCTACCTCTTCGTTATCCATTCATCTATCAATGGACACTTGGGCTGCTTCCATAGTTTGGCTATTGTAAATAATGCAGCAAGAAACATAGGGGTGCTTGTATCCCTTCGAATTAGTGTCTTTGTATTTTGGGGGGAAATACCCAGTACTGCAATGATTGGATTATAGGGTAGTTCTATTTCTAATTTTTGAGGCACCTCCATATTGTTTTCCACAGTGGCTGCAGCAGTTTGCATTCCCACCAACAGTGCAAGAGGAACAGTTCCTTTTTCTCTATAACCTTGCCAATACTTGTTGTTTCTTGTGTTTTTCATTTTCGACATTCTGACAGCTATGAGATGATATTTCATTGTAGTTTTGATTTGCAGCTCCCTCTAATGAGTGATGTTGAACATTTTTTCATGTGTCTGTTGGCCATCTGGAGGTCTTCTTTGGAGAAATGTCTTTTCATGTCTTCTGTCCATATTTTAATTGGATTATTTGTTTTGTGGGTGTTGAGTTGTCTAAGTTCTTTATATATTTTGGATACTAACCTTTTACTGGATAAATCATTTGCAAATATCTTCTCCCATTTAGTAGGTTGACTTTTTAGGTTTTTTTTTTATTGTTTCCTTCACTGTGCAGAAGTTTTTATTTTTATGTAGTTCCAGTAGTTTATTTTTGCTTTTATTTCCTTTGCCTCCAGAGACTTATCTAGAAAAGTGTTGCTGTAGCCAGTTTCAGAGAGATTATGGCCTATGCTCTCCTTGAGGATTTTAATGGATTCAGGTCTCACATTTAGGTCTTTCATCCATTTTGAGTTTATTTTTGTGTGTGGTGAAAGAAAGTGGTCCAGTTTCATTCTTTTGCATGTGGCTGTCCAGCTTTCCCATTGTATATTCATTCCTCCTTTATCAAAGATTAATTGACCATATAACTGTGGTTCTATTTCTGGGTTTTCTGTTCTACTCCATCGAATCTATGTGTCTATTTTTATGCCAGTACCATACTGTTTTAATTACTACTGCTTTATAATATCTTAATTTTGTTAAGAAAAAAAATCATTTAGACTTATACTACAGGATGATTTAACTCCTATAACACTTAAGAATTACTACAAAGCTGCAAATTGCCTCCTTATCATTTAATAAGGAGAAGCAGTTCTTCAGTAGCTAAAGAAATCCCATTTTCCCTATCTTTTCTAAATATCTCCCTCTGTGCTTTTAACAATGCCCCAAACCTTCTTGATTTGCATTTGGTAGAATATTTGATGTGGAGAAATAAATTGTTAAAAATCATTTGGCAGTATTTATACACAGAAGCTCTGGCTTCTCCATGGTGAGATTATGTTGTCACAATATGACACAAAATGATAATGATGTCATAAACTTCTAGAACAGATCATACCAAATTCAGTAGTTTCCTTGGTAGAAAAAAACATTTGAACAAATCCCTGGACATGAATCTTTTTATTTATGTCCTACTTTTGTCCATTTGGATAAACAGTTGTTTAAATACAAACCAAAGTGATGGTTCTTCTACTACAGGTATGTGCCTAACCCTTAAAACTTAGAAATTAGGATCTATTATATTATGCACTCGAGCCTTAATTAGACAAGCTAGCTGTGTTTAAGAAATCTGCTGTTTCTTTGATGTTACCATTAGTAGGTCTTTAAGAATTTCTAGGAGAACATCTGAGAGTTTTACTTCTGTGTGGAAAATTCAAGAAATATAGAAGCATAGGGTATAGAGATACTGTCCCCCTTCACTCCCCTTCCCCACCCAAATCCACTAACCCCTGCCCTCAACTAATCTGGCATGGCCCCTAACATATAGTAGGCTTCAAAAAGAGTTTTTTCTTGTCCTACCCTTTTTTCCACCATACACATTCACACACAAACATTAACACTCAAGTGCATTCACATGTGCAAGACATACATACACTCAAAAACCTAGGCAATGGGGTGAGTAAGCCATGATGCAGGGGTAACCAAGGGAATTGTACTGATTGGCCAGTGATGATTCCCAGATTCAGCATCTAGACTGTGGCTGGAGGATGTGATAGAGGGAGGAAAATGACAATGGGAAACTTATCATGCTTTAAGAAATCACTGATGAGGGGCGCCTGGGTGGCTCAGTGGGTTAAGCCGCTTCCTTCAGCTCAGGTCATGATCTCAGGGTTCTGGGATCGAGTCCTGCATCCTCCCGCTTCCTCCTCTCTCTCTGCCTGCCTCTCTGCCTACTTGTGATCTCTCTCTGTCAAATAAATAAATAAAATCTTTAAAAAAAAAAAAAGAAATCACTGATGAAAAGACTTGATTTTGACCTTTTAGTAGCAAACCACTATCAAATGGAAGAAAACTGGGTTACCTAACACATTTTCTGGTGAAACCATCTCTTTGGCAGGGGCTAAGCATGTTCAACCAACGGAGATTAAAATGGACAACTTTAGGAGACGTCTACTCGTTATCGTAATTGGTATTATGATCATAGCTTTTGTCTTCACCTGTTTTTGTTTTCTCCATTACAATTGTATGAGCGACGATGCACCCAAAGCAGGAACGTAAGTTTTACACCCTTAAATTAAGAATGAAAGTTGTGTGTATACATATAGTGGAGATCTCATTGTTTTCGTGGTTACTTAACGTTAACCCCAGACTTCTAAAGAGCTCATCTTGTGGGTGGATACCTTTACTTCAATAATATTAGCTCTTAAATATTCTCAAGTACGTTATCAAGTTTAGTGTATTCTAAAGCTGTCTCCTACTGAGGGTTCAGCTGAGCCCCAGGCTATAAATTTCATTACAAATTGAGTCTAGGAAAAGAGGCTTGACTATCCAATAAGACAGGGAGAGTAAAGAACGGGAGAGACTAAAACTGATACTGCACTGTACGCTACCTAACTAGAATTTAAATACATAACTTGAAAAGAAAAAAAAACAAAGAAGGGGAGAGGGAGTTGGGTCTCTGCATTCCAAAACCAACAAAACATTTTGGATAATCTACCATTTGAAGACATAATAGCAAAAATTATTCACTGCTGTCCTTGTCTCACTCCCTGCCTTTCACATAGGAGGATCAGGTTGGCCCTGATCTAGTGCTTCCCTAAAAATTTCCCAATGTAAGGACCGATGACTAAAGTACCCCAGAGCTGTATTTCTTTAGTTTTAGAGGAATATTGTGAATATGAATTTGCATGGACCTATAACTTGACAGTATAAATATGATAGGAAACACTGAATCCGGTCTAAAGAGTTTATTTTTTCCTTATGACAAGTAGTGACAGTTGTGTATGAGTTGCATGTTAACCTGTCACTCTTTTAATAAATATTTTATTTATTTGAGAGGAAAAGCATGAGGGGGTGGGGCAGGAGAGAGAGAAGTAGACTTCCCACTGAGCAGGGAGCCTGCAGTAGGGCTCCATCCCAGGAACCTGGGATCATGACCTGAGCCAAAGTCAGATGCTTAACTGACTGAGCCACCCAGGTGCCCCCAACCTGTGACTTTTTTAAAGTTTAATTTCTAGAATAAGTGAAGCTCTCTTTCTCCTTCTCAACAGTAGACTTGAAACAACTTTGTGTCATTCCATATGTAGGCTATATGGTTATCAATGCATCTGAAATAGTAAAAATACTCTCGAGAAAATAAAAAAGTATTCAGCATGAGTTCATATCTATTAACCCAAGTCATAGCTTTTATCACACTCCAATTCTTACTGTGTTCAATTTTTCTACTAGAGCCAAAAAAATGACCAAAACTCTAAACTGACATAGTAACCTGTGTTTTCTGGTGATAGCAACAGTACTCTTTTGTTTTAAGATGTCATACGCCGAATTTTCTATATTTTCAGGGTCAGGAAAGAAGATGTGACAACCAAGTCGTCCAGATCATCCAAAATATCATTCAGTGAATCCAAGATAGCCAGTCCATGCATTCTAGAAAAACAGTCCGTGCTATCTAGTATAGACAAGCTTTCTGTGCCCTCAAGTCCAGAAAAGTCATCCATACCATCCAGTGCAGAAAAGTTAAGGAGGTCCTTGAGTCCAGGAAAGCAATGTATATCATCTAGTCCAGAAAAGGTAAAAAAGCCACCAAGGCCACAAAAAATATCCAGGTCATCCCACTCTAGAAAGTCAGATAGAACACACAATCGAAAAAAGCCCCCAAAGCAAGTTCATGCCCATAAGCTAGGGAGTCAGTCCTGTTCATCCTACCCAAATAAGGCAATGAGGCTGCCTTGGCCAGCCCTTCTACAATATCCAGTCAGGACAGCCAAGCCCCCCAGTCCAGAAAAGCAAATCTCACCACCCAGGCAATCCAGTTTACAGAAACTAACCAGATCCTCTAGACATCGTAATCTAAAAAGGACAGGTAAGGCAGGCACGTCAACTAGGCCTCGGTTAATCAAGTCTTGTCAATACTATGAGGAAAAATGCCTTGTTTGCAGAAATTCTTCTAAACCTTTGGTCAATAATATTTCTGAGGCAAAGAATAGTAATGTTCAAAACTCACCTGTTTCAAGCGAAGTGCAGTCTTTTTCCAAGTCCTGTCATAAGGGCAGGTACAGAGACAATGTATTACTCTGTGGCAATGTGAGTAGCAGTGATATCACAATCAACAGCGATGACAGTGATAGGGAGATAACCATTATCTGCACATAAAATGAAGTAAAGTCATCCCTAAAAGCAGCCATCATAACTAAGAACTCAATAAAAATAAAAACCACATGTGAAAAAGCAAACTTACACCAACTATTTGATGCTCATTATCTTTTAAAAACCCTGATGGCGGGGCACCTGGGTGGCTCAGTGGGTTAAAGCCTCTGCCTTAGGCTCAGGTCATGATCTCAGGGTCCTGGGATCGAGTCCCGCATCGGGGTATCTGCTCGGTGGGGAGCCTGCTTTCCCCTCTCTCTCTCTGCCTGACTCTCTGCTTACTTGTGAACTCTCTCTGTCAAATAAATAAATAAAATCTTTAAAAGAAAAGAAATACTGGGGACACCTGGGTGGCTCAGTGGTTTGGGCTGCTGCCTTCGGCTCGGGTCATGATCTCAGGGTCCTGGGATCGAGCCCCGCATCGGGCTCTCTGCTCCGCAGGAAGCCTGCTTCCCTCTCTCTCTCTGCCTGCTTCTCTGCCTACTTGTGATCTCTGTCTGTCAAATAAATAAATAAAATCTTAAAAAAAAAAGAAATACTGAACTCAATAAAATTAATCAGGTCACATTAACAAAAATAAAATAGATATAAATAAATAAAAAGCACTGTAGGTGCCATGGACTTGATTTCCTACTGGTATTGCCCTTTTTAAAAAGACAAACTATAAAGGGTTAGAATTTTTCTGGGTTAGAAAACCCTGGTCTTTTTAAAATTCACGAATACAAGTGAAAGTTCTGATTAAAATTTTAAACTGTCTACTATTTTAAAAAGTTCAAACATACACAAGAGTAGATAGATAGAGTGAGCAGTATAATGAATGCCATGTAAGCACTGCTCAGATTCAAGTTATCATTATGCAGCCAATCTTATTTCATTTATACTCTTATCCATTCCCCTTCCCATTTATATCTCTAATGATAATGACTTTTCTAAAAATACATACACACGGGGCGCCTGGCTGGCTCTGTTAATGGAGCACGTGACTCTTGATCTTGGGGTTTTGAGTTTGAGCTCCATGTTGGGTGTAGAAATTACTTTAAAAACAAGTACATGGGGCACCTGGGTGGCTCAGTGGGTTAATCCTCTGCCTTTGGCTCGGGTCATGATCTGGGGGTGGTGGAATCGAGCCCCACATTGGGCTCTCTGCTGAGCAGGGAACCTGTTTCCCCCACTCTCTCTCTGCCTGCCTCTCTGCCTACTTGTGATCTCTGTCTGTCAAATAAATAAATGAAATCTTTAAAAAAATCTTAAAAAAAAGTACATGCACACACTACCATTATTTCACCTAAAAATTAACAATAATTCTTTAATAACAATTATCCAGTCAGTATTCAAATTTCCCCATCCATCTCCTAATTTTTTTTTTAGTGGCTGCTCTGTTCAGATGATCTGATCAGCATTTGACAATATCTGACGCTAAATTTCAAAATTACAATTTCACTGGCTAATCTCGCTTCATATTGTGCAAAGATTTTAGAGTTAATCTGAGTTGTTAGTAGCCTGGAAAATAGTAAAAGTTGAAATTGTATGGTTTCAGTTTAAATTGAACCAGCATCTTAGGAGGCAAAACCAAATAATCTAAGCTCTATTCCCTTTCCCATTTGGGAGCCTAGAGATTTGTAATACTTTAAAATCTGTGAATATTAATATCTAGTTAAAATGACTAACTACCAGTGACAACCAATGACAATGACATCTTAAGAACAAGTTATCTGCCTGGGTATCTATGTTCCCTTCTAAACCACATTTAATTATAGAGTAGAAGTCTACAGAATATTTGAAGCTTATTCAATGTACAAAATTCTAATAAATTAATGGGGGCCGCATATATTATGCCAGTATAGAGTAAGTAATAAAAATATGTACCATGAGCCACAGAAGAACTTTAGCCAAAAAAAAAAAAAGTTTACCAGTGGAAACTTGCCCAAACTAATAATTAAAATAACTAAGTCCTATCACTGTAACAGATAGTCTTTAGTACTTCTTGGCAATGTCCTGATTTAAGTAAGAGGGTCCCAAACCTCCATTTCCTGGCTTTCTTGCAGCATTGTCTCATTTCTCATGGTAACTTACTCCATTCTTCTCTCTCGCTTTTTTCTTTTTTCTTTTTCTTTTTTTTAAAGATTTTATTTATTTATTTGACAGAGAGAGAGATCACAAGTAGGCAGAGAGGCAGGCGGGGGCGGGGGTGGGGGTGGGGTGGGGAGCAGACTCCCCACTGAGCAGAGAGCCAGATGCGGGGCTCAATCCCAGGATCCTGAGATCATGACCTGAACTGAAGGCAGAGGTTTAACCCACTGAGCCACCCAGGTGCCCCTCGCTCTTTTTTCTTTTCTGCTGTTCAGCAAGTCACGATCATTTGCTCAGTGGGCCCATGGCTTCCTTACATTTCCATTCCCCCTCTGGAAGGCACAGTGAAGCTAGTTTCAAACATGGAACTTCCCTCTCAGACCATCCCCACTCTCTTCCTGTCGAATCCATTTTCCTTAACACTCATCTCCACAGTTCATACCTTGCTCCTGGCTATGGGACTGAAACGAATTATATTTTGCTCCTTTCATTTAGTACAGCTCTTTCTAAAACCCCATCACTTAAAAAAAATAAAAGAAGGTGCTGGGCGCCTGGGTGGCTCAGTGGGTTAAGCCGCTGCCTTCGGCGCAGGTCATGATCCCAGCGTCCTGGGATCGAATCCCGCATCGGGCTCCCTGCTGAGCAGAGAGCCTGCTTCTTCCTCTCTCTCTCTCTGCCTGCCTCTCTGCCTACTTGTGATCTCCCTCTGTCAAATAAATAAATAAAATCTTAAAAAAAAAGGTACTAAAAGATTAGATTTCAAACATTTCTCACATATATTTTCTACATGAAACTATATGATCATGGAACTGAAATGATGCTTTGAGATCCTCTCTTCTATCCTCCTGTGGGAAAGGGGAGCTTGAAGAGCTGGAGGGATGTTCATTCAGCAAGACCACCTTTTGCCAGGGGTGGAGAGGCCAGACGAGCATGGCATGGTGCCAGGGGTCACAGATCTGTAAGTGGCCAGAAAGAAGGTGGGATGTTTACGGTAGGATCAAGCAGGGACTTAGTAAAAGTCTTCAGCTTTTTCAATTCCACAAATCCTACAGTCCCTATCAAACTGCATGTAATCCCTAAAAATTAAAAACAGCAAAGATAGGAAAAGAGAAGTTAGAAAAAATTCTGTTGGAGCTTCAGCCAAGTATCTCCTTAATTGTAACTCAATATATAACCCTCAATTATTCCTGTGCTGCTGTGACCTTAGAAAACAAGGGTTAAGCATGATTAATTAGTTTTACAATTATTTATATAATGCATGGAAAGGGCCATTTTTGAAATAAGCAAGAGCTAATTATAGCTTACATCTAAGAACTTCCAGATAGCTCTGCTCATTTAGAATTATCCTTTTATGTGCCTGAATCAAAATAACATAATGAAAAGACTGTGGAAGGAGAAAAAATAAATTGTGATAAATGTCATACAGAAGTATTTTACTTTAAAAAATAAAATAGACGATATAGCCATTTTTCTCTGAAGAGTAGAAATTTAATGTTTCTGTTATAGGATATATTATATCCTATAACTGTTTCTATGTTATATCACTTACTGTTTCTATGTTATATGATAATAAAAAATTCATATATATTCTCTATCATTAATCTCTTCCTTAGTTACCTATTTTCCTGGCAAAACAGACTAATTTTAAATAACTTATTGAAATAACCAAAGGGAGGTAACTGCAAAGAGTGAAAGAAGAAACAAAGGCCTATGATGTGTGGCTGGAATAATGAGTAATAATTAATAATGATTAATAATTAATAATTAGTAATAATAATTAAGAGTGGACTGTATCTCTCTGCCGTTTTGCAAAATAAGAAAATCAAGGCCCCCGTGGCTGGCTCGGTCAGTAGAGTATGTGACTCTTGATCTCACGGTTATGAGTTCAAGCCCCACACTGGGTGTGGAGATAACTTAAAAATGAAGAAAATCTGGGTGCCTGGGTGGCTCAGTGGGTTAAGCCGCTGCCTTCGGCTCAGGTCATGATCTCAGGGTCCTGGCATCGAGTCCCGCATCGGGCTCTCTGCTCAGCAGGGAGCCTGCTTCCCTTCCTCTCTCTCTGCCTGCCTCTCTGCCTACTTGTGATTTCTGTCAAATAAATAAATAAAATCTTTAAAAAAAAATGAAGAAAATCTTTAAAAAAATTAAAAATAAATAAAATAAAATCAATGTTATATTGCTTGGCTACAAACTGGAACACAAGAATGTAACTGAGCTTCTCACCTTTAATTTCCACATGGTCGTCTAAATAAACATAAAGGCATTCACAGCAAAGTTAAAATTCTAATGTACTACACAACTGATGGTAGATATTATAGATTATGAACAATAAAGGCAGTCAACTTCTGAAGGTGATAGCTGTTGGCAAAAGGAATATATCTCTGCTGTGTAAACAAGTCTCTTTTATAAGCCTTAGCTTTGTTGAAAGAACAACAATGACAAAGAGTGGAATTGTTGAAAATGAAGCTTTCTGTGCTGACCTCTTGAGGTTATTATAAGTCAGAAGAGCAGGGGCGCCTGGTTGGCTCAGCCGGCTGAGAGTGAGCCTTCGGCTTGCGTCAGGATCCTGCCCCATGTTTGGCTCCCTGCTCAGCAGGGGGTTTGCTTCTCCCTCTCTCTCCCTCTGCCCCTTCCCTGGCTCATGTTCTCTGTCTCTCAGATGCATACATTTAAAAAAATCTTTAAAGAAAAAAGAAATAATATGAGCATATTATATACCCATTTAAAAAATCGAAGTGATGGGGGTAAGTTATTTTAGCATCCGTATGACAATTGCTAGGCTAGCAGACTGTCAGCAAACCAGTCTGAACTAATAAACTTGGATTCAAGCCACTTGTTTCATTTACTGTTCCCACACACCAAACAATACATGTATAAAATAGAGATTCACGGTGCTCTAGAGCTTTAAACCACTTTTATGTTGTACCCAGTCTCTCAAAGAACACCTCCCTTGTTCATTAAGAAGGTACTCGATGCTGGACGGGAGGGAAAAAATATTTCTGTGTGACTGTGACATCCCATGGGTCCTGTATATATGCCAGATTTTGTTAGTTCCTTTTTCTAAAGCTTACATTTTGTTGTATACCTCTGTTGTACCAAGGTAATACGGATCAAGTTTTATTCAAACATAAGGCCTAAGAAGGTCTGACACACAAACCTCCCCACTGAAACACTTTGTAGGAAGGACTCAAATAAGAGAAAGAAATCCAGGAGGTGCTGCAAGAGATACACGGTCTTATAGGCTGAATTATGCCTCTCCACCAGATTCATACGTCGTAGTCCTCACCCCCAGTATCTCAGAATGTAGCTTTATTTGGAAATAAGGTCATTGCATACATAATTAGTTAAGATGAGGTGAGCAGAGTGGGTCCCTAATCCAATATTGCGGGTGCTATTAGGAAAGGGGGAAACTTGGGACCCAGACAAGGGTGAATGCCACGTGAAGTTTGGAGTTATGCTGCTACAAGCCAAGAACCTAAGAGAAGCTGGGAGAGAGACCCGGAAAAGATCCTTCCCTAAGTGCCTTAAGGGGGAGGTATGACCCTACTGACACCTTGATCTCGGACTTCTAGCCTCTAGAACTGTGAGATGATAAATCTCTGATGTTTCAGCCATCCAGTTTGTGGTGCTTTGCTATGGCAGTCCTAGGAAACTAATATACTTGGTGAAGACTGCTATTGCCTAGGGGCGCCTGGGTGGCTCAATCCGATAAGCATCTGCTTTCGGCTTAGGTTATGATCTCAGCGTCCTGGGATTGAGCCCCACTCAGGCGGCAGTCTGCTTCTTTCCTCTCCCTCTGCCCCTCCCTGACCCCTGCTCACGTGCTTTCTCTTACAAATAAATACATAAAATCTTTTTTAAAAAGACTGCTATTGCCCCCCAAAATAGTTAAAATCAAATAATAGAGAAATATGAGAGTACTTAGGAGGAATGCTTCCTTTACACTCATCAATTGCACTGACCCCTCCCCCTAAGAAAAGGAGGGATTAATTCGATTGTTCAGAGGTTAGCGTGCAATAGGTCACGAGCTGATAAGAACAGTGCCTTGCAGGGTGATTCATGTTTGCTACACTCTTTGCGCAACCTCTGACTGGGTTGGTAAGAGAGCTCTGGGGTTCTCATCTACTGTGCTGGTTGGGCAAGTAGACATTCTCTCCATACATGAATATACAGGTTGGCCCCAAGATTCCAGTTCCAGTAGCAAGTTGGAGGCCCCCTTCCTAAGTGGAAAGTGTTAAGTGGCGTGTATGATCAACCTCATAGTGGCAGGCTGTGTTGGGTTCCTGGGTCTTAGCCAGGTACTAAGGACTAAATCAGTCCTCTGTAATCAGTACATTGTTTCTGATTTGGTTATTGAAGAGGAACCAGTAGTCCTGAAAACCTGAAACAAATCCTACCCAAGAGCCACAAGCCCTGGTCAATGCCACTTTAACTTCTTTTAAGAAACTCATCCAGGAAAGTTATTTTTTGAAATTGTGACCTTTGTTATATATTCATGATGCTCCAAACCCTACTGAGTGATATACATTGAAATAACATTAGTCAGACTCAGCCCCCAAACGGCTTCTATTCTTTTTTTATGAACGATCTTATTTATTTATTTATTTGAGGGGGGAGCGGCAGAGGGGAGAGAAACTCAAGCAGACTCCTCGCTGAGTGCAGAGCACTGAGCCCAAGGACAGGCTGGATACCCCCAACCCGGAGATCATGACCCGTACCAAAGCCAGGAGTTAGATGCTTAACCAACTAAGCCACCCAGGTGCTCCCCACTTCTCTTCTGTGGAAGATATAGTCCATTCCCCTCCACAAAAAAAAAACAAAAAATAAAAACAAACAAACAAACAAAAAAAAACAACTCTACTAAAATCAACATGAAAGAAAATTGCAAGTCTTCAAATATAGAGCCAATAATGGTAAAACATGCACTATTCTAAACTTGCACTATTGCTGGGGCTACAGTGAATCTCTAATAGACGTATTTTAGTTTTGGATTTTTACCCACACTCTCCGGGTAACACCTATTGACTAACTGGAAAAATGTCACTGTACCAGCTCAAGGAGTGAGTCCAAAGGAGGAAGATTCTGGGATAGGATTGACAGATACAGCAAATAAAAATACAGCATGCCGGGGCACCTGGGTGGCTCCGTCGGTTAAGCAGCTGACTCTGGATTTCAGGTTGGCTCATGATCTCAGGGTTGTGGGATGAAGGACTGCACGGAATCCCCCATCAAGCCCCGTAGCAGGCTCCGTGCTCAGCAGAGAGTCTGCTTCTCTCTCTCGCTCTCTCTCTCTCCCGCTGGTCCTCTGCACCTCCTCCCACTCATGCTCTTTCTCTGCCTAAAATAAATAAATAGATCTTTTCTTTAAAAAAAAGTCAGATTCCAGGATGCCTGGGTGGCTCAGGTCATGATCCCAGGGTCCTGGGATCCAGCCCCGCATCAGGCTCTCTGCTTGGCGGGGAGCCTGCTTCCTCCTCTCTCTCTCTCTCTGCCTGCCTCTCTGCCTACTTGTGATCTGTCTGTCAAAAAATAAAAAAAATAATAAAAATCTTTTAAAAAATTTAAAAATCAGATTCCCAGTTAAGTGTGAATTTCATAAAAGCAATGAATAATTTTTTGGTATGTGTATGTCAAAGAATATTCATAATTAACCTGAAATTCAAATTTAATTGGGCATCCTGTATTTTATCTGGCAACTCTACTCAGGGAGGACAATTAGGAGAATATATGTAAGCAGCTTAGACAGTCAATTTGTCAACTTCTTCAGGTTTAACCTGGAGGAACTTACAGCTTCTGAGAGGGACAGCCTTTCCTACAATGTGATTCCACTCCCCTAACCTCCACTCCCCCAACCCTGAAGAACCAAAGGCAGAAAACTGGCTACTTCCTAGAAGCCCATAACTTAGTTGGTGATCAAATATGGTTTCTTGAGGACTTTCAGTAAGACACACGGAGACTTTAGAGAGAGAACTATGCGGATGCTTGAATTAAGTAACCTGGAGAGTGGGGCTAGGAAGGCATGTTAGGTAGAAAGAAGATGATAGTCAGGGCGCCTGGGTGGCTCATGGGTTAAGCCACTGCCTTCGGTTCAGGTCATGATCTCAGGTCCTAGGATCGAGTCCCACATCGGGCTCTCTGCTCAGCAAGGAGCCTGCTTCCTCCTCTCTCTCTGCCTGCCTCTCTGCCTACTTGTGATCTCTCTCTGTCAAATAAATAAATAAAATCTTTTTAAAAAATGAAGATGATAGTCAAAAGAAAGAGGAGACAGAGAAGCATAGAAGAGAGACATGTGGTCACTGAGAGAAAGAGCAAGCAAGCTGTTTCTGCTCGCCAGTTCTAGTTTCCATCACTCTACAGCCTGGCTATTCTTCACAGTCCAGACATTTGTAATATTATCTGTTGTATTTGTACAATAAATGTCCCTTTCTTAAACTGGTTTGAATGAGTTTGTACTCCTTGTCACCACTGATCCTCAACCAAGACTCGGTGTGAACTCTTAAGGTTAGAACTAGAATGACAAAAGGCTTCCATCTCAGGTGATCTCATAGCTGTGTAGAGGGCTGGATTGCAAAAGATCGTGGGATTACTTCCAAGTTCAGTGACAAGGAGTACCAAGATTGACTAGCATTGTCTGCTCTGAATTTGGGAATGGGGAGTGACAATATATGTGCCACATATTTGCCATCCCTGCAATTGAGGAAGAAATTGAAATAAGCATGTATCTTCCTCTAAAATATGCCAAAGGTCATTGTGTGACTACATGAGGAAAATATAAGGTACACAGGAAAACCCCAAATATATGTAATTTTATCACCTATAATCACAGTAGTTTATTGAACTTTTGTCTGTTTCTATCTATTCTTTATAGATAGATGCAATCCTTAATTTCTTTCTATGGAAGGTCACCCACAGAAATGAATATAAATCATTTATTTTCCTGGCAGGCTTCATTTGGACTATGTTGATATTTAAACAGTTCATGGAAAAGTATGTCAAGGCTATAAATAAATTCTCTGTACATTCGAGATCATGAATATTGTTTATGATCTGGGCCAGGAACAAAAGCTGATTAGGGAAATTACCATATATTCCTGAGACAACTTTGGTTTAAACCAAAGAAGATATTGACTTTTCCCACTAAATAATAATAATTAATGACAACAACTAATATTAACATGATAGAGTGGGCAGTTAGTTAGATATGAGCAGG
Source organism: Mustela nivalis (assembly GCF_964662115.1). Classification (NCBI taxonomy): domain Eukaryota; kingdom Metazoa; phylum Chordata; class Mammalia; order Carnivora; family Mustelidae; genus Mustela; species Mustela nivalis. The sequence continues at coordinate 12,082,483 of NC_139040.1, forward strand.
GAACAAATACATTCCAACTGATTAAAAGGGAAGAAACCAAGTTCCAAACCACAGGGAAAGACCAGGGGATGGGGAATATGCATGCATTGTTCTCCATCACTACTGTCCTACAGCAACCTATAGCTTCATTAAAATACATTACAGTTTTGACCTTCTCAGCCCCCCAACCTCAAGGGGGATGCCTGCCATGACGTCACCACAGGGACCTTATAGGGCGAAAAACTCCCCCTCCAGACCAGCAGGAGGAGTCCCTTAGATGACCGGAAGCAACCTCAGTCAGAGACCACCCAACTTATGACCCATAGCCTATGCAAATATAAAAAGAAAAGACATCACTGACTACCCCCCGCCCCCGTGCAATTACAGCCCCTACGCCTGCCCACTCTCCCATCTTGAGAGTGTACTTTCTTGTTAACTACTATTAAACTCTTGTTTACTTGAGAGTTTGGCTCTGAATTCTCTCTTGGCTGAACTCGAGAACCAAGGTCAGCGTGGAGGCAGAAATGGGACTCACTGCTGACAAATACAGCACTTCATAGACTGCCAAAAAGTGAAATGGTCTCATGTCTCTCTATTAAATACAAAATTGCTGATGTCAGGGACGGTGTACCTATTACAAATACACCATCCAGGAAGCACTATCCCTAAATTGGAGTGAATCAGGGCAATTATCAAGAGTCCTGCACTTTAGGCAATATCAAACTTGTGGTAGACTGAGAAATAATTAATGGAGGCAGCCCAAAGGAGATAATGATCTAGTGAACACTTAAAAAGAAAAAGAAAACTATTGCCTGACAAATATACACATATTTGGTTTGTTGGTCAATCAACCCTTTTGCAATTTCTCTATTCCTTTCACTGTATTTCATTTGGATAACCATGTTGGGTTTGGGGAGGGGAAGATGTGTGATGGCACCTCACAGTGATTGGACCTGGCTAAAACGTGCTAGGGAAGCCTGAGGGTCAGTAAAAGTATGCCTACCCCATGGTAATGTGAAACAGTCATTAATGATGGGAGATTGCCCAGTAGTCACGAAATGACAGTTACCAAAGAAAGGAGCTAATTATTGTGACTTTATAGCTGAGCAGGAGTTGAGACATTACCAATCACAGTCTTAGAAGTGATCTGTAGGAGAGGAGCTAATTAACTTCTTGTGAAGAATGACAAGACCATTGTTCCTTTGAAGTCCATATTCTATCTGGTTGCCTGGGTGATTCTGTCCAATCTATATGTATGTACACACATAGAAAAAGAAGCAGTTTGACTTTGAATATTAATGAAATGTACAGTGTAAGTACTTAATTTATTTGGTGGATTTAGTCTTTTTTTGGAAACTGGTGGGTGTTCTCTCTTCTACTCAGAATTGGCTAGGAAGATTCTCAGAAACCACAGACATGGTAGTGTGGCATGAGGAGGGTAGCGTAAGAGGGAGGTACTGAATATCAAAAAGGAGGCTGAGTGGGGCAGAAAGGACACGTGGCCCACAGCTATAAAGAAGGTATTGGGCAGGGTGCCTGGGTGGCTCAGTGGTTAAGCCGCTGCCTTCGGCTCAGGTCATGATCTCAGGGTCCTGGGATCGAGTCCCGCATCGGGCTCTCTGCTCAGCAGGGAGCCTGCTTCCCTCTCTCTCTCTCTGCCTGCCTCTCTGTCTACTGTGATCTCTCTCTGTCAAATAAATAAATAAAATCTTTAAAAAAAAAAAAAAAGAAGGTATTGGCCAGGGGCACCTGGGTGGCTCAGTGGGTTAAAGCCTCTGCCTTCATCTCAGGTCATGATCCCAGGGTCTTAGGATCGAGCCCTGCATCGGGTTCTCTGCTCAGTGGGGAGCCTGCTTACCTTTCTTTCTCTCTCTGCCTACTTGTGATCTCTGCCTGTCAAATAAATAAATAAAATCTTTAAAAAAAAGAAGGTATTGGGCAGAGCAGCTGGCAGTCACAAGGTATGACCTCAAAAGCAGGGAGTGAGTGAAACCTCGCTACACACCCAAATAGTTTACCTATCGATACTTGAATCCCAATCACCATAGACTCATTACTTTGGTTCAGCATTGCTCATTCCCTGTGGTTCTTTATAAACATCTAAACACAATTCAAAGACTCCAAATTCTGAGACCGGAGAGGTTTATCAGATCTCATTCTTCTATTCAAAAGGGAGGATTGCAGAAGAGCCCTGGGTTCTTTAGGTAGGGGCTAGGAAAAGGCAGTTTGAAAATGAAGGGCTTGGGAGTTTGAGAAAGCCTAGCAGACACCTGTTGGGATGTCTGTCCTGCTCACCTCAACTGATTTCCTCTTTTGCTGAGACCTCTCCTTTGGAGAAGAATCTCCTGGCTTACTGATGGTTTTCTGGGGGAGACTGAATGCCTGGTTAGGTGAGGATAAAGGCACAGGCTGCCCATCACAAACAAACAGTGTCATCTAATCTGTCTGCCCATAAAGGCAGGTGTGCTGAGAACTATTCCATCATCCTGTGGAAGGTGTATATGTGGGATAGAGCAGTAATGAACTAATATGAGTTTGCTCCTTGGTGAGTCAGAAACTACATGGGGTAGAGTGTAGAGTGGTAGCACAAGGGAAACTTGATTTGCAGCAAATAAAGAGATCACAGGGGGTAATTTCCATAGCCATGACTCCCTGAACAAGGGTGGATGGGTTCCTTTGATTTAGGCTTAGGATGAATACTGAGATAGGGGAGCCTTGTCACCGTATGCAGAGGTGGGCATAAGGTGGCACAGGAACCTTAAGGAAATGTGCCTAGACATATATTGTATGTTATGTAAATGAAGCTGTGATCGTCCCTGGGCTGAGATCTTAGTATTATAATGAGTTGAAGGTAACTGTGGTCACTCCATGGTCCATCTGTGCAGGCACGAGTTGGGGGTTGAGTTCAAGCTGGTCTGGGTGGTCTGGGCTGTCCGGGTAACCTTTTGTCCCGGCAGTTGCTTTTGCTTGAGGGATATTTTTGGTTTCCACCACAGGATGATATGCCCTTTGGGTCTCTTGTTAAAAGATAAGCTGGAAAGAAGAGCCTAAGGAAAAATATGGGACAAAGTTTTGTGGGTTTTGACACAGGTGAGCAGTAGAGATCAGGTCTAGGGGTCAGCCAGTGACAGAGCCTGAGCAGCCCCGAAGGCATGTTAGTTTCACGCACAGTGGCCCAGACTCCCATGGAACCTCCTCCTGCCACACGGCTGCCCCTTCCTCAGTCCATACCTGTGGCTTCCTGGTAAGTGATCTATGACCAAATGACTTAAGATCAAAAAGAAATACATCAGCCTGGTTTACACATAATTTTGCATAGTTAGCCTGGCACCATCTGAAAGTAAAAGTAGATGACTGCAGTGCTACAACCCCACCTTGGAGTACCCCCAAAAGGATACCAGGGTAGGGAAATCTTTCCAGTGGACAGAGCTTTGAGTAGCACATCTGGCTGTCTATTATGTCTGAGAGAGATGACCTGAGGTGCAGATCTGCTTTGACTCACAGGCAGTGACCAATGGGTTAGCCACAGACTTAGAAGAAGTTTCAAATAACAATCCAGTGTCCCTTAGAAACCTGACATTTTATCAGCTTGAAAATGGTAAGTAAAATTCGTAAGTCAGAAGTAATTTAATAAATCACCCAATCCCCTCATCTTCCCACGGAGAAAATAAGGTCCAGAGAACGTATGTGATTGGTCCAAGGGAAGCTCTAGATAACAACCAGAATTGACATCTTCTGGATCTCAGCTCAGGGCTCTCCCCGGAACAGCACACAGATTATCATTCACTCCTTGGCCAGCATTTCTTGAGCTTCAACAACATGTCATGCTCTTCTCTGGAAATAGGGATACAGATAAATAAGGCATGGCCCTGTCCTCTTGTGCTTGTTATGTGTTTTGTGTATGTTGGTGTATGATAGTCATATCCTGTGGCAAGAAATAAGTGAAACCAAAATGGCAAATCCTTTTTCAAGTAGGACAGGCTAAATACTGGCTGAAGAGTGCCACATGAAATTAAAAATGCTAGAAAGTGAGCCAGCAAGAACTATATGACTTAAAACAGACACCAACAGAGATATTAATTAATCCAAGGTTGGATTTGATTGTTAAGGGGAGTTTGCCTCACTATCCCTGCTGGGAAGAGAGCCATTTTTAATGGATTTTGATGGCATCCTGCCTGAGTCTTAGTACCTAAATGTTAGCCTGGGTGAGATAAAATTTGAATTAAGTGATCAGGAAGACTGATGGATGGTACAATCTGCAATTATTTCAAACAGTAGAAAGTGGGGAAATAGACCTGTTGAGTACCCAAAAGACTTGTTAATTTCCTCCAGAAGAGGTCTCCTCTCAGGCTTCTTTACTGTTTTGGATGAAAAAGGGTCCCTCCACACCCCTCAGACCTGAGCCTCATGCCCTTGCCTCATTTCACACCCTGCTTCCTCAATTATCTTCTCTTTCTGAAATCTTTGGCTTCTTCCTACAGAATGCTCTCTTCTCTGCTTTTACACATATATAGGTCTCCTTTCATTTGGAAAAAAAAAAGTTGCTTATCCTCATGGCCCTCCTACTTATTGTACAATCGTCTTTCCTTCTTAAACCATCAAGCTTTGAGAAGGAATGGTTTACACCTATAAGCTACAATCTGGCTTCTGGCCCAATTACTATAGAAAGTGCACTCCTAAAGCTCATGCATGGTTTCTGAAGCATTAAATGAAATAGCTTGTCTTAGTCCTGATTTCCCTTGACCACGGTTAGATTTCCGAGGTGTAGAGCATCTTATACCAAGCTCTAATACCACATTTTCCATGCATGCTGGACATTTTTGAGCATTCCATTGTTACTTCAATGTAGTTAAAATGGAACTAAAAATTTTCTCCACTGATATTCCCACAAATGATTCTCCTATGTATGACTGATGGCAAGTTCTATAACACAGGGATCATATCGCTCGAATTTACTGCTATGGTTTCCTCCCGCTGCTTGATGTAGTCAGTTGTTAAAATGAGTAAACATCATTCTCCCACTCACAGAGCCTTAATTCCTCAGAGTCATTTTGAATTCACCTCTTTCCTTTGTCCCATAAATTATTTTTTTTGTCACATAAATTAAATCAGTGATCAAATGTCGTCAATTATACCTTCAAACTATGGTGCTTAAGAGTACAGATTTGTTGAGGCACCTGGGTGGCTCAGTGGGTTAAAGCCTCTGCCTTCATCTCAGGTCATGATCCCAGGGTCCTGGGATCGAGCCCTGCATCGCATCTGGCTCTCTGCTCAGCAGGGAGCCTGCTTCCCTACCTCTCTCTTTGCCTGCCTCTCTGCCTACTTGTGATCTCTGCCTGTCAAATAAAATAAATAAATAAATAAATAAATAAAATAGTGGAACTATATGGGGCTAGTGAGAATAAATGAGATAATGTGAATAAAGTGCTGAGCACAGTACCTGACACATAGCAAGTACTCAATAAATGATAGCTATTAAAATTATCTTTCACTACTCCCCATTGTGAACCCACACTATGCTAGGGATGTCTACTTACTACTTCCTATCTTTGCTATTTCTCTTAGCTAGAATGCTCTCTTTCCTTTCTACCCATTCAAAATTCTATTTATTCTTTTTATTAATTTTTATTTTTTTGAAAGTGATGCACATTCATAAAGTTAGACTAATTAGACTTATAAAGTAAAAAGCAAACCCCTATTCCTTCTCTCCTCACTTCTGATCTATACTACTAAAGCAGCTACTCTGAATAATTTTAGCTATTTTTTCTAGCATTTACTTCCGTATTTCTATATAATGTATTTACGCTGTTTCTTGATCTTTCAATTTTTAGATAGTGCTTATTTTCGTCTTATTATGGAAGATGCAGATTTAGACCTCTTACAACATCACCTTTTCTAACTTGTGTTCCCTTCATCCTACAAAAGATTTGGTAAATCAGTAAGACGTTTTCATTGTTATGGCTATGTGAATGTCTTTCACTTTGAGGCCAAGTAGCATTTTATCATGACTCATTTACTTTTTTGTGCAACTTTCAGCTTTCTCTGGAGTTATAAACTGCCTTGGTTTTTCCTAGTTGGCTTTATTTTCTAGGTATCAATCACAATTCTTCACTAATTTCCCATACAACTGTAAAACCTTTCTGAATACTACTCTGCACATGGTCAAACACATCAAGTAATCTATCAGTTAATTTTCAAAAATTTTTTCTCTATAGACAACCCTCCTGTATCCCTCTATCTTCCCACTCTCCACTAGCCTGGCTGCTCCCTGGGTACGCCACAAAGCTGTCTACCCCAAACTTTCTTCCTTTTTCTTTTTTAAGATTTTATTTATTTATTTGACAGAGAGCACAAGTAGGCAGAGCAGCAGGCAGGGAGAAACAGGCTCTCCGCTCAGCAGGGAGCCTGATGTGGGGCTAGATCCCAGAATCCTGGGATTTTGACCTGAGCAGAAAGCAGCCACCTAACCGCCTGAGTCACCCAGGGGCCCCTCAAACTTCCTTTCATTATCATATTGGGAATTCCCTTCACCTGTTATGTTTATCCCATTTTCTGGATCTCATGAATTCCTCTTTCTTGGTCTACTCTCTCAGAGGATGGAAAGTACATTCTAGTCAGGTCTACTTACCATTTACTGGAAGATTTTCACCTCCACATTTCTGCCATTTATCTTAGAATAGTCTTCTACTTCCTGTCTGCACGTCCAAATGTTATTTGCATTTTCAAACTTTTTATTTTTATGAAAATAATGTATGCTCATAGTTTAAAAGTTAGTTATAGAACCTACAAAGAGAAAACACGGAAGTCTTTTTCATTCTCAATCTATGCATCTAGAGGCAAGTACTTTATTTTAACTGTTTCTTCTGGTGTTTACCTCCTTATTTCTAAATAATTTAATGATACTGATATATTTTTTTAAAGATTTTATTTATTTATTTGACAGATAGAGGTCACAAGTAGGCTGAGAGGCAGGCAGAGAGAGAGAGGGGGAAGTGGGCTCCCTGCTGAGCAGAGAGCCTCCCATGACTCTGGGATCATGACCTAAGCGGAAGTCAAAGGCTTTAACCCACTGGGCCACCCAGGCACCCCTATACTGATATATTTGGACTTAGTAACTTATTATGGAAGATGGATTTACTCTTCCTTTTTTTTCTTTTTCTATTTTGAACATCTTTTTAAAATTAACATATAATGTATTATTTGCCCCAGGGGTACAAGTCTGTGAATCATCAGGCTTACACATTTCATAGCACTCAGATTTACTCTTCTTATACCATATTATCTTCTGTCTCTAGTCTCTATCTTCCCAATATAGTTTGGGAGGATGTAGAATTCTGAATTAGAAATCATTTTCTCAGAATTTTAAAGGCCAAACTGTATCTCAGTGAATTCATTGTGATTCCTAGAGATTGCCTCTTCTCTTCCATTGTACTAAAATACCCCATCCTTTTAATAGAGTTCTAGCTTGCATGCCTTTGGTATCTTTTTTTTAATACTTTTTTTATAAATATATAATGTATTATTAGCCCCAGGGGTACAGGTCTGTGAATTGCCAGCCTTTGGTATCTTTTTTTTTTTTTAAAGATTTTATTTATTTATTTGACAGGCAGAGATCACAAGTAGGCAGAGAGACAGGCGGTGGGGTCGGGAGAAGCAGGTTCCCTGCCGAGCAGAGAGTCCGTATGGGGCTCAATCCCAGGACCCTGAGATCATGACCTGAGCCGAAGGCAGAGGCTTTAACCTACTGAGCCACCCAGGCACCCCCTTTGGTATCTTTTTAATAGAGTTCTGACTTGCATGCTTTTGGTATTATGATTATTAGAATACACCTACTTCCCCATTTTGAAAAGCAAAACAACATTAGATCATCTACAGTCCCTTTGGACTTCTGCTGTTCTCCGTGATTACTAACATCATTCGTCAGTGGCCTCAATGTAATTAATATGGGCTATTTGGAGCACGACAACAGGGAGCCCTGATCTTATCTGACAAAGTGACATTTAAGCTGAGATCTGAAGGATGAATAGCAAAGTCCATGAAAGCATTCCAGTGGAGAAGGCTGCGTGTGCAGAAGCTGTCAGGGGAAAGAAGCTTTGGAAACTCAAGGGAGGAAAGGGGGCCGGTGGGGTGGAGCTTGGTGACTGAGAGGGAGAGTAGGCCCACCTTTATGCTAGAGACAAGGCAGGGGTCAGGGTACTCAGGGCCTTGTAGGTGATGCTAAGACAAGATCTGGGACTTATCCTAAGAGCGATGAGAAGCTACTGAGATGTCATTAGCGGGGGAGTGATTTGATCTGTCTTCCAAAGATCTCTGGGGTTGCAGTGTGCAGAATGGATTGGAGAGAGCCAATAATTAGGAAGATATGGATAAAATCAGTTTTAAGTAAGTGTTAGAGCCAGACTTGGAGGACAGAAAGAAATTTCAAATGGGCAAAAGGTAGTCTTATGAAGTAAGTTTGAAAGCTCAGCAGATAGTTAATTTCTTCAACTTGCTGATGGCAGTGATTTAGATGCTGATATAACAGCTTCACTTTTTTTTTCTTTTTTTTTTTTCATTTTTTAGTATTAGATGTCAAAAGTGTTCTGCTTTTTGTTAATTCCCCTTCCTGATGGGTCTTTGAATTGCTGATCAACTGACTGATCCCAGAAGCTGTTTGCTCCCCTCCTTCCCAAGTGCGGACTGCATGCTGTCCATTTGCCATGGTGAGATTTCTGAGGGGTTGAGGTAGAAGGTTGGAAAGAGTAAGGGAAGCAATAGAGAAGGGCTTCTGCGGGGCTTGCACGGAAATGGGCCAGCAGAATTGAAATGGTGGAGGAAGAACACTTTCCCTTTTTCTGACAGTAAGCAGTATATGTAGTCAAGACGGTAATAAGGACGCAAGACTGCTTCCTCAGGATTCCTGCCTGCAGGAGACTGGGGCTTCTGCTGCAGTCAGCTGATACACCACAAGAGTTGGTGTTATATACCACGGCTTCTGACAGTTTAGGCAAGAGGAAGTTAGTTTTTGCAGTTCTGTTTATGCAGTTGGCCAAATGAAAAATGCTGGCTGATGGGTTTGCTTTTCATAGTCATTGACAACAGCTTTCTACAACACCTAGGTTTTCTTTGGAAACTGTGAAGAGGTACTGAAAAGAAGAAAAATAATTTCTTCTTGTCTTAAAGAAGCTCACAAAGGAAAGGAAAGTAATTCTAAAGGGTGCTTATGGAGTAGTAACTTTAATTGCACGTTGGGTTTGGATATTGGGAAAAAGTTACCTTGCATCAATTTCGTGTTTTGCTGAGTACATTTTGATTTGTGTATTGCATTTTTATAGTCAAGCAAATCAGTCTGGACCCATGAGTATAGGTGTTGTGAGGAAATAATTAGGACATTATCAGAATTATATCAGAATTATAATAACAAATGAAAATCTGTTATATTGCTATATCTTGGGGGATCCTAAATACCTTGCTTTTAAGCTGGACAACACTTGGCTGGCTCAGCAAGCAGAGCATGGGACTCTTGATCTCTGGGGCGTGAATCTGAACCCTCCCGCCACAACACTGGGTAGAGAGATTTCTTAAAAAAAGGGAAAAAAAGGGGCGCCTGGGTGGCTCAGTGGGTTAAGCTGCTGCCTTCAGCTCAGGTCATGATTAGGATCCTGGGATGGAGCCCTACATCCGGCTCCTTGCTCAGCGGGGAGCCTGCTTCTCTCTCTGCCTCTGCCTGCCTCTCTGCCTGCTTGTGATCTCTGTCTCTGTCTCTCTCTCTCTGTCAAATAAATAAATAAAACCTTTAAAAAAAAGGAAAAAAAATTAAAGTTGATCTGTTTGAATCTGCAAGTACATTTTTTCCTTTTTTAAAATGGAAAGATATTACTTATTACTTACTAGTAAGTACTTGCATCTCCAACGTCTAAATTCATTTTCTATCACCTATTTTATTGATAAGTGTGTATTTTATTGATAAGAATTCTAGACTTATTCCTAGAACAAATGATAATCACTGCTTCCACCTCCAAATTCCAGTGTCTAGAACAGTGCCTGCCACATAGTAGGTGTTCAACAAATAATTAGTGAATTAAATATTATTTGTTGTGTTCAATAAAGTAAAGCCAGAAAATAAACTCTTCGAAAATAAATCTTTGGGGCGCCTGGGTGGCTCAGTTGGTTGGACGACTGCCTTCAGCTCAGGTCATGATCCTGGAGTCCCGGGATCGAGTCCCACATCAGGCTCCCAGCTCCATGGGGAGTCTGCTTCTCTCTCTGTCCTTCTCCTCGCTCATGTGCTCTCTCTCACTGTCTCTCTCTCAAGTAAATAAATAAAATCTTAAGAAAAAAAAATGTTAAAAAAAAAAAAAAGAAAAGAAATCTTTGAAATAGCAGAGAACAAAACCTTAGATCCATTTTGCCAATAAAATAAAATATCCTACTATCTGGTTATTATATATCTAACCTAAAATCTTAACAATCATTAGATATAGCCTCAATGTGAACACACAGAAGGAACCATAATCGGGAAAGAATTGGGAAATGTTTCCAATCGTACTGCTCCTTGGCAATTAAGACTATTTGGTAACATACCTTAAGACTCCTGCCTTGGCACTTGGTTGGGGATGGGCTACTCATTGCTCACAGAATCAAGTTCGAACTTCATAGGGTGTTTCAGAAGATCTTAATATTCTTTTGGGCCGCTCCACCCACACACCCCGGGCGTCCGCCAGGACCGTGTGTTCTTTTTCTTAACTTGCACTGCGCCTTCTTACCGCTTACTGCGCCCTCGGCCTGGACTTTGCCCCCTGGGCTCCTTCCGTCCCACACCCTCTACAACCTTCCCACGTCGCAAGGTCGAGTTTTTGCCTGTCGCTACCTCTCCCGTCCCCCACCGGACTGCAGCCACCTTGTCGGGGAGGTCTTTGAAGAAGTCGCCGTGTCCAGCCCCTCGCCCAGTGCCTGGTGCAAAGGAAATGCCCAGTAAAGCTTTGTTGCAATGAATGTAAGCTCCAGCGAGGAAAAGAAGCGCCCGTGCCCAGCAGCAAAGGCCCTTCACGACCCGAGGGGAGGCCTGTGGTGTAGCTGGACCCTGTCCCCAGCTCGAAAGTGGCAGGAGAATGTGGCGCGGCCGGAGGCTCGTGTGCACGTCCCCTCTCTACTCGTTTCCTCTTCACTCCCACAGAGGAATCGGAAAGTTCTTCTCAGGCAGCCTCGGGGCAAGCCGGCGGGGCGGCGCAAACCGGCTGAGGTGGGGGTTGGGATGTCCGGTCTCCTGGCACATTCTAGATTCGGGTTTTATATTTAATTTTTTGAAGTTTCACAAATTCCAGCTCTAAACTAGGAGCTGAGCGTGGAGAGGGTTTCCTGGGGCATTCATGGCGAGACCCAGGGAAGGCTCCCGGCATTCAGGGCTTTGCCTCATTTATTCTCCTCACAGTTCTCACCGCGGGACTTTACCGAACACTCCGGGCCACCTCATCCAGCCGGTGCCGAGAATCGCCGTTTGGCCCAGCGGTCTCAGCCGCTTCCTCCGGGCAAACCCCGTCCGGGCGAGTGGGGGAGCTCCCAGCCCGCAGTACGAGGCAGAACGGGGGCACGGTTGGACTACAACTCCCAGGATGCTCTGGGAGGTGCGCGGGGGAGGGGGCCAAGGGGGAGGGGTTTGGGGTTGGGGGGGGCGGCAGGGAAATCCCGCCCCGCTGCGCAGCAGCAGCGACACAAAGCCTGACTTTACAACCTCATAGAGAAAGTGGAAGTAAGACGGCTTAGGTGGGGAGGCAGGACGAGAGGAGGAACTGGAGGAGGGAAAGCCGCGTAGGTGGGCGCGGAGCGAAGCAAGGGTAGTGGGAGACCCGCGCCTTTGCAGATGAGGAGGGGGCGGCTTTCATAACTAATCCCCCCGCTCCGCCCCCCCCCCGCGCTGGGGTCTCCACAGTGCCCTGCCTGTCCCCACTCCTCCCCGCCACGGAGCGGGGAGCCGGGCTGCCTCGCGTGCTCGGAGCGGGCCGGCGGACTGCACCGTGGCTCCCCAGCCCCGGTGCGGGACGAAAGCGCGGGGCGGAGCGGCCGCCGCGGACCCAGAAAGGGCTGCGAGCGAAGCGGTGCCGCGGGCGAGTTAGGGCCGGGGCAAGGGAGTAGTGTGGGGCTGAGGAGCGGTGAGGCGCGGGGTGCCCCGGGAGGGTCCCCCGTGCCCCAAGTGGGGCGGAAGCACGCGGGCTAGCTGCCGAGGCCGGCGGGGAGGGAGGGCGGGCGGTGGCGCTGCGCCGGGGAAGAGTGCAGACAGCGGGGTGCCGAGCCCGGCGCAGGCGGAGAGATTGGGGCGCCCCCCTCCCCGCGGGTGGAGCCTAGTGCTCCTCCGCCTTCCCTCCCCCGCGCGCCAGGCTCGCCTTCTCGGCGGGCTGCGGCGGGAGCGGCGGGGCGGCGGTGCTGGGGCCAGACCAGGGGGAGCGGCGGGGCCGCCGCCCCCGGGACGGGCGGGCCGGGGGCGGGCTGTGAGTGAGGCGGGGCGGGAGCGGGGCGGGGGGGGGGGGGCCGCGGGCGCCAGGGCGAGAGGGCGCGGGCGGCTGGGGGGCGGGGGAAGCGCGGAGAGCCTAGGAGGGCAGGCGGTGGCGGGGCCGCCCGCCTCGCCGACAGCTTCACGCCGCCGGCCCACGCCGCAGTGTGTTTTGTGGACGGCACCTTCCCAGACCGCCCAGTAGAGCCCAGCTCGGCGCCCGGCAGCCTTCGTCGCGATGTTCCGCCGGAGCTTTAATCGTTTTGTAAGTACACTCGCTGCGGCTCCACGCGTGCGGTTTGCTTGCTCGCCAGCCCTTCGCTGGGTCCCCCGGAGCAGTCTTCTGAAGGGATCGTTGCATCCCTGGGAGCCACCACCACCGCCCTCTTTTAGATTTTTCACTGAACCACGTTGCCCGGGCGGCCGGGGTGGGGAGGCAGGTAGGGCTCCCGGAGTCTCCCCCCTCCCCCCGGACAATGTAACCAGAGCTTCCCGGGGTGTAGCAAACTGTCTCCGACGGGGGGCCGCCCTCCACCCGGATGGTGGTGGGATTCGTGGGGGGACCGGTCCAGGGGCCCCTCGGTTTGCCAATTAGCCGAAGATGGCGTTTTATTACCAGGGAGGTTGCTTTCTTTTGTTTCCTCTGCCACGAGCACATGGAGGTAAACCTAGACCTGTCACTGTGTCCCAAAAAAAGACCTGGGGAGTGAGAGAGCTGGAGGCGAGGGCAGGACCCGGCGTTGCCCGGGGATCGGCCGGCCGGGGGTCTGCTGACCCGAGGCCAAGCAAACTTTGGAGACCCCGCCTAAGAAGCTCACCTTTAGGGTATAATAAAAGCGAAGACAGTTGTCAGGGTGGGCTGGGTGAATGTGGAGACCGCGAGGAGGCTGCACCGCGGCGTTTGAAACCTCACCGAGCACGGAACGCCCGGTGCACCGAGCCCGTTGAGAAAAGGCAGGCTCCGACTGGATTTCTCCGTCCACGTTTACCCGCTTGCAGATCCCCAGAAAAGGGGAACTGCATTTCCGTGGGAGTTTGGCATTAGGGAAAAGCGATTTCTAGCTACTGACTTTTTTGAGTAACCTGTTTACTCCTAGAGAGTACATTAAGAATGGAGCAAAGCCGGGACCATTTACTTCTGTGCTGCTATTTGTAGTAACTTCCTTAATTGCAAGATGAGGTGGCGGGAATAGGATTTTATTTCTGCCAGTGATGTGAGGGAAAGGGCTCATCTGTAAATTTTGATTTTTCAGTCCTTCAGAAAAATGGTTCAGTGCTGTGCGCTCTCACCCATCCCCATTAAAATATATGTTTGAGAACTAGTCGATTTCGCCCTTTTCGTGTGATTATTCCTTATCAAAGCATTGCTGACATTTTTCAGGCGTCGGATGAATTTGCTCTCAATTTTTTCTGCATTTGAAACTTTCTCAAATGAACCCTGGCTAAAAGAAATCATTGCACATCCCTTTTCGAGGGTATTATCACAGTAGCGCTATGTTAATGTTTTTCTAAATGTTTACCTCACCCAGAAACCTGTCTTATGAAATTGGAGATTACATGTGGCACAGAGCAAAAGAGGTTGTACATATCAAGAATCTTGAAATCTGTAAGAATTGACTTGTACTGGATGCTTTGCCAAAGCAAGTAACTAAAATTGGTTTCTCACATTTAGCCTGAGAAGGTAAAAAAGCATTGTACTTCATAGTTCTATTTTACATAGATTCTTGTGATCCCGGAGTGTTGTTTGGGGCTGACGAAAAGGGAAAGGTGACAAATAGAGCTAATTGTAATAATTGGAGAAGGATAATCTTTTCCCAGGGCACCCGAATAGTCGAAAGCAACTGGACTCTGGTTCATGATGAATTATCTTAATATTGAGATGCTGACATCCCCAGTTCTTTTTTTAAGGATTTGAGCATTTGAGAGCATACTACCCCCGTATTGGTCTCAAAGCCCCCTTGGCTTTTCTTTCGCTGAGAGTGATCTGCATCGTTGGGAGTCTGGTCTTTAAGCAGGGCTGGCCCAGGAGGCCAGGGCATGCAGTAGAATTTGCAGCAGTTGCGAGGAGCCGGCCTGCAGGTTTGAGGCCAGTACTTTGCATCCCCGACCAAGATCTCTGCAGAGAATCACTTAACGCTCACACTGAAATGAGCTTTGACCTCGTTGTTCGCCTGAAATACCCGACTGCTCACATTTTCCTGCGCAACCATGACTATGGTAAGTCTTGGGAAGCTGGAAGCTTCTCAGGAGTTGTATCTGAGCTGTAGGCCTAGGGCAAGGAATTAATCTGCAAACCATTGGATTGGATTTGAAATATGCTATTGAATACTCCCCTAAAGAATGACTTCAGAATTGGGGAAGGGGGCAAATTTTATCTCCCCTAGATCACTAAGTCTGCACTGGCCTCTGCTTTTGCCTGGTAGAGATTATTTGACGAGCACTCCCATTTAAACCACCAGAAGGCTACAATTCAAGATTCAGGTTGGACTTTGAGACTTTCACAGCAATGTGGATGTGGTCCAGGTTGTGTGCTGTCTTATGATGGCTTTCATATTTCAGAAGTGGGGCTGTGAATTTGTTTCAGAATTAAGCGGTTTTCTGTGTGTTACCTGTCCGTGTCTAAAATTGACTTTGAACATGACAAATTACAGTTGTGTTGATTATAGTTGTTGGTCACTGAAAACTAGATACATGTTGCCATAGGGCTTTACATTTTAAACCTGAGGTGGGAAGTAAATACCTCTTGGGAGTTAGCGTCATCTTCTGTGGCTCAGTAGTGTTTGCTGAATCGTCTTAAAAATACCATTTATTTCCTCAGGTTCTCCAATTTCAAGCTAAAAGAAATAGCACTTCATTGTATTTCTTAAAGATATGGCCTTGACTATATTGCCATTCATAATTGACTTCTTTTTTTCCCTGATGAATTATGACTTTCCTTTTGACAGTTTCAAGGTAGAAATTTGGTGGATTTGGTGTGGGATCTTAGGGTTTAGGCTTGGAGGGGGTGTCTTAAAAGATTTAAGAGTTGGGTATCTGAGTATTATAAGAGTGCCATCTGTTCCCAGTCGGATCTCCATTTTCCATAAATATAATAAATAAAAAATAGTAGCTTTGTCTCTACAACTTATTTCCTTTAAAGACATTTCTAATTGGAAGTCTGGACTAGTTGAGACTTAGGGGGTCAGGGACTTTGATGTTATCCTTTTGCTTTTCATAAAATTCCTACGATTACAGTAGCATTTTCACATGGGTTTAAAGGCTTAATGAGAGTTGAAATAACAAGAGTTAACCACCCCCATTTTTAAAAGATGTTACTTTTACAGAGTTTTCACACCCAACGTGGGGCTCCAACTCACAACTCCCAAGATCAACTGTCGCATGCACCACCAACTGAGCCAGCCAGGCGCCCAACCTCAGACCTTTTTGACATTATATTTCATGCTAAAGATTCAAAATAATACATTCCTTGATAAGTAGATTCAGGGGAGTTGGCCAGTAGATACTGTCAATTTAGCTTATCAGAGTGATTAAACAGTCATGGATTTCTAGGTCATTGATAAATGAAAGCTTAAATTCTGAGTGTGAAATACTGGAAAACATTTGTCTCTTGATTGTAGAAGCTCTCAAACTGCTTTGGTTCCATGAAACATACAGCATATAGTAATATCACAGAAAATGTCGTCGGATCAAAGAAGCGCAGGACTGGAAAGCAATTAGAGTGCGTAAGGTGGAATGAAAATTCAGAATCAGACCAAAAATATTAAAAATAATGATATCAGTAGCTAATTTATTACTTTGAGTCCAAGGCAAGGCCAGTCCAGTGAAGCAACATTGGAGGCAGTAAATAAAATAATTCTGGAGTTGGTGTTCTGTTTCTTTCCTTCCTTCCTTCCTTTCTTTTTTTTTTTTTTTCTTCTTTTTGGAGCAAGAAGGTTCCCGGTTTCCTCCTTCAGTTATCAAGGTAATTAAGCTTTTGTCGTCATCAGTCCCCGCCCCCCCCTTTTATTTTACTAAACCCTTGGCCTGACATTGCTGAGCCTGGAAAAAAAAATTTTTTTTTGATCCTGGAAAATATTGATGAGTTCGTTTTATTATGTTTAGACATTTATTCAGGTGTGTATATTGCAGTATTTTTTTCATGCACACAAACCTTACAAGTATACACACATTTGGTCTCTGTCCCTGTTTCTGGCACAGAGCTCCTAAAATCCTAGGAATTTCCTGTGATAAAAGCAATAAAAGTGTCTTTTGTTATGTTAATGAAGTGACTTTTGGAAAGCCCCTCTGGTTGGGGGGACTGGTTGCCTGGGGATCCAACCTTGTGATCAGAGGGTTGGAACTTTGAGGCCCACCCTCCAGGGGAGGGTAGAGGGCCTGAAGATTGAGTTCTATCGCCATTGGCCAGTGAATTAATCAGTCGTACCTCTAACGAAGCTTCCATAAAAACCCAAAAGGACAGGGTTTGGTAGACCTTCCAGGTTGGTGAACATGTGGAAATTTGGGGAGAGTGGTCCACCTGGAGAGGACATGGAAGCTCCGGGCCCTTACCCCAGACCATGCCCTGTGCTGCTCTTCCATCCCGCTGTTTCTGTGTTAAATCCTTTTATGGTGCACCAATAAGCTGGGAAAATGTTTCTCTGAGTCCTGTGAGTGGCTCTAGCAAATTAGTAGAAGCTGAGGAGGAAGCTGTGGACTTGTGTCTGGAGGCTGAAACTCAAGGTGGCTGAAACTCTGCATCCTCCAGTTGGCAGTCGTGTGGTCCGAAGTACAGATGGTCATGAGCACTTGGGACTGGCGTCTGAAGTATAGGGAAGTGTGGGTAGTCTTGTAGGACTGAGCCCTTAACTGGAGCGATCTGATGCTGTCTGGGTACTTTTCAGAATTGAGTTACATTGTAAGACACCATAGCTGGTGTCTGGTCTGAGAATTGCTTTTTGGAGTGGAGGGGACCCCCCCCCCCGGGGCCCACACACATATTGGAATTGAGTGATCAGACCTAAACATTGGGGTATACCATATACTGATTATCAGTTTTCTAAATAACTAGAATAAATACATCTGATGCTTAAACTCTACTGACCGTAGTATAATCTTTATTAGATGATTTATGTTATTTTATGATCTTGCAGAGCATTATTTCTTTCAGCAAATATTCACGGCGCACCTACTGTGTATAGGGCACTATGGTAGGCCCTGTGGACACATGGGTGAGCGAGTCAAAGTCCCTGTCTTCAGAATCTTTGATCATCATTACATGCATGGCTATAGGTACAGAGGACATGGTGACTACCCTATGTCTAACACATTTATAATGTACCATGAAGCTTGATTTTCATGAAGAAGTTACTGTTGTATGCTTACTTGCCTTTTTTTTCCCTCTACCGAAAATAGTGTACAATCTCAGTTATATCCGGGTTGTTTGGATTGCAGATTAAAAAGGAATTTGTTGCGCTTGACCCTTCAATATGACCGATGCATGGCATACTGCTCCTTGCAAATAGATGCTAGTCTGATTCTGTGTAAGGTAGGAAACCTATTTTTGGGAAAAGTCACTATTACTCGAAATAAATACTATTTATTCACTTACTATTAAATTATATATTTAAAAGCCTGAAAACAAATTCTGTCCCTTTTTTTAAAATTTTTTTTTTAGTGATTAAGCAACATAAAATTCTGGAAGTCTTCTAAATACCTTCTGTAAAGGTTTACCATTTGCTCCTGTTTATGACTAACGGTTTATAATTCAAACCTCTATTAGTGGGCAGTATTGAGTGCCCACAAATCAGGTAGTTTCCAGTGCTCTTAATGAACTTGTAGCAAAGGTGAGATTTGGGCAGGTGAAGCAGCCATTTTCATACTGATGCAGCGCTTGGAATGAGCTTGTTGTCTTCTTCTACCGGTTAACCACCAG
The DNA here is from genome assembly GCF_964662115.1 of Mustela nivalis. Classification (NCBI taxonomy): domain Eukaryota; kingdom Metazoa; phylum Chordata; class Mammalia; order Carnivora; family Mustelidae; genus Mustela; species Mustela nivalis. The sequence goes on from NC_139040.1 coordinate 12,100,839, forward strand.
CTGGGCGATGGGTTCAGCTTCCCTAAGTCTGGATGATACGCAAAGAACTAGCCCATGAGTGAATTCATATACTGGTTGATGGGACACATCATTAAGGCTGATTACTTGTCTAACACGGTTGATCAGTTCTCTCCAAAGAGGGTGAAAGCATGGGACACAAAATAAAAATACTGTTTTTTGTGGGGTTTTTTTCCCCACCAAGGAGGTGGAGTTTCTTGTACATCTGTAGTGTTTTATACAGATTAATCTTTTGCATCTGGACTCTGAGATTGAGACTTTTCTGATTGGGTGGAGGGAGTCTCTGGGCTTCCGTAGGTGAGTTAGGTGCCTTTTTCAAGTTTGTTTCTGTTCACTTCACACTTAACCTTCTTGGCTTGGTTCAAGGGTGGATCAGTGGTGATTGTAAAACAAACATTAGCATGACTGCAGCGTATGTTAACACTACTGCAGTTTAATGATGAATGAGCACTCAGCACTGCAGATATGGTGTGGTTTGCCCTATGCCAGCACACTGGCAGACAGCCCCCTCGGTTCTGCAGTGTATAGATGGATTGCTGGTTTGGCTGACTTCTTGATTATCTGGCTTATAGATAATGTTGGACTGTGGATATCCAGATCTTTGGGAGGTTAATCTGTATTTGTGAAGTACAGATCGCCATCAATTTCTTTTTTGCCCCATATATATTTAATAGAATATAGGAGGATTAGTGAGGCCTATCCTGTTCAAGCATATTTGTTTTTTTAACCTCCATTATATATTAAAGTATTATGTTGGCTGTATTTTTCGAGTCTCTTCTTTGCCTAGGTATTACTGGAAAAATCAGAGTCTTCTTGATAATGATCTTGCAGCTAGTGTAGCTTCAAGTAAACAGTAGATGCTCAATAAATACTTCTGGTATTGTTTTGAACTGAATTGTTAACCCAGTTAACAGATCTGTAGAACTACAGATCTACAGAACTACAGAATCTCTAGTCTCAGGTGAAAATGATCAGAAAAAACTAATATTTTTTTCATGCCTGCTTAAAAAGTAATCAGAAAAACTTTAGCATTTCTATGAGGCTGTTTTTTTTTTAAGATTTTATTTATTTATTTGACAGAGAGAGATCACAAGTAGGCAGAGAGGCAGGCAGAGAGAGAGAGGAGGAAGCAGGCTCCCTGCTGAGCAGAGAGCCCGATGTGGGGCTCGATCCCAGGACCCTGAGATCATGACCTGAGCCAAAGGCAGCGGCTTAACCCACTGAGCCACCCAGGCGCCCCGAGGCTGTTTTCTTAATTCCAAAGATTATCTTTACCACTTCCCCCTTCCTTGGCCATACATAAAAAGCTGTAATTAATGTACTGCCCTCAACTTCTAAAATTATAAGCAAATTTATATTCTTTTTGTTAAATGCCCTTCATAAGCTTATATTTTATGTCGCCACCAGCACATCAAGTCTTTTCTGAAAAAACAAAGCTGCAGTGTTAACTCTTCAAGAGCTGTATATCTTTTGACTTTCCTTGGTAAGTGTGCATTATTTTAATTCAGGATATCACTTAGTACTTGGTGCTGGGAATGTAAAATACTTTTCCTGTTTGCACCTCATTGCCATTGGTTGGTTGGGTATCTGTAGCGAGAAGACAGCAGACCAAAGGAACTGTGGAGTTTAAGGGATTTGGAAGCAGTTTTTTTTTTTTTTTAAGATTTTATTTATTTATTTGACAGACAGAGATCACAATAGGCAGAGAGGCAGGCAGAGAGAGAGAGAGAAGCAGGCTTCCTGCGGAGCAGAGAGCCCGATGCGGGGCTCGATCCCAGGACCCTGAGATCATGACCCGAGCCGAAGGCAGCAGCCCAAACCACTGAGCCACCCAGGTGCCCCTGGAAGCAGTTTTGTTGTGAAAAGAGACCCAGCCTTGTTAAAGGGTTGGTGCAAGTTCTAGTTCTGCCATTTACTGCCCAGCTTGGGAAATTGGGCACATCAGTGCGATGATCAAAATGTCATCTTTGGACTCCTTGCACAGGAACCATCTGGGCTGCTTTTGTCAACAGAGTCCTAGGACTCAAGCCTCATGAATCCGAGTCTCAGGTGATAGGTCTCTGATAACTGCCTTTTTAGCAAGCATTCCAGATGGTTCTGGAATTCACTAAGATTTCAGAACACCCATGACATAAACATTGAAATATTTATTTTCTGTGTACACTCTGTTCACCTGTCTCAACTTCACTTTTCCTCATCTACAGAATGAATGTAGTAATACTTCATGAGGCTGTTGGGACAATGTTTGGTAGAGTCCTCCCCACTATTCCAGTTGTGTCAGACGTTCCCCAGCCACTCTCAGGTTTCGTGGCTTCTTGGCAGAACTCATAGGACTTAGCATATAGTTCTGCTCCCAGCTATGATTTATTAGAGCAAGAGGATACAAAGCAAAGTCAGCAGGGGGAAAGGGCGCATGGGGCCAAGTCTGGAGAAAACCAGGTGCAGCTTCCATGGTCCTCTCCCACCGGCGTCACACAGGTTGTGCTTAATTCCTCCAGCAACGAGTTGTGATAACTTGTATAATGTGTTGTCTACCAAGGAAGCTCATTAGAGACTCTGTGCCCAGAGTTTTTACTGGGACCTGGTCATGTACACGCCCCTTGCCCGGTATCTGCCAAAATTCCAGACTCCCAGAAGGAAGACAGGATTTAGCATAAACCAAGAATTTAGGCACAGCTGGCTACTCTTAACCATTTCGGGTGATGGGAACCTTCGGTGGTGGGAACCTTCCCAAGATCCAAATCCAAATCCTCAGCTGGATACCAGCTTTTTAAGCAGGCCTTTTTTTTTTTTTTTTTTTTTTTTTTTTTTAAAGAATAGCAGTCTCAGGCCTGCTCTGTTAACCCTCTCCTACACGGTACTGTTGGGAGATACTGGTATTTGTCAATGAAGGGAAATGACTTGCCCACCACGGTCGTCCAGCTCAGCCGCAGCAGAGCTGAGGCTGAGACGCCCAGCAACCACCACCGCCTTTTGTTTGCTGCACGCAGCCATGCTTCCGGATTATGGGTCATCCTGTTTCACATTGTCCAGTGCATTCACTCTCTGTCACTTGCAGCAGAAGAACAGCCTGCCGCTGGGAACTTGATGCCCCCAGTGGGGGAGCCAGGAAGTATTGATGTTTCTGCCAGTTTAGCGTCAACACTTGCTGGTTTCCTCTCTGGAGCATCACCAAGTTCGTGGATTTTCATTTTTTCCTGACTTTCGGATTTTTGTTACAACCCCTTCCTCCTTGTTCCATTCATTTACCCATAGTCCCAACACTCATTTGCATCATTACTTCATTGCATTCTATGCATGGCTGGCTGTTAGCTCATAGGCAGTGGGTTCAAAAATTTGGGGGTGGGAGGTCACCCAGTTCCAAAGTGCAGACATTACTGAAGAGTATTTAGTGTAGGATGACTATATAGGGAAAACCTGCCAAAAGAAAAAAAAAAAAACAAAGAACAAAATTCTTGGATTAATAAATGAATTTTATGGCAATATTTATAAATACTGTTTGCATCCAGGAGAGTTTTTACAGTCATGAAAAACCCCAGGGATATCTCTGCTTATTATTAAGTTTCAGCCTTTTTTTTTTTTTGCTGTTATCAAAAAGGAAAATTAATAATTGTTTATGATTTAGGCAAGGAATGAATCAGGAACTCGTACTGAAGGATGTAGTAATCCTCTAGATCAACAGGGAGCAGAAGCCAGGAGCGAACTGTCACAAATAAGGAACAGCTGGGTAGAGCAGATTATGTAAGCTACACCTGTTGTGTAAGCAGTGGGGATGTTCTTTAAGCTTCACAGTTAATGTAGTTTGCAATAATATGGATTAAGGGCTCTATAGTATAGTGCACAATTAACTTTGGCTTCTTTTCTGAAAACATTTGCGTGAATCACAAGCTTCCTTGGTACACTCTTGCCTTCCTTGTGCTGTAGAAGTACGTAAGACACAGACCTGGTCTGCAGAACTTGGAGTCTGTTAGAGATGGAAGATCATATACAAGACCAGCCTCCTTATGAGGCATTTGGTCATCAGTCCTCGCTGCTATCCTTTTATTTTATTATTTTAAAAGATTTAACTTATTTATTTGACACAGAGAGATCACAAGTAGGCAGAGAGGCAGGCAGAGAGAGAGGAAGGGAAGCAGGCTCCCCGCTGAGCAGAGAGCCCGATGCGGGGGCCCAATCCCAGGACCTTTGAGATTATGACCTGAGCCGAAGGCAGAGGCTTAACCCACTGATCCCCCCGGGTGCCCCTGCTATCCTTTTATAGAGGCACACACGGTAAGTGCAGCCCACTTTCAGAAGGGGGCACTGAATCTCACTCTGCCGGGGTGGAGCAGGGGCATTTGTAGAGGAGGTAGCCTATGAACTGGGTGGTAAGGGACCCAAAGTATTGAAGTTCATGGAATTTTAGGGCCAGGCAGCCTCATTACAGAAAGAAGCAATTACTGGAGAATTTGGACCAAGTTATTGCTTATGGGACTTAGAGCAGCAGAACCTGTCAACTTAGAGAGCACGGGTTCCACCTCCAGCTGCTGGAGAAAGACCACAACCTTGGTCTTCAATGCCTTATGTTTGCTGTGGTGAAATTTAAACTTGAAAAGAGGGAAAACTAAAAAATGGATTTCAGGCAGCATTCAGTCTTCAAAACAATAGCGACAGGAATTTCCCTGTGACTCTTCCGAAATGCATGACTCCAGTGATGGTGGTTATCAGTCTTCTGATTTGGGGCAGGAGCAGTCAGGTAGGAGCCAAGATGGAAGCAGCTGGGGTAATATTTCAAGACACTGCTTCATGTAATACATGGTTATTTGTCCTGCTTATCTAATGAGTGCATACTTTAAACTTTTACTACGTGGGGACATTGTGGTAGAGGTTATTATCTCGAGTAGTGATGGTCATTTATAGGCATACCTCTCTTTATTGTGCTTCGTTTTACTGTGCTTTGTAGATACAAATCAAAGGTTTATGGCAACCCTGTGTTGAGCATGTCTGATAGCACCACTTTTCTAACGGCACTTGTTCATTTTGTGTCTCTTGTCACATTTTGGTAATTCTCACAGTATTTCAAACATTTTCATCAATATTATTTGTTGTGGTGGTCTGTGAAGTGATTGTGACTGACTGAAAGCTCAGGTGATGGTTAGAATATGTGTTTAGCAATGAAGTTTTTAGCAATAAAATTCGAAAATTAAGGTATGTACATTGTTAATGTTATTGTACACTTAAAAGACCCCAGCATACTGTAAACGTAATTTTAAAAAAGATTTTATTTATTTACTCGACAGACAAAGATCACAAGTAGGCAGACAGGCAGGCAGAGAGAGAGGGGGGTAAGCAGGCTCCCTGCTGAGCAGAGAGCCCGATGCAGGGCTCGATTCTAGGACCCTGAGATCATGACCTGAACCGAAGTCAGAGGCTTTAACCCACTGAGCCACCCAGGCGCCCCAAACATAAACTTAAAAAAGATTTTTTTTTTAAAGATTTATTTATTTATTTGACACGGAGAGATTACAAGTAGGCAGAGAGGCAGGCAGAGAGAGAGAGGAGGAAGCAGGCTCCCTGCTGAGCAGAGAGCCCGATGCGGGACTCGATCCCAGGACCCTGAGATCATGACCTGAGCCGAAGGCAGCGGCTTAACCCACTGAGCCACCCAGGCGCCCCTTAAAAAAGATTTTAAGTCCTCTCTACACCCATGGTGGGCACGCTCAAACTCACAACCCCGAGATCAAGTCTGCCTGGCACTCCATTAAACATAACTTTTACATGCACTGGGAAACCAGAAAATTAATGTGACTCACTTGATTGTGGTATTTGCTTTATTGTTGTGGTCTGGAACTGACCCTGCAGGCTCTCCAAGGTATGACTAGATTTTAAAAAGATAGGGATCAGGCCTTGGTCCTTACAGTAACCTGTTTCACTACCGCTAGACAACGTGGGTCTTCAGTAGACATTCACACTTGACCGTGTCATTGTGTGTTACTGGAACACGCATTGCATCTTACTCCCTCAACACATGTATCTCCACACGATGTTGATGCATTTTTGTTTTTCTCATCACAACTTCTAACTCTCTTCCAAATGATCAACATCTCTTTCATATTTGTTCCTCCTTCGGTCTTCCTCTTTCAGTAAATGACATCATCCCTGACCCACTTGTTCGAGCTAAAAACCTAGTAGTCATCCTTAATACCGCCTTTCCCTTCATCTCCCTCACAGCACATCTAGTAGGTTTGGTTTCTGAAAGAGCTCTCAAAGCCGCCCACTTCTCTGCATGTCCACCTCGACTGCCATCCAAGTTCAGGCTGCCACTGTCCCTTACCCAGGCCATTGGCAATGGATGATCTCATCCACTCTTGCCCTCTCCAATGTATCCACCACGCAGCACCAGAAAGATCTTGTACAAATGCGTATCTGAAAGCCCTCAGTGACTTTCTTCTGCTCCCTGGATAAAAGCCTGACCAGTATAAGCTTGTACTCTTTTTCACTGTTTTTTGTTGTTGTTGTTGTTGTTGTTGTTCACTTTTAAAAATGGAGATATAATTCACATAGCAAACAATTCACCATTTTATCTTTTTTTAAAGATTTTATTTATTTGAGAGAGGGGGAGAGCACGAGCTGTGGATAGGGGCAGGGGAGGAGGGAGAAGCAGACTCCCCGCTGAGCAGGGAGCCTGACACGGGGCCCCATCCCAGGACCCCGAGATCATGACCTGGACCTAAGGCAGACATTTAACCAACTGAGCCACCCAGGTACCCCAACAATTCACTCTTTTAAAGTGTACGCCTCGTTTTTTGTGTGTTTTTTTTTCTTCAAGTTTTTGTTTAAATTCGAGTTACAATGTTAGTTTCAGGTACGGAAGTTAGTGATTCATCATTAAGTGGATTTTAGCATATTAACTATTTTGTGTAGCCATTACTACATTCTAATTCGGGAACATTTTCATCACCCCAAAAAGAAAACATGTACCTATTAGCTGTTAGTCCCAATCCCTCCCTTGAGGCCCTGGCAAACACCCATTTACTTAATCATCACTGTGGATTTGCCTGTTCTGGACATTTCGTGTAAATGGACTCCTACAATATTTGGTCTTTGGTAATTGACTTCTTTCATTTAGTAGGATGATCTCAAGGTGTTTTTTTTAAAAGACTATTTATTTGACACAGAGAGAGAGATATCACAAGTAGGCAGAGAGTCAGGCAGAGAGAGAGGGGGAAGCGGGCTCCCTTCCGAGCAGAGAGCCCGATGCGGGGTTCGATCCCAGGACCCTGAGATCCTGACCTGAGCCGAAGGCAGAGGCTTAACCCACTGAGCCACCCAGGTGCCCTTCTCAAGGTTTTTTAATCCATGTTGTAGCACTTATCAGTACTTCATCCCTTTCTGTGGCTCAGTAATCTACTGAATGGATATACCACATTTGGTTGATCCATTGATCAGGTGATAGGCGTTTGGATTATTTATACTTTACGGTCAATATGAATAATGCTGCTGTTTTGAACATTTTTGTACATGTTTTTGTGTAGGCATGTGTTTTCAGTTCTCTTGGGTATATACCTTGGAATGGGATTGCTAGTTCCTTTTTGAGGAACTGCTGAACTTTCCCACAGCTCTTCTCCACTTCTTACCTTTTTTAAGAGAAGAAAACTTGGGGGGCGGTGCCTGGGTGGTGCTGTCAGTTAAGCATCTGACTCTTGGTGTCCACTCCTGTCATGATCTCAGGGTCATGAGATCGAGCCCTGCATGGGGCTCCACACTAAGCTTGGAGTCTGCTTAAGACCCTCTCTTTATCTCTTTCTAATCCCTCGCCCCCTCTAAAATAGATAAATAAATAAATAAATCTCTTAAAAAGTTTAAAACATTTTTTAAATTGTGGTAAAAAGCACGTAGCATAAACTTTGCCATCCTAAACTTTTTTAATTGTATAATTCAGTAGTGTTAAGTGTAATCACATTCTTGTGCAACAGATACACAGAACTTTTCCATCTTGTGAAACTGAAACTTTTACCCATTAAACAGCAGCCCCTCATTTCCCTCACTTGCCTCACCTCTCCTCCCCCAAGCCCCTGGTGACTAGCATTCTAATTTCTATTTTATGAATTTAACTACTTTAGATACCTTGTATGAATGGAGTCATACTGTATTTTTTTTCTTGTGACTGGCTTTTTTCACTGAGTGTAATGTCCTCAAGCTTCATCCATGTGGTAGCATGTGACAGGACTTTTTTTTTTTTTTTAAGATTGTATTTATTTATTTGATAGATCACAAGTAGACAGGCAGGCAGAAAGAGAGGAGGAGAGAGGCTCCCCGCAGAGCAGAGAGCCCGATGTGGGATTCGATTCCAGGACCCTGGGATCATGACGCGAGCTGAAGGCAGAGGCTTTAACCCACTGAGCCACCCAGGCGCCCCGACTTTCTTCTTTTCTAAGTCTTCATGTATATACCGCATTTGTTTATCCGTCCATTCATTGATGGATATTTGGGTTGTTTCCACCTCTTGACTATTGTGAATAATGCTGCTATTAGCAGAGGTGCATAAATACCTCTTCAGGATAATGATTTTAATTCGTTGGGCTATATACCCAGAAGTCGAATTGCTAAATCATATGGTAGTTTTATGTTTAATTTTTTGAGGCACCTCTGAAGTTTTCCGTAGTAGCCAAACCATTTTACGTTCCATCACCATAGCAGAAGGGTTCCAAATTCTCCATCCTAGTCAGTGCTTTTTTTTGGATAGGAGCCATTTTAATTGGTGTGTGGTGATATTTCATTGTGGTTTAGATTTGCGTTTCTCAGATGATTAGTGATGTTAAGCATCTTTTCGCATGCTTTTGGCCATTTGATTATCGTTGAAGAAATGTGTATTCAAAGTGGTTTCCCAATTTTTTACCAAGGTATTTGAGTTTTTGTTCAGTTGTTGCAGTTCTTTATATATTCTAGATATTAACCCTTATATACTCTAGATATTAACTCTTTATCATATATGTGATTTCCAGATAGGTTCTTTTATTCCATAGGTTGCCTTTTTACTTTGTTGATTGTTTTCTTTGATGCATAGAAGTTTTTTAATTTGATGTCCCATTTGTCTTTTTGCTTTTGTTTCTTGGGCTTTTTAGTGATATATCCAAGAAATAATTACCAAATCCAGTGTGTCACGAAGCTTTTTCCCTGTGTTTTCTTCTACGATGTTTATCCTTTTAGGTCTTACATTCAGATCTTTAATCCATTTTGAATTGACTTTTGTATGTGGTGTTAGAATCCAACTTCATTCTTTTCCATGTGGATATCCAGTTTCCCAGTGCCATGTGCTGAAAAGATTCTTTTTTACTCGTTGAGCGGCCTCGGCATCCTTCTTGAAGATCTTTGACCATATACATGAGGGTTTATTTCTGGATTCTATTTTATTCCATTGGTCTGTGTGCCTGTCTTTATGCCTGTACTATATTGTTTTCATTACTGTAGCTTTGTGATATCTTTTGAAATCACAAAGAATGAGGCCTCCAACTTTGTTCGTGTTCTTTTTTTTTTTTTAAGATTTTATTTATTTATTTGAGAGAGAGAGAACAGGGGGAGGAGCAGAGGCAGAAGGACATGCAGACTCCATGCTGAGTCTGGGCCCCAACATGGGGATCAAGCCCACAACGGAGATCATGGCCTGAGCCAAAATCAAGAGTGAGAATTGTAACTGACTGAGCCATCCAGGTGCCCCTGTTCTTTTTCAAGATTGTTTTGGCTATCCAGGGTCTCTGGAGATTGTATATGGATTTTAGTGTGGATTTTTCTATTGCTGCAAAAAATATTCCTTATTTTGTGTGTGCTTTCTGCCGCAGGACCTTTGTATATATCATTTCTCTTGTCTGGTAAGCTTCTCTATGGCAGTCAATGGCCTCAATTCTTACTCATTTCCCAGAGCTCAGCTTGATCATTTCCCCAAAGAAGCTGACCCTGTCCTTCCCTCAGACATTGCCAGCTTTGCAGCTTCTCATAGCATCATGAACCTTTCCTTTACACTCTTATCACAATTGGCTTTACATTTGTATATTAATTTCCTTTGCTAACATAATTAGTATCAACCTTCCCTCTACATAGTGTTTCATGAGGGTAAGAACTGTGACCGTTTTTGCTTATTGCTGTGTCACTAATGCCTCAGTGCCTGATATAAGCCCTTAATACACGAGGATGGAAATAATCTTGTTATTTTATATGGATCAAAATTTAAATGGATTTTCTTTATTATTTTTTGATTTTTCATTTTACCTTCCATATAGGCATTTGTGTTCTGTTATGGTGTGTGCAGAAATAATTTTTCCAGTCAGTGCCTTGAATTACTGATCCTTGGCATGTGACATGTTGCAGGTTTGTGGAATTTAGTTGTAAGTTGTCCTTGTCGTCTTATCATTATAATAACAGTTAAAACCAGAGTGGTAAGTCCCTGGCATTGTTTTAAGTGCTTTACAAGCAATCGTTCATTATATGCATTTGCTTATTGTACATAGGCTTTTCCAGAGAAAACAGAGTCAGTAGGCTGTGTGTGTATGTGTGCGTGTGTGTTTACAGATATGTACATACCTATGGATTTAATGTTTAGTGTTATTTGTATGTATAAATGTAAATAAATTTCTCTATACATATATTAAAACTTCATAGGTATGTGTAGACATATAAACTTATTTTAAGGAAATGACTCAGGATTATGGAAGTTGACAAGTCGTAAGTCCTGCAGTCAGCAGCCTAGAGACCCAAGAGAGCCAGTGGTGTAAAGTCTGAGGTGGGAAGACCTGACAACCAGGAGAGCTGACATGGAAGTTCGAATTCGAGAGCCAGTGTTTCGGTTTGAGTCCAAAGGCAGGTTCAACCAATGTTCCAGCTCAAAAAAGCTATTAGGCAGGAAGAGTTTCCCCCTTGGGAGCGGGGAGGCCAGGGAGGGGAGCCAGTCATTCTGTTCTCTTCAGGCTTTCAGTTGGTTGGATGAGGTCCACTAGCATTCTGGAAGACAACGTGCTTTACTCTCTCTGCCAATTCAGATATTAATCTCATCCAAAAATACCCTCACAGACACACCCAGAATGTTTGACCAAGTATCTGGGCACTACATGGCCCAGTCAAGATCATGCATACAATTAACCATCACACTTACGTGATCATGAATGAGCAGTCTAAAGTGTATATAGATCAAGAATGAAAGACCTTACCATAAATAACTAATTTGCTACCCTTTCCATCCATCAGATGAGGAGCTTAGATTGCTACACAATCTGTAAAGGCTCAGCGAGTCCTAGAACTAAAAAGTCTTAAAGGCCATCCAGTTGTCCAGCCTCTTCATTTTACAGCAGAGGAAATGGGCAGAGAGAGGACAAGTGGCTTGTCCAAGATTATTCAGTGAATGGGAGTTCAGAAATAGGGAATTCCGGGCCCAGCTCTGTCATCTGTGTCTTCCCATTTCCTCTTCTGTGAACTGTGAGGGCTCTTGGGTCATCTATATTTAAGTTTTCTCCTAGCTTTATAATTGTGTAGTATATGTTTTAAGCTTCACAGTCAAGCAGTGGAATTTTTTTGTTGTTGTTTTCTGTTGGGTTGTTTATCAGTGTTATTCTTCAGGCCTTTGTCTCTTGATTGCTCATGTGACTGTACCTCAAACTTCAGTTTCTTTAATGAGTGGAGACTAAAATGTCTATACTTTGAATGGGAACCATGACAAATTTTAGGCTGTTCATGCTCTTCATTGGCTTTTTTTTTTTTTTAAGATTTTATTTTTATTTATTTGAGAGAGAGACAGTGAGAGAGAGCATGAGCAAGGAGAAGGTCAGAAGGAGAAGCAGACTCCCCATGGAGCTGGGAGCCCAATGCGGGACTCGATCCCGGGACTCCGGGATTATGACCTGAGCTGAAGGCAGTCGTCCAACCAACTGAGCCACCCAGGCGTCGCTCTTCATTGGCTTTTAATAGTGGTTATACTTTTTGGTTTTACACTGCCCTGAATGATTGGGGATCAAATGTAGCCCCATGCCTTTGTTAGTACTATGTTCTAGAATTAAACTCAACTCTGAATATATTGACTTTTCGCCAACAGCCGTAGTGGAGGAGAGCATTTTTGGTAATGCTAAAATATGATGGGCAGGCTTCCTGGGGAGCACCAGCCCTGCCTTTTTTTGCTAGTGGCCACCTGACATTTTTTCCCAAAGACACTCTTACTCGTGGGTACTCAATGAACACGATTAGCTGCACGGTAGTAGATAGGGAGGCAGCCCTTGGATTGGCTGAGTAGCAGCTGCTAGGAGACAGTAGGGTGCAGTAAGTAGGCAATCCATATGTGTAAATTTTATTTTTTTATCTTTTATAAACATATAATGTATTATGTGTAAGTTTTAGAATCAATAGTATAGTGGAGCAGAATTTGGTACTTGCTGTGTTTATTATAGTCATTGATTCAACCAGAGGATAATAGCCAGAGAAGGGGAGCAGTTTCCTGAAATGGAGTTCTATAAATCCATTTTAAAAGTCATAGTCGTTTGTTTATTTAGGTTAGACCCTAGACCTTAATGGAAAGTATCAGTAGAATATATATATCCCTGTTTTGAAATATAAGGCAGTGCAATTGAAATACTCTTGTGCAAATTTAGACGTATTACATATGACATATTAAAGATAACTAATGAAAGCAATGTAATCAAAATCAAATGAAACCAGTCAAAAGACATTAATGGATTTATAGAGTACATGTTTGGAATTAATAATTTCAGTAGTCGTGAAATTCATGTTGCATCAATAGTTGTCTCTCTCTTTTTCTTAAAATTAATTAATTAATTAATTATTTTTAGTTGTATTTTTTTTTAAAGATTTTATTTATTCATTTTACAGAGAGAGATCACAAGTAGACTGAGAGGCAGGCAGAGAGAGAGAGGGAAGCAGGCTCCCTGCTGAGCAGAGAGCCCGATGCGGGACTCGATCCCAGGACCCTGAGATCATGACCTGAGCCGAAGGCAGCGGCTTAACCCACTGAGCCACCCAGGTGCCCCTAGTTGTATCTTTTAGTTTCCAATACACACACCTAGCCTTGTGGAAGTTTTCTTAAGAATGGGGCCGGAAACTTTGCTGTTCTGGTGCCTCCATTCACCACCACTTCCATATTAAAGAAATTATCTTCATAAAATGTAATGGTTGGTGCTTACAGAATATATGTGCACTGTATGCATAATAATAAGATGAATACCTATATTCCTACCACCTAACTTGAAAATGAGACCGTTCCCAGTATAATTCCACCTACCTATGTGTTACCTTCTTGTGTCATCCCCTGTCTCTCCTCCATATCATCCTGTCTCCCTTCTACTTTGTAACAACTGTTTCTAGGAGTCATTACATTGGCTTTAAGAAATAGCTTTAACACATGTATGCAAACCTAGATAATACATTGTTTTGTTTTCTTAATTTGAGCCTTATAGAGATGGTATACTGTTTTTCTCTTATGTAGTATTATATTTCTATGATTCCTTATAAGGTTTTATGTAACTATAGTTCATTCATTGTCACTACAGAGTAATACTGATTTGGAAATGTACCAGAATTTATTCATTCTTCTGTCCGTGGACCTTCAGGTGCTTTGCAGGTGTTTTTTTTTCCTCCTCTTATGATCAGAAGATACGTGTCTTTTGAGATTTTATATATATATATATATATATATATATATATATATATATAATAATGGGTTTTATCTCTGTGAGTCTGTGCATGGTATGTATAGGCTACAGATACATCTAAGCACACACACTTGGGCGTAAATATAAGACATGCGCACTTAACGACAGGTCTTGAAATGTGTGGCTGTACAAGAAGAGGTCAAATTGTTCTCCAAGGTGGTTTGACCAATATGCAATCCCATTAGCAATGGGGGAATTCCTTTTGCTTCGTACTTTTTGACACTTGGTATTGTCTGACTTCTTATTTTTTGCCAATTCTCTGATTACTAATAAAGTTAAGCATCTTTGCAAATGTTTATGGATCATTTATGTTTCCCTTCTGAAGTATTTATTTATGTCTTTTGACTATTTTTCTTGGGTTGATTATCTTTTTCAGACTGAATTATAATTATGAATCCTTTTTTTAAAGATTTTATTTATTCATGTGAGAGAGAGAGAGAGAGAGGCAGAGGGAGAAGCAGACTCCCTGCTGAGCTGGGAGCCAGACTTGGGGCTTGATCCCAGGACCTGGACATCATGACCTGAGCCAAAGATAGACACTTAACCATCTGAGCCATCCAGGCGCCCCTGTGAATCCTTTTTCTATTGGGGCATTAATCTTTTGTTGGTTATATTTGTTGCAGATACAGTCTCAGTTGGTGACTTGTCCTTTTACTATTTTGTTTGCTGTCTTTTAATAAGCAGGTTCTTAATTTTAATGTAGTTAAAATTTCAGTCTCTTTACAGTTAGTGCTTTATTTATCTTGTTGAAGTAATTCTTGGCTGTGCCAAAACTGGAGTGCTAGTTGCCTTTTTTTCCTAAAAGTTTTCGAGTTTGGCAAATTATTTTCTGAGCCTCATGTTTCAGATCTTTAAAATCCAAGGACTTGAACTAGGTTTTGTATAAACCTTTTACTCTTTGACACTGTAACCTGAAGTAGACTGTGAGGATATGTGCTTGTGTTTTCAGAGAGTGCAGCGTAATGTAGTCATCTTTCCCACTGTGACGTTTCATGTTCACTCCTCCTTGACTTCTCTTTCACTTACTTCCTCACCCTCTTCCTTCCTATTTTCTTTGGAAACGTCTCCAATTGAATTCTGCAGCATTCTAGATTTTCTGTGTTGGAGCGGCATTTCGAAATCGAGATTTGTATGGAGAGAATTGTAGCTATGTGCGCAGGTGGAAGAAATAATAGAGAGCCCTCGTGTACCCTTTACCCAGTTCTTCCCAAAGATAACATCTTTCAAAACCAGTATAATGTCAAAATCAGAGTGTTGACATTGATAGTAGCCACCAATCTTAACTCAGATTTTTCCAGTTATACTTACGTGTGTGTGTGTGCCTGCGCGTGTGTGCGTGTGTGTATGTTTGATATCCTGGTAAAAGCTGCTCTTGGGTTGTCATATCACTATTTTTATTGGGTTGATTATCTTTTTCAGACTGAATTATAATTATGAATCCTTTTTAAAAAGATTTTATTTATTCATGTGAGAGAGAGAGAGAGGCAGAGGGAGAAGCAGACTCCCCATACCAATAGGAGTCGTTTCAAATTCCAAATGCCAAAGCATACCAATAGGAGTCGTTTCAAATTCCACCTGGATTTTAGCAGCTAAAAACTCATAGTGGAAAGGAGGAATGATATTCCTTCTAACACTTAAAAGTGTGCAAGGATGTGCATTAGTTTATATCTCCATAAATAGAACCTTATATTGTTGTCAGGCTGGTAGCCAAGGACAGTTGAAGACTGCGTTTATGGAGAGCTACATATGCTCTAACTCATGTCTGCCTCAAAATATTTAAAAACAAACACTCGGTCATCTTTTTTTTTTTAAGATTTTATTTATTTATTTGACAGAGTTCACAAGTAGGCAGAGAGGCAGGCAAAGAGAGAGAGAGGAGGAAGCAGGCTCCTTCCTGGGCAGAGAGCCCAATGTGGGGCTCGATCCCAGGACCCTGAGACCATGACCTGAGCCGAAGGCAGAGGCTTAACCCACTGAGCCACCCAGGCGCCCCACACTTGGTCATCTTTAGTGCATTCATTCATTTACCCCTTTATTGACTTCTGACCAGCCCAGTACTATGCTAAGCACCAGGAACCGAATGGTGAATAAAAACGGAAGTGGTCTGTTGTCTTTTTGGCACTTATAACCTAATTTACAGTTTAGAAATAAGCCAGCAACTATTATACTTGCTCATTTTCATAAGTTATGAGTAAAATGAATAGAAACAGAAATAGGGTCTTTTTTTTCATAAGAGTAGCCAGCAAGTTCCGCCTGCGGAGATAACATTTAAACAGATAACTGCAGGAATGAGGGACTACTTGCAAACGGGCCTGGGAGTAGACACTGGAACCAGCTTGTTCAGAGGCCCCGAGATGGGCAAGAGCCTGGCAAGTGGGGAAACTGAAAGGAGGCTCATAGGGTAAAAGGACATACTCAGTGGCGGAGTAGGGACGTGGAAGCGAATGAGGTGTAAGAACTTCTGGGGCACTGTCTTGGGAGCAGTTTGAATCTTGTAATCTGGACTTCTTAAAGCCATGTTTGTGACTGGGAGATGTGGAGGGGTAATGACAGTGAAGTCTGTTTAATAAACAATTCACAAATATGTATTGAGTACTCTTAAGTGTCAGGCACTATTCTACTAGCTCGTGATGAACTGGTGAGCAAGACAAAAACGTCTGTCCCCATGGACCTTACATTTTAAAAAAAATTTTTATGTAATCTCTACCCCCACTGTGTGGGGCTCAAACTCACGACCCCAAGATCAAGAGTCGCGTGCTCTACCAACTGAGCCAGCCCTGTGCCCCTGACCTTACGTTTTAATGTAGGAGGGTGTTGTTAGGGCAAAGGGTAAACTGATATAACAGCTCCAAAATGCAATGGCCAGAAAAGGTAGGCGTTTGCTTCTCTGGCGTAACAGCCCAGAGCAAAGACACAGCTGTTCTGTGTGGTCACTCAGGGTCCCAGGCTAATGGGGCAGTTTTGCCTTCCTCAGCAGTTGAAGGAAACGGGGGGTTCAGTGCAAACTTCTTTATGAAAATGACCAGTGAAGTTTCTCACATCACTATTACACACATACCCTTTGGAGAAGTCTTTTTTTTTTTTCTTAAGACTTTATTTATTTATTTGACAGAGAGAGAGAGAGATCACAAGTAGGCAGAGACAGAGGGAAGCAGGCTCCCTGCTGAGCAGAGAGCCCATTGTGGGGCTTGATCCCAGGACCCTGAGATCATGACCTGAGCTGAAGGCAGAGGCTTAACCCACTGAGCCACCCAGGCGCCCCTGGAGAAGTCTTTCATGCAGTCCACCCCCACTGCAAGGGAGACACGAAATGTAGTTTCTAGCTGAAAACCCAGGAGCTCAGGAAGAATGGAAGAACAGATTTGGGAGGAGAAGACAATCGGTAGACAGGGAAACAGACAGTAAACAAGATAAATGAAGGAGTATCTTGTGTGCAGGGGATGAGTGGTGAAGGGAAAATGAAGCAGGGAAGGGAAAAATAGAAAGGATCAGGTGGCAGAGGTCGCACTCTGTCACAGGGTGACAAAGGAAAAGCCTCGCCTAGGAGGTGTCATTGAAAAAGCCCTGAATGAAGTCTGAGCAAGAAATAACCATTCTGAGTTGTTATAAAGCCTGCTACCGCAATGCGGGGCTGGTTTTAATATGCTTGGATCTTAGACCTTATCTGAAAGAGTGCAAAGGCACCGTTTGGCCAGTTTCATTTACAGCAAGTGATGCAAGAGGATCTTAACCAACGAATGCTGGATTGACGGATTATAATGCTACGACCCGCACCGGGGCATTGGTCACCCATTTTGGATTACAGGATTTTGTCTTAACTCTTCAAAAGATGTAAGCTTAGCTCCCTGAGAAGGAAGGCAGGAAGATCCCTTTGCAACACTCTGACAGGTCAGAAGAGTTGCACATACTTGTTTTAGGGGGGTTTTTCACGGAGGGGGTGTGTGTGATTTTTTTTTTTTCCTAAGAGTAAGAATTATTTATGACCTGAGCCTGCTGTGGAACTCTCATTAATTTTGGTCAGTTGTTGTCAGTGCTGTTTTTAAGGATGTGGTGACCTGAAAAAGAATGGAAGTATTTTTCTTGTCCACCCCCCACCCCCGCCTTGGTCACGCCAAGGTTGTTTAGTTGTTCTTCCAGAAAGCAATGCTCTTTACTGTGTTCTTTCATTATATGCCAGCGCTGATTTAAGTATATTTCAATGTAAAATACATTATGAGCCTCCTTTCTGTTCCTGTGCACCATTTTTTTTTAAGATTTTATTTATTTATCAGAGAGAGAGGGGGAGAGAGCGAGCACAGGCAGTCAGAATGGCAGGCAGAGGCAGAGGGAGAAGCAGGCTCCCTGCCGAGCAAGGAGCCCGATGTGGGACTCGATCCCAGGACGCTGGGATCATGACTTGAGCCGAAGGCAGCTGCTTAACCAACTGAGCCACCCAGGCGTCCCCCTGTGCACCATTTTTAAAGGAGAACCCATTTGGTTAACGGAACAAAAGAAAAGGATTTCCTATTTTTTCTCCAATCCCCTTCCTCCAGCATCTCTAGATTTCAGTACATAGATTGTGGAATCTCTTATCTTAGTAATCACTATCTTTCGTTAGAGAACTTACAGTTTAGAAAGAGGATAAGCTACATAGACTATGAAACAAAGATACGAGGCAGAAAGTGATACATGCCATACAAAAACGTAAAAACTCAGTGCTCTTCTAAATGCAAGGGGGTAACCCTGTCAGTCTTTGCTTCCACAATAGTGAAAGGAGACAATGACGTTCACTTTGAGCTTAATATAGAAGGCTGTCAAAAGGAATTTTCCCGTCTTGGAAAAGTGAAGCATCTGTTCTCTCATCCGACTGTTTATTTTTGTGAGTTGTCTTCCTAGGCACAGAGAAAAACGCAAGTCAGTTCGGAAAAGCACTCGTCACTTCACAGCTCACTCTGCGCTCCTAGAAGTGATCCTTGCCTCTTTCCTTCTCTCCCTCATTCCATCTTACCATTCCAGCGTTATGCCTCCTGAGTATTTTTTGGATCCACTCTTGCCACTCTTAACCCATCTCTGCAAAGCAGCTAGACTGGTTTTTTTAAAAGTTAAAGTCCTTTTCATGCTGACGTTCCCTCGTTCCCTCGAGGCTCCCCTCCCGCTTAGGGTTAGATTTAAACTTCTTATCAGGCCTGCCAGGCTCTGCCTGCCTCTGCCGCATCTCCGACCTCTGACCCCTCCCTTGTGCATCGCAGTCACGCTGGCCTTCCCTCGTGGTTCTGTCCTCCTCCTGCTGCGTACTGCCTGCACTGCGTAGACCTGCCTGCACTGTGTGGAAACGTCTCCCCAAAGACCCCATTTGTATTCTTCCTTCAGAACTAAGCTCAAGCATCACTTCCTAAAGGAAGCCTTTCCTTACGAGGTCACGCCACCCAGTCTCACAGGGTCACAGAGCCCCTTGTACTTCTCTGTAGTAGGTCTCTCTGCAGTTGTGATTAAGAATGAGGCTTGGTGGGGCGCCTGGGTGGCTCAGTGGGTTAAAGCCTCTGCCTTCGGCTCAAGTCCTGATCCCAGGGTCCTAGGATAGAACCCCGCATTGGGCTCTCTGCTTAGCAGTGAGCCTGCTTCCTCCTCTCTCTCTGCCTGCTTCTCTGCCTATTAGTGTATAACACTCTCTGTCAAATAAATCAATAAAACCTAAAAAAAAAAAAAAGAATGAGACTTGGATCCCCCTGTAGAACCAGATCTCAGAGGGTATGTGTGCAGTTCGCTGCTCTATGTCTAGAATCAGTGTCTCAGGTAGTTCCGGGCACTGGAGTAAACGCTCAGAAAATACTTGTTGCTAAAGAAAAAGAGCAGAAAATTCCCATATCACTTAAATTTGGTTTTGGATTTGATGTAGGATCAGAGGTTTTCTAATGTTGGACTGTTGACAAAAGACCAGCATCAACTCGCTCAGGGAGCTGTCCGAGATGCAATTGTGAGGCCTCTGATTCAGACCTACTGCGTCACAGCTTCGGGGGGGGGGGGGGATGCATGGCACCGTGTGGCTCAGCAAACCCTCCAGGTGATGCTCATGCATAACCATGTTTGTGAGCCGGTGTTCTATAAATACAGTGACTGAAGACTGACGCCGGCTAACAAAATGGAAGTGCTGTTGGGGCGCCTGGGTGGCTCAGTGGGTTAAAGCCTCTGCCTTCGGCTCAGGTCGTGGTGTCGGGATCCTGGGATCGAGCCCCACAACAGGGTCTCTGCTTGGCGGGGAGCCTGCGTCCCCCTCTCTCTCTCCCTCTCTGCCTACTTGTGATCTCTGTCTGTCAAATAAAGAAATAAAATCTTTAAAAAAAAATGGAAGTGCTGTTTTAAACCAATTTTGAAATTAAGTTACATTGTTTCTGTCCAGCAATAGGCCATAAACTACTTTTTGCAGCTGCCTCCACCCCCAACCATTTTATCAGTTGATGTCTTCAGAGGTCCACTGAAATGTAAACAAGGCCGACTTGATCAGTCAACCCAAACCCGGACTTTAAAAATTACAAAGTTATTTTCCAGGCTTCACCTCTCTGACTCTTATCTCATGCCATCCAAATCCGGGAAATGATCATAAAAATGGTAATGCCCAGGATTCCCCTGTTGGAGCTCTGTTTTTGAAATTGTTTTAGGGGCATCAGGGTGACTCAGTTTTTAAGTGTCTGCCTTCGGCTCAGGTCATGATCTCAGGGTTCTGGGATCGAGACCCGCATCAGGCTCCCTGCTCAGCAGGAAGCTTGCTTCTTCCTCTTCCACTCCCCCTGCTTGTGTCCCTTCTGTCGCTGTCTCTCTCTGTCTCTCTGTCAAACAAATAAAACCTTTTAAAAAATTTGAAATTGTTTTAATGTTTACTATACAGAGTGAAAAGTATTTTTTGCTAACGCGTAGGATGTTGTCGTTTCTAGACTTGTATCTAAAGCATTTTGAAGTATTAGCAAGGTTTGGATGTGTATACTCTTGGCTATGTTTAGATTCTGGAGCTGTGCTACACCATCAAACTGCTGATAGATTGCATTGTTAAAGGTCACTCAGCCTTGGTTTTGCTTTTGACTTTTTTTTTTTTTTAAGATTTTACTTACTTGAGAGAGAGAGAAAGAGAGAGCACCAGCAGGGGAGAAGCAGACTCCCATTTGACCTCCCGGACCCTGAGATCAGGACCTGAGCCAAAGGCAGACACTTAACCCACTGAGCCACCCAGGTGCCTCTTGTATTTGACTTTAAATTTGCTCCTTATTTGACCCCAAGCCACTGTTTTGACAAAACCCTTCCCACCTGGTGACTCTTAGGGGACCTGTAGGAAGTTAATTGCAGGGTTTTTTTCCTCACATGGCAGGTGCCCAAGAGACTTTGTTTCTTTTTTTCGTAATTGGTTAGAAGCACAGGATTTGAATGGGGTTGGGAGAGATAACCAAGAAAAGATTTTTAAATATTTTTGAAAACTTTTACTTTTAGAATAGTTGTAGATTTACAGACGTTGCTTAGATAGTAGAGTTTTCATATATCCCACATGCAATTTCCTGTATTACTAACATCTTACACTAGTAATGTACAGTTTGTCACAGTTAATGAACCAGTATGGATAAATTATTAACTAAAGCCCATACTTTATATTTCCTCAGTTTTCCATTAATCTCATCTTGCTGTTCTGGGATACTCTCCAGGGTACCACATCTCCTTTAGTTACCGTGACGCCTCGCGGCTGTGACCCTTTTCTTAGATTTCCCTTGGTTTAGATGATGTTGACAGGTTTGAGCAGTACTGGTCAGGTATTTTATACTATGTCCGTCTACTAGGATGTGACTGTTTTCTTTATGATTAGACTGGGGCTGTTGAGCTTTAGAGGAAGATTGGAGAGGTGAAGTGCCATTTTCATCACACCATAACAACAGTACATATCCTCAGCATAATCACTGTTGGTGTTGACCTTAATCACTTGTCTAGAGCAATGTTTACCAGGTTCCACCACTGTAAAGCTACTATTTTTTCTCCTTTCAATACTAAACTCTTTAGAGTTTAGTGTCTTCACACTAAGTATATTCTGAGAGATTTTTTTTTAAAAAAGATTATTTATTTGAGATTGAAAGCATGATCTGGAGGGGCAGAGAATCTCAAACAGATTCCCTGTTGAGTGCAGAGCCATATTTGGGGGACGCAGGGCACATGGGGCTCTATCTCACGACCCTGAGGTCATGACCTGCCCTGAAACCAAGAGCCCACCATTTAACCAAGTGTGTCACCTGGGTGCCCCCTAACAGATTTTTTTTTTTTTAAAGTAAACTCTTTCCCCCAACGTGGGGCTCGAACTCATTACCCTGAGATCAAGGGTCACATGCTGTACTGACTGAGCCAGTCAGGCGCCCCTAAGAGATTGTTTTTTAAATGTGAGATTCCAGCTTTTGGCTTTCGGCTAGGAGGAGGCAAAGGTATAACTGCCTTGGGTCATCCCAAAACCAGGTTCATCCAACACCAGCCACCTCCGCCATGCAGCCTAAGTTCGACCTCAAAGAGATCCAAGTCGTGCTTCTGAGGTGCATCAGTGGTGAAGTTGGTGCCACATCTGCGCTGGCCCTGAAGATCATCTCACTGGGTCTTTCTCCATAAAAGGCTGGTGATGGCATTGTCAAGGCGACTGGTGATAGGAGGGATCTAAGGATTGCCGTGAAACTGACCATTCAGAACAGACAGGCCCAGATTGAAGTGGTACCTTCTGCCTCTTCGCTGATTATCAAAGCCCTCAAGGAACCACCAAGAGACAGAAAGAAGCAGAAATAAAGCACAGTAGAAATATCATTTTTAATGAGATTGTCAATATTGCTTGCCAGATGTGACATCGATCTTTAGCCAGAGAACTTTCTGGAACCATTAGAGAGATTCTGGGGACTGCCCAGTCTGTGGGCTGTAATGTTGATGGCTGCCACAGTTATGACATCATAGATGACGTCAACAGTGGTGCAGTGGAATGCCCAGCTAGTTAACTACAAAGGGACGTATTTCAATAAAGGATCATTTGACAACCAGTGGGGAAAAATGTGAGATTCCAGATAACATCTTTCTTACTGAGTGGAACCTCCTCTGTTATTTTGTGGTATCTGTTATCTTCCTTTAAGTTTTACTTCAGTCAGAGACAGGTATATGCAACTGACAAATTTCAAATGACAAATTTGAATCCAGTTCAAATAGTGAAGTGTATTCGGTTAGTGACGGGATGTGAAATTAATGCCTGCTTGTGTGAATATTTGTGCTGGGGACAGTTCATGTGTTTTGCAGATGTTGCCGTGTCCAGCTGTTGCCCACATCCACTCTCATTCCTCAACCTCCAAGCCTTGTTGTTTGCCTGTATCTATGCCTAGAATTCAACTGGCGGCTAGCTAAAAAACCACTGTGAAAACACTTAGGTAGATAGAGTGGCCCAGGATTTGTTTGCTTGGCAGGAACTCACTTGCTAAAATGGCCTTTAATATGTTTGTGCCTCTCTACCATGCTTCTTTTGCCAGAATAGATGCAACTCTAAAGATTTTCTTGTCTTCCTAACTCCTTGTTTAATATCTCATAGCAGTGACTGAGCTATTGATCTCAAGGGCTAATAACAACCCTGCGTGTGCTTTTTGCAAGTTCCGATATTTTAAGAACTAACAGAGCTTTGAAAAAGAACATTGCTTTCCTTCACAGAAACACAACGATTCTTCAAACCAAATAATATACAGCATGTGTCATAAAGTTTGTTTCTAGAAATCACTAGATTCAGAGGGAGCAAAGGATGACAGAGAAGGAGTTGAGGCAAGTGATGACACTTGCTCGAAGTCGGATGATCCAGGGTCAGCTACCTGGGACCATGGCCTGCAGCAGCCCCACTCCCTAGTTCCCCCACGCAGCCCAAATTCACGTTCTTGGCTTCTGACAGACACTTAAAGCACTTCTCAGGAAGATGGTTCCAGAAGGAAAGGCACACAGAAAGCAAACAATTAGCTTTTTGCTGAAGTGAACCTTTAGTACATTATTAATAGTTTGGGGGTTCTAGTTTGGCTCCTCAGTAGAGGAAATAATGAGTAGCATGTCTCATTATGATTAGATCTATCTCATTTAACTGAAAACAACACATATCCCATAAGACAAATAGAAAAAATTGGGAATTATTTTTTCTTTCTTTCTTTGCCTCATGTATTTATTAATGTAAGTTCTGGCTAATAGGGTCTAAGAGGACTCCCTGAATTTGAGACAGAACCAAAAAGGGAGAGCTAAAGAGAATTTAGGTTTACCCTCTTTTTTTTTTTTAAAGATTTTATTTATTTATTTGACAGAGAGAGAGATCACAAGTAGACAGAGAGGCAGGCAGAGAGAGAGAGAGGGAAGCAGGCTCCCTCCTGATCAGAGAGCCTGATGTGGGACTCAATCCCAGGACCCTGAGTTCGTGACCTGAGCCGAAGACAGAGCCTTAACCCACTGAGCCACCCAGGCGCCCAAGAATCATTTTTTTAAAAAGATTTTATTTGACAGAGAGCACAAGCAGGGGAGCACAGGCAGAGGCTGAGGGAGAAACAGGCTCCTCCCTGAGCAGAGAGCCCTGTGTAGGACTCAATCCCAGGACCCTGGGATCATGACCTGAGCCGAAGGCAGGCGCTTAACCCACTGAACCACCCAGACACCCCTCCAGTACTCATTTTCAAAATTTGTTTTTAACTCCGTTAGTAAACTTTTTATTTTAGAGTAGTTTTAGATTTACAGGAAATTTGCAAAGATGGTACAGGCAGTTCTCATTTACGCCCCACACCTAGTTTCCCGGTATCTCACATCAGTTAGAACAGTATGTTTGTCGCAGTTAATGAACCAATATTGATATTATCTCAAGTCCATACTTTGTTCTCATCTCTTTAGCCTGTGCCTAATATCCTTTCTCTGTTCCAGGATCACCTCTATGATACCATATTATATGTAATCAGCACAACTGCTTAGGCTCCTGTCGGCTGTGACAGTTTCTCACACTTCCCTTGGTTTTGATGTCATTGACAGTTTGAAGAGTCCTGATTAGGGATTTTGTAGAATATCCCTCAGTTAAGGTTTGTCTGATGTTTCCCTCAAGGTAAGATGTGGGTTATGGCTGGTCTCATTGCATCTTATCTACCATGTATAGTATCAGTATGACTTAACTCTGACAGTATGAACTTGATCACCGGGCTGGGATAGTATTTGTCAAGTTTCTTCACTGTCAAGTAACTCTTTTTTTTTTAAGATTTTATTCATTTATTTGACAGACAGGGATCACAAGTAGGCAGAGAGGCAGGAAGAAAGAGAGGTGGGGGGAAGCAGGCTCCCTGCTGAGCAGAGAGCCCAACACGGGGTTGATCAGGGGATCATGACCTAAGCCGAAGGCAGACGCTTAACCTACTGAGCCACTCAGGCACCCCAGGTTACTCCTTTTTCAATAGAGATTTTTATTGATTTTCTTACCTCTGTGATTCTGGAAATGAATGTGGTTCATTTCACTTATTTATTCAACAGAAGTTATTGTGCGTTAAAGAAAATGTGTTTTTAGGTGAATTTTAGGGGTTTTTTTATTCAAGGCCTACTCATTGGAGGAATAAACCATACATAAGGAACAGCCTATACTTTGTAGGTAACAAAAGGTGGTCAAGATTAAGTTTTTGGTGGGCCGTGTATATTTGTTTAGCTTTTCTAAATATGACAAGTTTTTCAACAAAATTCTATTTGATTACAGTTGAATATTGTTAAATAATTTAAGTCACGGTCTTCAAATGTTATAGCAATTCAATTATTCATGATTTGCCAGTTATTAGACTTCCTCACCTTCTCTTTTCATTTATTTTATATTCAGAAGTAACAGTGAAAAGTATTCCTGTAAATGAGACCCTTTCTATCTCCCTAGCTTTTCACATAAATATAAAGGAGTATATAGATATTAGGGATCAAACAACCTCCTGCTTATTTACGTTTCTTCAAATTCTAGTCATAGTAACAGATGAAGATCAGAAAGTACCAGGAAAAGAAGTCACCAGCACATCTTGTGTTGAAATTTGTTAGGGAGTGTCAATATCAAGGAATGAGTGTGTCACGCAGCAGATGAGCCTCTAGGATGAATTTGATTAATTCTCCAAAGCAGCAAAATCTCATAATCAGATGGTGTTGCTTGAGGCTTTCTCTTGCTTTCGAGTTGGATAATCTGAATTGTGTAACCTCTAGTGGATTTCCATTCTGTCAGTGTATCAGAGAATGTCTGTGCAGATGGAAAAAGATTTTATGTTGGGCCATGTGTGAGCTCAGTGGGAAGGGTTAAAAATTACAAGTGAACGCACTTAACTCAATTCTGCTTCCTGATGACTGGTGTCTCTACCAGATTTGTTGACATGGCAAACATGGAAGGAGCAAAGGCATCTGGGTTGTAAGGCGGGCTCTGCCACTAGTTCGTTGTGTAATTTTGTGTAAGTCTGTGCTTCAGAATGGGAAATAGGAGTAGCAATATGGGCTACTATTATATGTTATCAATTATACGTTCATGAACATCCATGACTATGATATGGTACATTAGGAAAAAAGTGTAGTGGGAATCTGATCTTCCCAATAAATGTTGTATATGCAGTTGGGGGCATGGGTCTTCACCAAGGAACTGATGCCTAGTAGTTATTTTTTTCTAGGTATAGCCACAAATATAATAATGAATAGATTAATGAGTAATAGCTATAGGCCATAGAGCTTTTTAAGAAATGTATTCTGGATTAGGGAAGTGTGGTGGTGGGTGGAAAAAATAGAGAAGAGATCTCCATAATCAAAATTCTGTATTACTCTTTCTCGCTCTTTCCCATGTGACACACTGTTTCATTGGTATTCTTTCTGCCCATGGCCTTGCCTCATGCTGTCTGGCGTTGGGAGGACGTGAGCCCTGATGACTTTCGTGTCTTCACAGCTCTCCAATGGACAGAGTTGAGACAGCTCAGCTCTGAACCAGGCTTTGGGCCCCAGCCAGTGGTGAGCTGGGGAGAATTTCAGGAACCTTAAGTTGCTTAGCTCAGCAGGTCAGCGTGTCGCCTAGTCTCATTCTGACTTTGTGTGCTTAGGTTTTTGTAAGACTTCTCTTGGTTAGTTCCTTGTGATTAAGACTGGATTTGTATTTCTGTGCCAGACACTGGGCCCTGTTCTATTTCACTCCTGTGAAGTCCTTACCTGGTTACAGTGCTTGGTACCCCAGGGTAGGAATATGCTTTCTTTTAGCCAGGCCTTTTGGACACTTGAGCTTTGCCTAGACCCATGCCTGTCATTGGGACTTTGCTGACCATAGGTAGTGATGTTGATGCTAATTGTTTTTTTTTTTAAGATTTTATTTTATTTGACAGAGATCACAAGTAGGCAGAGGCAGGCAGAGAAAGAGAGGAGGAAGCAGGCTCCCTGCCGAGCAGAGAGTCCGTATGGGGCTCAATCCCAGGACCCTGGGATCATGACCCAAGCCGAAGGCAGAGGCTTTAACCCCCTGAGCCACCCTGGTGCCCCATGACTAATTTTTTTTTTTTTACCAGATTTTCCCTGTTGTCATCTGTCTGCTTTCTCCCTTGCTCAGTATCCTGGTGCTCCCTGCTCACCTCTGTGGACCTCTGCCTATTGCTGCCTACTCTCCTTTTCTAATTATGCACTCTTGCCTACTTCAGTTTCCTTCTAGATCTTCTGGGGTTTACACTCTGAGTACCTGATAATCCCTTCCTCTAATATGGAGGGGCCTGATGTATACCACACTTCTTGCCTTCAGAAGCTTAATTATGACAATAAGTTGTTTTCTTTCTCTAGGGCCTTCATAAAAAAATTTGTCAGCTTTTATTTCATTTTATTTTAGTTTAAGATTATTACTTATGTTGCGAGAGAAACGAGTTGGAGGGAAGTGCAGAGGGAGAGGGAGAAGTGGACTCCCTGCTGAACCAGGAGCCCAAGATCATGACCTTGAGCCAAAACGGACATTTAGCTGACTGAGCCACCCAGGCTTTTCCCAAAAATCTGTCAGCTTTTAGCTGTTTTAATTATTTCCTGGTATTATAAACTCACCCCTTGACATTTTTCATGGGACCAATTTTTTAGCTTTCTTTAGGACATCTCACCTAGCCCCTTTTCAGCCTTTTGTTACTTTCACAAGGGAGTGGCCTTGAGTCCTAAAATCTACACATTGGAAGAGACTTCCAGAGATACCCAGTTTACTTTCCATGTAATAGGTAGCTTATCAACTTCCAAAATAACCCATCAGAGGCATTTTATAACAGCTCTCTTGTGGTTTTCTTGGGCCCGAGACTCACTTCATTCATTCATTCATTTACTCATTCATTCAGTCAGCCAAGGAAGTTACTAAACATCTCTTGTTAGCCAAGCACTAGAAGTGTGTGTGTTTGTGTGTGTTTATCACCATTCCTGTCCTTAGGGAAATGCTAATCTATTGGGAATAGAAAAATAATCAATCAACGATTGCTAGCTAGAGATGTACCATGGGTAGAATGGGTCATTTCTTCTGCATGACTGAAGGTTTGGTTTGTGAAGGGCCTCTTTCTGCTGCCTCAATTAACACCATCTTTCTGGTCCACCACCAGCTTTTCAACTACCAAAAAAAGAAAGATGGGGAATTCCTCGGCTTCCGCCTTCTGCCTCTGCCTATCCTTGACTTGCCCTTCTTGGAGTCATGTTTCTGAATGTAAATCTTGGTTTGTTACTCCTCTGTTAATAGGCTTCACACTGTCTCCCCTTTAAACTGACCTCTGACTCTTCGGCACAGTTCACAGAACCTCAGCCTTTCTGGTTCCTGCCCACCCGTCTTGTCTCATCAGACAGCATTTTCACCAGACTCTCAGTGCCCCAGAGCCTCGCGTGGTTTCCTGGCTTACCTTTCTGCCATACGTGCTGTTCCTGCTGCCTGGAATGACTGCCAGTCTTGTCTTCTTGGTGAACTCTGGGGCACTGAGAGCTGGTAGAAAATGGTGTACAGGGGCGCCTGGGTGGCTCAGTGGGTTAAGCCGCTGCCTTCGGCTCAGGTCATGATCTCAGGGTCCTGGGATCGAGTCCCGCATGGGGCTCTCTGCTCAGCAGGGAGCCTGCTTCCTCCTCTCTCTCTCTCTGTCTGCCTCTCCGACTACTTGTGATTTCTCTCTGTCAAATAAATAAATAAAATCTTTAAAAAAAAAAAAAGAAAAAATGGTGTACAAGGAGGAATAAATCAGAACTGTAGATCTCCCCTTCCACAAAGGTGCCCTCTGGCCTGTCGACTGCTGTTGGAGCCAGTACCACTGGTTCATGCCCACCAGCAGGTCGCAAGCTACCCTAGACCAGGAATTGAGCTATGTCTTCAGCCTTCCCACAGCCTGTGCCACAACGGGCAGCCAATAAGATGAACAGATGAGCGGAGGAATGAAGGCAAGTCTCCTGTAGTTTATTTTCCAGTTTAGGTCTGTCTTGGGCTCTGAGAATGCCACTTACAAGACTCCTACCACTGTTTTGACAAGAGCTCCCTGCAAACCCAGGACTTGCATGCCGCCTCATCCGCTGTTAGACACCTGCCAGAGACTGTCGCCGAAGAGCCTGCCAAACAGGGCTAAGGGCCCTTTTGGCGGTTTGGGGCAACCCTTCACCTTCTCACACCCTGCAGCCTTCGCTGCCAAGATAAGCTTCTACTGTGAGTCTAAAACATTCTAATCAAGACAAAAGAAATCGCATGGAATGAAAATGCTTCTTCCCTGCTCTTGGAAATCAGAATAGTTGTAAAATGAAGAAAATTAGTACTTTAACATTTCTCTCTCCTCAAGCAGTCGTTTCAAGTGAGTCATTGACAAACTCAAGCAATTGGTAAGGACAGTTAGTGACCATTTATCACCTTAAGTTGATTTGTTTCAAATAAATATCAGACGGGGTATTTTGATCCTAAGTAATGCATTTATCACCTTCCTACCTGAGCCCCTTTTTACAGAGCGCCATCAATGAGCCGTGAAAGAGACACACACAAAACTGTCACGATGCTGGTCAGTCTTCCATGTCTTTGTTCTGTTTTTCTGAGGCATTATTTGCATAGAGTGAAATTCACCCTTTGTAAGTATTTACAAATGTATAAATTTTGGCAAAATTCTATAGGTTGTGCCACCACTGGAATAAAGATAATAGAAGTTTCTGTCACCCAAAATACTCCCTCATGCTCCTTCATAGTTGACCCCCTCCCTATATGGCAAACTACTGCTCTTATTTCTGTCTCTATAATAGTTGTGTCATTTCTAGAATTTCATATAAATGGAATCAAAATGTGTAGTCGTTGAGATTGCTTATTTCACATAACATAATGCTACTTTTAAAAAGATTTTATTTATTTATTTAAACATTTTATTTATTTGATAGAGAGGGACACAGCGAGGGAGGGGACAGAAGCAGGGGGAGTGGGAGAGGGAGAAGCAGGCTCCCTCTGGAGCAGAGATCCCAACGTGGGGCTCGATCCCAGGACCCTGGGATCATGACCTGGGCTGAAGACAGATGCTTAATGGCCAAGCCACCCAGGCGTCCCTTATTTATTTTAGAGAATGAGTGAGTCTGAGTGAGGGGAGGGGCAGAGGGTATGAGAAGGTCCCAAGTAGATTCCCTGCTGAGCAAGGAGCCCAACAGGGGGCTTGATCCCATGACCCCGGAATCATGACTTGAGCTGAAATCAAGAGTGGGACGCTTAACCGACTGAGCCACCCACCCAGGTGCGCCTAACATAATGCTTTGGAGTTATCCATGTTGCATTTATTGTTGCGTTTATCCATAGTTAGCTGCCTTTTGTTACTGAGTAGAATTCCATTATATGAATATATCAAAATTTCTTTCTCCACTTACCATGGTGGATGTTGGGATAATTTAATTTTTTTATTATGAATGAAGTTGCTGTAAACATTTATATTCAGGTTTCTGTGCAGATACATGTCTTTATTTCTCTTAGGTAAATACCAAGGGATGCCTGGGTTTTAGAATAAGTGTGTTTTTAACTTTATAAGGAATTGCCAAACTGTACTCTTACTGATTCCTACCAGCAGTATGAGGTTCTAGTTGCTCCACATCCTTGACACCATTGTTACTGTCTTTTTCAATTTTAGACATTCTAGTAGATAGCTAGTGATATCTTTTTGTAATTTTATTCCACATTTTTTTCCCTAATGACTAATGATTTAGAGCAAGGGTCTATTAACTTTTTTTTAATTGGGTAATTTCTTAAAAATACAGTTTTAAGGGTTCTTTATATATTCTGGCTATCAGCCCTTTATCACATTTGTTTTCCAAATGTTTTTCCCAGTCTGTGGCTTGTATGTTTTCTTTTTTATTTTCTTGCTGTCTTTCAAGAGCAGAAATTTTGAATTTTGATGAAATTCAGATGATCAATTTTTTCTTTTATGGTTCATGTTTCTTCTGTCCTATATATAATTACCAGATGTAAGATCATAAAGATTTGCTTCTCTTTTTTTCTAGACGTTTTTTAGCTTCAGGGTTTACATTTCAGTCTATGATCAATTTCAAGTTGTATGTATAGAGGAGCTTCAGGTTGAGGTTCACTGAAATACAAACATACCCCATTGTTCCATCATTATTTATTGAGAGACTAAAAGATTGTCCTTTGTCTATTGAATCAAGTTTGCATTTTTGTCAAAAATCAATTGACTGTATATGGGTGGATCAATTTCTGGATGTCTGTTCTGCTTCATTGATCTATGTGTTTATTCTTTTGCCAATATCACATGGTTTTGAATAGTTGTAGCTTAGTAGTAAAATTCTTAAAATCATTGGGTTTGAGTTCTCCAACTTTTTCCTCTTTCAAAATTGCTTTGGGTGTGTCCTAGATTATTTGTTTTTCCATATAACTTTTAGAATCACCCTGTACATTTCTTAATAAAGAAGGTTGCTTGGATTTTATTGAGTGTTGAGTTGAATACCGATTTGGAGTTGATAGGCATCCATAGATGAATTTGGGAGAGAATGGTAATATTGATAATATTGAGTCCTCTGATCCGTGAACATGTAACTCTGACTACTTGTATCTTGATGGCTCTCATCAATAATGTTTTTCTTAGTTTTCAACATATAAATCCTATACTACTTTGTTATATTGATCTTGGAGTATTGCATCTTTTATTGCTCCTATATTAGCAAATGGTGCTTTTAAAAATTGCAGTCTTCATTTATTCACTGCTGTGTATAAAAACAAAATTCTGTTTCGTATCGTGATCTCCTGTTTTCCAACCTTGGTAATGTCACTTACTAGATCTACTATTTTTTCGTAGGTTCTTTTGGATTTTCTACTTAGATTGTTGAGTATTCTGTGAGTAAAGATGGTTTTATTTCTCCTCTCCAATTCTATCTGTATTTCTTTCTGGGCCTTACTGCATTATCTAGGACTTCTATCCAGTGTGATGTCCAAAACAAATGGTAAGTGTGGTTGCCCTGTGTTGTTCCTGATCTTAGAAGGAAATCATTCATTCTTTTTTTTTTTTTAAGATTTTATTTATTTATTTGTCAGAGTGAGCACAGGCAGACAGAGTGGAAGGCAGAGGCAGACGGAGAAGCAGGCTCCTGCTGAGCAAGGAGCCCGATGTGGGACTCGATCCCAGGATGCTGGGATCATGACCTGAGCTGGAGGTATCTGCTTAACCAACTGAGCCACCCAGGCGTCCCGGAAATCATTCATTCTTAACGCCATTAAACATGAGATAGCTATAGGTTTTTCTTTTCTTTTTTTTTTTTTTTAAAGATTTTATTTATTTGTCAGAGAGCATGTGTGCAGAAGAAGAGGAAGCGGCAGGCAGAGGGAGAAGCAGGCTCCCCACTGAGCAAGGAGCCGAATATGGGACTCTATCCCAGGACCCTGGGATCATGACCCAAGCCAAGGCAGTCTTAAAGGACTGAGCCACCCAGGTGTCCCTGTAGGTTTTTTCATAGATATTTTTTATCAGGCTGAGGAAGTTACTTTTCATTTCTAGTTAACTGAGTATTTTTAAAAATCATGAATGGCTATTGAACAAATGTACTTTTTTTGCATCTATATAGATAACGTATAGATTTTCTTTCTTTGTTGATATTGTCAATGGCATTGCTTGAGTTATGAATGTTGAACCAACCTTGCATTTCTAGACTAAATTCCATATGACCATTATATATTATTCTCTTGTATTTTATAGATAAAAGTCATAGTTAGATGCCAGAAAGTTGTTGGCAATTCCTTAATCATATGTGTGTTTTATAGGTCGCTAGAACCACCTCCACCTTTATTAAGGGAAGTTCTACCCTTACCTATAATGTGATATAGGTAGACTGCTCTAATTCATCTTCCTTGGTCTTTAAGCTTTCAAAAGACAGGCAACAAATATAGCAAGTGTCTTTATACTAGGCTGTGAGTATATTTATTGAATTTAACCTTATTTAATGGGAAGTAATTTGTACCATTGAAGTCTTGCAATAAATGGTTATGGTCAGAACTTAAATGTGGGTTTGTTTGGTAAAACCACTATCAGCCCATAGATCACATTGCCTCTCTGGTGATGAATGTATGTGCGGTAAATGTTGGATGGGGACAGAGACAAGGGAGGGTGGGAGAGAGAGTGAGATTAGGAAAGGGAGAAGTGTTATACCACCTTTTCTTTTTTTAAAGATTTTATTTATTTATTTGACAGAGAGAAATCACAAGTAGATGGAGAGGCAGGCAGAGAGAGAGAGAGGGAAGCAGGCTCTCCGCTGAGCAGAGAGCCCGATGCGGGACTCGATCCCAGGACTCTCAGATCATGACCCGAGCTGAAGGCAGTGGCTTAACCCACTGAGCCACCCAGGCGCCCAACCACCTTTTATTGCCATTTGAAAATCTGGGCTTTTAGGTATCTTGGTTTTATATCTCAGCTCTGTTATTTACTTGATTTGTGGCACATTTGTCTCCCTGAGATTCTTTTTTTTTTTAAATCTGAAACATAGAGGCACCTGAGTGGCTCAGTTGGTTAGGCATCCAACTCTTGAGGTTGGCTCATGTCCTGTTCTTGGGGTCCTGGGATTAAGTCCTGCATTGGGCTCTGTGATGAGCAGGGGAGTCTTCTGGGGATTCTCTCCTTCTGTTCCTCCCTCCCACTCACACACGTGCTTGCACGCTCTCTCTCTCAAATAAATGAATCTTTTTAAAAAATATATTTATTTATTTGACAGATCACAAGTAGGCAGGGCAGCAGGTAGAGGGTGGGGTAGAGGGTGGAGGGGTGTGAGGCAGGCTCCCTGCTGAGCAGAGAGCCTGATGCGGGGCTTGATCCCAGGACCCTGAGATCATCACCTCAGCCAAAGGCAGGGGCTTAACCCACTGAGCCACCCAGGCGCCCCCTCTGAATCTTTTTTAAAAGCCTGAAATGTAAACTGTTAGCACAGGTTATTATGAAGAATACAGAAGATATTTGTAAAGTGCCTTGCACATAGAATGTACTCCATATAGTGGTGTCCGTTACTATCATTATTATTAATTTCTTCCCATGCAATGCATTTTATAACTGGAAATAATTTGGGTTTGGAAAATGCCAAATGGGACTTAGGCTGATTTCTGTAGTTTATTTGATTCTTTTACCAAAATAGCCTAGGGCAAGTTCCTTTTTATAAAAATGCACTTGATTTCCTGTACTTTTTACCTACCTCTTCCCTAAATCAAAACAATACCAATTTGCTAAATCATTTTGCAAATTTAGAAGGCTTAAAAGGTACAGCTGAATGATTTAGGCTCTGGAAATGAGCATGCGGACACTTCTGTGCGTCTGTAGGGCTTTGTGTAGTCTAGAAGTGATCGTCTCAGCAAGGAGAGCTAGAGATGCCATTTTCATTTTACATGAGCAACCAGCTGTGGATCGCCAGCTCTAGTCCCTTGGCTCATGCAGATCTGACCATTTCTGAATCACTGAAACTCACTTCTTTAACTTACAAAAGCCACTTCCGACTGTTTGAGGTAATGATTCCTTTGTTCAGTAAGGTGGTTTTGGTTATCACAAATAGGGCCCAAGTGCTGTGTTTTCGTCAGTCAAGTCAGGGAGATAACAATGAGAAAAATGGCTGAGTCTACTAAAGGGGATCAGGCCATCATCAGATGACCATTCAGTGTCCAGGACCTCAGGAGAGCTGTTGGCTCTGATTCCGGCTCCAGCTCCAACAGTCCATTGCTTCTGGGAACTGATTCTCATTGTTACTTGATTTCCTAGCAGTACCCTTCCAACTAAAAGTGCCGTTTGACAGATGAAAGTAATGGAAAATCTTTTGTATTTGGGGAGTTTTTGTATAGTACCACACCATTGCTTGGTGCTATTGTAAATCAGAATTGGTAATCGTTAGTCTTTTAAAAACAGGTTTATTGAACTGTGATCATTACACAAAATACCGTATATATATTTAATGTACACAATTTGATGGGTTCCAAACATACACAATCATCACCACAATCAGGGTAATGTACATATTCATCATCTCTCAAGACTCCTCCTGCTGCCCTTATGTTTGTTTGGTTGGAGGGTAGGGAGTGAGAACTAACTTGAGCTCTACCATGCTAACAAATTAGTGACAATACAATATTTTACATACACTGTTTACAAAGGACATTGACCGCACCTTCTTTTTTTTTTTTTAAAGATTTTATTTATTTATTTGACAGAGAGAGATCACAAGTAGACAGAGAGGCAGGCAGAGAGAGAGGAGGAAGCAGGGTCCCTGCTGAGCAGAGAGCCCGATGCAGGACTGGATCCCAGGACCCTGAGATCATGACCTGAGCTGAAGGCAGCGGCTTAACCCACTGAGCCACCCAGGTGCCCTTGACCGCATCTTCTAATTTTAATTTTCACCTTATAAATTAAAGTAGGTCTTATTCCTCCTTTATGATGGAAAATAAAATAGACCCTAGCAATATGTTTTTTCAAAGGTCACCATTAAATATTGCACCAGTGTCCACGATGCAGTTTTGATTTCTGTTCAGTGTTCTTTGCATAAGACCTCTGGGCCTTGATCCTGATGTGACTCTAAACTTCATTGACCCTGTAAACATTCAGAAACTAAATATCTAATGACCTTTGTCCTCACAATTAAGACCAACAAATGTGATTGGATGCTGGGCTTCAAAGAGAGTTCATGAAATAACTAATTAGCGGAGGATAAAGTGGGGAGTAGCTTCTACTCTGTGTACATGTAACGTTCTTTTTTCTAGATTGGCCTGACAGAGTTCCAGGGTCCAAGCAGGAATATTCAAAGGCTGGTTATTAACCTTCTGAAAGGTGGTTTAATTTAAAATGTTAGGCAGTAACGTGAGGCCCAGTCTGTTAGATTTGCCGGGGCATCTTGAGTAGCTGCTTTGTGTTAAACGCTATTTTAATCATTACAGGGGCATAGAGATTAAAACAACAACAAAAAATATGATTCCACTCACTAGGACTCCACAAGCTAGGAGACAAAATGGAAGCGTACACAGAGATTTCCGTATGCTGCCTCTACTCCATCCTCCGTTCTGCCAACAGAGCAATCTTTTGAAAACACATACCCTTTCCCTGCTTAAAACGTCTGGTGGCTCCCGGTCTCTCAGAGGACCATGTCCAATTTCTTCAGACACGCAAGGCCTTCTCTGATTTGGCCCGGATTATCCTCCACCCCCCCCCCACCCCTTCCCGCACCCCCGCAGCCCGCTGCAGGCTCGTACCACGCCTTGGGTTCCTCAAGAGCAGCTCAGGACTTTTCATGCCTCTGAGGGTTTCCTCATGCTGGGCGCTCTGGAGAATGCTGTGTTAGCCTGGGTCCTCTGAGAAGCAGAAGTTTAGGATTAAACTGCCAAGGATTTTATTGAGGGAAACCACCACCTGTGTGAGAGACCACGCGGAGGGAGATGGAAGCCTGGGTGTGCCATTAGTCCGCGATGCAAGTCTGACCCCTAGTGAAGAGAAGCGAGAGTAGCTTGGGCAGAAGCTTTCTAGGCTGCTCTGCGGTTGAAGGAAGGTTCAGAAAAGCCTTTGGATGGATCATGCGGGTCAGTGGAGTCCTACCGCTGCTGTATTCACTCGTTGGTCAGGTGCAGCCCATTGGACGTATGGCTTCAGCACAGACATTAGGATGAATTTCTGAGGCAGCAGCTCTGTTGTGCCCCCTGTAATTAGAGGCCTTCCTGTTAGCCTCCATAAACGCCTTTCTTCTTCCATCTCATTCCTCTCACTTGTCCTTAAAAGGTCAGCTTTAAATGTCTCCTCTGCTGGGAAACTTCTTGAAGGAAATTCTCAGTAGGTCACATGATGGTCCCACTGCCTACTATGACCGTCCCCAAATTTCTGCCTGGTTAATTCCTAATACACTTATTTGAACCCCTACCACCTATTATGAGACCACAAAACCCTAGTAGGTGCTCAGGAAATATTTGTTGAATGAATGAGTGAATTGGTAGGACTTGGATGAGCAGATCTAAAGGAGACGATAAGTGGAGGCGAAGTAAACTGCTTGAGCAAAGCCATATCGGGAGAAGAATGAGTTTATTCTGCCTTTTTCTTCTTTGCAAATGTGTCCAAAAACTGTCATTTTAGGGAAAGTATATTATGATGCAAAACAGTGGGGGGAAGGAGTATCTTTCTGGCACTTGAAAATGATTCATATTTGAGAACTTTGTTGAGAACAATGTTTTGAATATTTCCTGAGAGACTTCTTTCCTGAGAGGAAACAGTTGATGGAAATGGAATTTTACTGCTGCCAGGAACAGTGTGATAAAGATCCAATCGCATACAACTACTACCAGAATAGAAATTTCCATAGAGCGAAGAGATTTCAGAGTCCCACCTAATGGCTCATGTGTATTTAGTATTCACTATAGCTGAACTGTAATTCTGTAATGGAATTTGACCATTTTTGACACTCAGGTTTGTAATGTACGAATTAGCGGAGACTCATTCATCTTGACGTTTGCTGATGCTAGATGTTGGTCATATTTCTGATGGAAAGAAACAGAGAGCTGGCCAGGGTCCCAAATCTCAGTGCCACCAACAGCCTGCCACTGGCACATATTGCCAGAGGAGAGCTGTGCTGAAGATAAGGTCGTACAGAGTCACTGTCAGCAGCTAGAGATTTTGCCCCTTATCCCTATGTAATGGTCTACGTGGTGACCTTGGTTGGACCGGGTATGAAGCAGGTGCTCCTTTTTGCCCAGGTCCGTGTCGGTCCTATGCAGTCTCCCTCATGTCTTGTTTCTCCAGAGTTTTCCACTTGATAGGATGCAAGTTTCTTACCTGCAGTCTGGGGGTGAATAATGGCATCTCCATTATGGGCTTGCGATTAGGAGTCTACCAGGCAATTCATGCTAAGGGCTTACATTGTGCTCAACGATATTTATCTAGTAAATGGTAGCTTGGTTTTATTATGATTATGCATTTCTTCGTGCATTTGGTCAGTGCCTGTTCTGTGATCAAAGCAGTGTTAGGCCCTTTCTATAATTAATCACAGTTGCTGATACCCATCTCTCTTCTCAAGTGAGGATGGTTCATTTTGGCTTATACATAAGCAAAAGCACTTGCTTCTCCCCTGTACTCTGACCTGCTGTGGGATACCTCTTCATTTTCTCACTGACCTATCTCACCTTCAAGATTCTCTTATAATTCTTCTTGAGGTATGTATAACTACTGTGTCCCAGACATGTGAAAAAAAAAAAAAAAAGATGTTTGCATGATGCATTCCCTTCTCTGATATTTGTTGGTCAGGTTGGGAAGCTTTGACCTACTACCCTTTGCCTTACATACCTTTTCTGTTTTAGTAGAATAGTTCACTTGGGATGTTACTCATTTACTCTGTCTTTCACTATTACAGGTTGTTAATTTCACCAAAGAGCTACCTCTTTACATGTGTTCACACACATCTCTCTGTCTCTTTTTTTTTTTTCTTTCAGAAAACATTTTTTGGTGGGGGTGAACATACATTATTTGTTTCAGAGGTACAGGTCTGTGATTCATGTCTCACACAACACACAGCGCTCACCACACCACAACACATCCCCTCCCCAGTGTCCATCACTCAGCCGCCTCATCCCCCACCCCCTCCCCTCAGTAACCCTCAGTTTGTTTCCTAAGATTGAGAGTCTCTTATGATTTATCTCCCTCTCTGGTTTTGTCTTGTTTCATTTTTTTCCCTCTCTTAACCATCTTCCCCCTTTCTTCCAAGTCTTGCCATTACATCAGGAGCTACTCCTGTCTTTTCTACTTGAAAGCCGAAAATATGAATCGAAATGAATTATGAGTGATAGGGGATAGAATATTACTATCAATGGGTGTGCACCAGAGGCAAAGGAAAGCCAGAAACTTAAAAGGGGGGGGGGAGTTGTATTTGAAGTCCCAAAGGTGTCAGTATGTCCAAATCTGAACTCACTTACCTCTTCTCTAAGCCTAGGGCAGTCAACTCTAAAGATGTATCTCAGGGGCGCTTGGGTGGCTCAGTGGGTTAAAGCCTCTGTCTTCGGCTCAGGTCATGATCCCAGGGTCCTGGGATTGAGCCCCCAATCAGGCTCTCGGCTCAGCGGGGAGCCTCCTCCTCCTCTCTCTCTGCCTGACTCTCTGCCTACTTGTGATCTCTGTCAAATAAATAAATAAAATCTTAAAAAAAAAAGATGTCTCTCAGATAGGCTTATCTCGTCATCACTTCCACTGTCCTTTCCCGACTGTCATCATCTTTTTATCTGGAGGTAATACCTTATTCCCTTCTCTTCTAGTTCCCTCTTTTCTGACTGTAGTGTCACAGGGTGTTCCTTTTTTACCTTTTTTAAATTATAAAATTATGCAAGGATTCAACAAACCAAAAAGCCAAATATATAGCTTAATACAATATTGCAAGGCAAGCATACTTAAAATCTCCTTCCAGATTAAAGAAAAAAAGAACCTTGAAGCCAGCCCAGAAGTCCCTCCAGGTGCCCCATCCCAGTCATAAACCTGTTCTCCATCCAAAATAACTATTATCGTGGCTTAAAAAAAAATTATTTACTTATTTTGAGAGAGAGCTTGCCGCACGAGTGGGGGCAAGGGCAGAAGGAGAAAAATTCTCAAGCAGACTCCATGCCCAGTGTGGAGCCTGAGGCAGGGCTCAATCTCATGACCCTGAGATCACGACCTGAGCAGAAACCAAGAGGCAGATACTTAACCAGTGGAGCCACCCAAGCACCCTTACAGTGACTTTCAAAGTAGTTATTTTCTTGCATTTCTTCATCAGGAGGGGGCTTTTTAAAAACATCAGTCTTGTCCTACTTGATTATCTCTATGCTTAAAACCCAAGGGTGCTGAAATTCCTCTCAGGTTTTCTTGGGCCTTCCACGGAGCCTCCCTCGCATGACTCCTTCTTTCCCTAATACCCCTGTCTCTGGCCATACTAGATGATTCGCAGACTCCCAGGTAACTCCAGTGCCTCTAGGGGTTTGCCATATGCCAGATACCTCCCCGTGTTTGCTGCTGCTCTTCCTCTTTCTGAAGTTGTCTTTCTCCTCATTCCCTGATGAAGTCCTAGACCAGACCCAAAGGTCCTTTCTTCTGTGAATGTGCCCTGAATATCCTCTCTGGGACATACCTGGGCCAGAATGAATCTCTTCCACCTGTGGGCCCTGTGCCCATTGTCGCATTTTAAATACACCGGTTTTTACCATTTATCATTGTCTCTAGTACCTAACATTGCTTAGGGTGTAGTAAATGCTCAGTAAGTGTTTGTTGAATGAATGAGTCTATGCAGCTGATCCTTAAAGCTCTTTCAGAGCAGTGGCCTGTTCCAAATTGATGCAGAAATCATATACTCGATCATATGATCAAGCTTGCTTTTCTTGAAGTATTCACCTTAACACATTTAAGAAAAGTTGATTTTATTTTGTTAGTAACTACTATTTCCAGTATTTGGTTTTATTGTATTTTTTTTTCCCTTAATGTTTGCCCTTTTGACCACATTATTGGTGAAATAGGCCTTTTTGGGTTTTTCTGGCTACCTACATACCATTTTTATTGTTTCATGGAAACAACTGGTAATTACCGAGGGCCAAGCACTGTGCCAAGGTGTCTGTGCCTTATATACTGAATCCTCCATATTTTCAGTGGAAACAGAAACCTAGAGAAGTTAAACAAGGTAAGGTCATAAAGCTTTCAAGGGATAGAGCTAGGGTTCACACGCCGGCAGCCTGACTAGAAAAGTATGACTCCTGTTCTTTTTACCATTCTGTGTTACCTCTTGATAAGAAAGATCATATGTTCCCAGCTGCAATACTGTGGGTTTTTGCAAGGCATCCGTGGCATGTGGCTTATTTGTGGAAGTGTGTTACCTGTTATCTTCCTGGAGTCTAGTCTGTTCTTTAACTTCTTCATTGCTTCTACAGGGGACCCTGTCAGCGGGGCTGTCATTAGGTGTGTTTAGCTTGCGGTCAGTGGGCTGCAGCCTGGTCAGGGGTTCTCACTGAGCCACAAATAAGGAGATCGCTCCCGTATTGACCTGTAGATCTTCTCAGCCCCGTGTGTTATTTAGCCTATGGCTGCTGCCTTAAGTAAAGGTTGTTATCACCACAAATGATACCGCCTGTGCTTGCCAAGGTGATAAGTTGTGTCTTTTAAAATGGTATCAGTCATTAATTTTTTGTCTTTTTAAAAAAATGTCTTTATTGGACTGGGAGGGAGAGCACAAGCAGGGGAGCATCAGGCAGAGGCAGAGGGAGACCAAGCGGGGGGGGGGGCCGATTCCAGGACCTTTTTTGGGATCATGAACTGAGCCCAAGGCAGATGCTCAACCAACTGAGCCACCCAGGAACCCCCCCCCTCATTTTTTAAAAAGATTTTATTTATTTATTTGACACAGAGAGAGAGATCACAAGTAGGCAGAGAGAGAGGAGGAAGCAGACTCCCTGCTGAGCAGAGAGCCCAATGCCCATGATGCCGTGCCTGGGCTCCATCTGACCACCCTGAGACAATGACCTGATCCCAGGACCCTGAGACCAGGACCTGAGCCGGAGGCAGAGGCTTTAACCCACTGAGCCAGGCAGGTGCCCCCATCCCCACTCATTAATGTTAATTGCTATTTCTTAACTTCCCTTTGAGGTGCTAAAAGGAAATCCAAGTATAAACACTTAAAACAATGACATGGAAGAATGCCAGTAGAGGAATGGTTTTTTGTTTGTTTGTTTGTTTGTTTTTAAAGATTTTATTTCTTTGAGAGCAAGAAAGAGCAGGAATGGGGCGGGGGAGGGGAATTAGAGGGGAAGGGAGAAGCAAACTCCCCGCTGAGCAGGGACCCCCCCCCCCCAACACGGGGCTTGATCCCAGGACCCTGAGATCATGACCTCAGCTGAAGTGAGACACAGCTTAACCTACTGAGCCACCCAGGCACGCCAGGAACGGTTTAATAGTTGATAGCACCCGTGGGCCATGGCCATACAGAAAGCCAGAAACCAGGGACCCTGGAGGACTTGGGTTCGGGACAGCAGCAGCAGCAGAGCCTCACCCTGCTGGTCACTGGCACATGGGCAGGGAGGAACACAGATGCCTGGTGTCTGCTCTGCGTGTGCGGGGCGGGGAAGGGGGTAGTGTCTGTGTCTTTTTTCGCTTGTTAGTATGTCCCTAGATAGGTCAGTGCTCACCTGCTAGCGTTTCTTGTCAATTTAAAGAACTATCTTACTGCATTTTGGTTTTTAAAGTCAGCTTTCCATTTCAATAAATTACCAGGATTAATCTAGAATGTTTGGTTGTGTTAAACTATATTGCGGGTCACTGTTTCTTAAAACTAACAGCAGTAACAGCTGCTAGCATTTTCAATGCTGGCAAATGGTAGGTGCTGGTAGAAGTGCTTCACACACAGTTCTCTCCTGGAAGCCTCTCTCAAATCCTCTGAGGTACGTGATACTGTTATTCCTGCCTTAAAGCTCTAGTTGCAAATGTATCACTTGCAACTTAGATTTCCTTTTATGAAGAAATTCACTGTACTAGGAATTTGAACTGTACTTCCTTCCTCAGGTTCTGCTTTGTTTGAAAAGAGAACTTGAAAAACTTGGTGTGGCTGGTCGGGCGCTTCTGAAGAGAAGGGTTTTCTCTAGTAAGCTGAGGGCGAGGGTTCAAGGTTATGTGTCCTTGCTCTTGTTTTTTGTTTTTTCTTAAACTACCCTACTTCCTGTTAGAGTCTAAGCACCAGGGAAGGTTTTAGTGGCTGATGGCAGACCGTTTGGCTCTTCTGTCACTTCCTGATAACTGTGGATGAAATACCGTGTTTTCTTGGCAGGTAAAATGTATAAGGCTGCTGTTCACTTGACAGGAAGAATGAGCTAGAAGCACTTCTTAGAGAAAAGCATTTCAGAGACAACTTGTGACTTTTCCTTTTTCATTTTCCAACCTTGTCCTCCTGTGTCCGAAAGAAAATTCCACACTTCCCCAAAGGCCAGGATTCTCTTCAGTTTAATAATGCTCCAGGATTATTGTCATTCTTCTCAAAAGAATCCCCTGGTTGGTATCTTGTTTTCTCTGAGGAAGGTTCTTAAA
The DNA here is from genome assembly GCF_964662115.1 of Mustela nivalis. Taxonomy (NCBI): domain Eukaryota; kingdom Metazoa; phylum Chordata; class Mammalia; order Carnivora; family Mustelidae; genus Mustela; species Mustela nivalis. The sequence goes on from NC_139040.1 coordinate 12,144,034, forward strand.
AGGTGCTTTTCTTTTCTTTTTTTTTTAAAGATTTTATTTATTTGACAGAGATCACAAGTAGGCAGAGAAGTAGGCAGAGAGAGAGGGGAAAGCAGGCTCCCCACTGAGCAGAGAGTCTGATGTGGGGCTCGATCCCAGGACCCTGAGATCATGACCTGAGCCGAAGGCAGAGGCTTAACCCACTGAGCCATGCAGGTGCCCCAAAAGGTGCTTTTCTTTCCTTGGTTAAAGAGCATGAGAAGACCAATACCAAGACTTTAGTGGCCAGCTAAGAAGCCAGGTAGATCCTAGAAATGGATATTATAATACATAAATTTGTGCAATTTTATTCTGAGTACGTTTGGTTTCATCTTCTTTTCCCACAATGGAAGTAAATAAACTGGTAATGAAAGTGGTATGATGGCAAGAGGACTGAGTCCTAAATTGGGCTGGTGTGCTTTTCCATCAAAGAAAGAGATTAGGAGGAGGAAGAGGAGGTGGAGAGAGAGGGAAGAAAAATTAAATTAGACAAGACATTTGGCTGGTCATGGAAATAGATGTCAAGATCCATGTACCATCTGCCAGTAAAGTTAATCAAAGCAAGAAGCAGGAAGCCTCACTGCAGAGCCGGATCGCCTTTGGTTTCCCTTGCCCCTGATTAGAGCCAGATATGGATGTGATGCCCCAGTCCTACCCCCAGAGACTGGGATTCACGGAGTCTGGCTTGGGACAGAGAGCTGTGCATTTAGACCAAGTTCCCTGGAGATGCTCTTGCTGTCCTTCTCAGAAGCATCCTTTGAGAAAACCTGGATTCAGCCTAGAGTCCAGAAACGCCGTAACTGGTCAGCCGCTGGGCCCGAAGGAGCGCGGGGTGCTGGTGTACAGCTGCACACGGCCACTGTCGGCCGAATGCCTTTTCCAGAATGGGCGCCAGACTCTCTTCAGTTTGGGAAAAATCAACTTGGTATGTTCATGTGGTTGCTAACAATAGCTCGGGTTTACTGAGGGTCATGTATACCCGGCAGATATTCTTTCAGCGAATCTGCAGAAAAACCTGGGGAGGGGGGCTCAGTTGGTTGAGCGTCTTTTTTTTTTTTTTTTAAAGATTTTATTTATTTATTTGGCAGAGAGAGACACAGCGAGAGAGGGAACACAGGCAGGGGGAGTGGGAGAGGGAGAAGCAGGCTTCCCTGGTGAGCAGGGCCCCTGGGATCATGACCCCCACCGAAGGCAGACGCCTAATGACTGAGCCACCCAGGCGCCCCTAAGCGTCTGACTCTTGGTTTCAGCCCTGGTCCTGAGATAGTACACCCCCCCCCATATCACCCCACATCAGGCTCTGTGCTCAGCAGGGAGTCGACTTCAGCTTCTTTCCCTCTTCTCCTCCCCACTCTGCTCCTCCCCCGCCATGAGTGTGCACGTGCTCGCTCTCATTTCTTTAAAAAAAGAAAAACAAGAAAAACGCAGTGAGATTTAAGTACAATTATTTTCCATATTTTATAGAGAAGGAAACAAGCTCAAAGTTTGAATGACTTGTCCGAGTCACACAGAAGCAGAGCAGGAAGTTTACCCAGACAAGCTATGCCCATCAGCTCTCTGTTTCTCTTCTTCATGGTCTTTAGGCTCAAGGAATTGGAATCATGGTAATCCTTGGTTCAGGACTCCTTGGAGACACTCTAACCCCCAAGGACTCTAACTGATCCTTGGAGCCAGTTAGCTTTTTTTTTTTTTTTGTAATGTTTCAGAAACAAGCCAATTCAGTTTTGTAAAATTATTTTAATTGTGCTAAAATACACATAACAAAAATCACCATCTTAACTACTTCTAAGTGTAAGGTTCTGTGGCATTAAGTGCATTCACACTGTTTTGCAACAGTCTCCATCATCCATTTTCAGAATTCTTGTAAAACTGTACCATTAAATAATTCCCCACTCTCCCCTCCTGTGAACTCCTGTCAACCACCACTCTACATTCTGTCCTTACCATGGAGCCGGTCAGCTTTTGTGTTAAGAGTAGTATGCCATTGGGCGCCTGGGTGGCTCAGTGGGTTAAGCCGCTGCCTTTTCGGCTCAGGTCATGATCCCAGGGTGCTGGGATGGAGACCTGCATCAGGCTCAGGGAGCCTGCTTCCTTCTCTCTCTGCCTGCCTCTCTGCCTACTTGTGATCTCTCTCTCTGTCAAATAAATAAATAAAATCTTAAAAAAAAAAGTAGTATGCCATTAATCTCCATTGTCATGCTATTGATTTTTTTTTTTAGATCAAAATATTACAAATCAAGGGGCGCCTGGGTGGCTCTGTCATTTGGGCATCTGTCTTTGGCTTGGGTCATGGTCTTGGTGTCCTGGGATGGAGCCTGCCTTCAGGCTTCCAACTCAGCCGGGAGTGTGCTTCTCCCTCTCCCTGGGCCCCTCCCCTCCTGTTCACGCTCTTTCTCTCCCTCAAGTAAATAAGTAAAATCTTAAAAAAATCACAAATCTGATGCAGACTTAAAAACATGTCCTTAATGTTAAAACAAAAAGCCATAGACATTTTAAATAGAATTTAGCGTGCCTTAAACAACGTGCTATTGTATGATTGTATCTCTCAATGGGGCTTGAGGTCCGCCCTGCTCTATAAAACTGCTACAGAGATTTGCATTTGGCAACTCGGAGATAAGAAAGCTGCATTGAACAGAATAACAAGCCCTATTGCTTAGTGGTTCCTTTACTCTTGGGAGGTAATTGTCTTTGGAAAAGAAACATATTCCTGGTCACAAGAATTCATGCAAATTGCTGCATCAGACTAAAAATCCATTATGCTCAGTAACTTTAAATAATTAGATTGTGTACCTGGGGATGCGTTGGACAAGGCAAAGCATTATATGCTAAAAGTGTGGATTATGAAAGTGGAAGCTTTCATATGAAGCCCCCCCTTCACTCTTTCCTCCAATCAAATTTTTAAGTGAATTGGCCAGAAGTAAGTAATACTTAGAAGATTGTATTGTGTAGATACAGGGATAGAATACTTTCTTTCTTTCTTTCTTTCTTTTTTTTTTTTTTTTAAGATTTTGTCTATTTGACAGACAGAGATCACAAGTTCACCAGTAGGCAGGGAGGCAGGCAGACCCAGAGGAAGGGAAACAGGCTCCCTGCTGAGCAGAGAGCCCAATTCAGGACTCGATCCCAGGACCCTGGGATCATGACCTGAGTCAAAGGCAGAGGCTTTAACCCACTGAGCCACCCAGGCGAACCGGGGATATAATACTTTCATTTCAAGAATTTGAAGATAAAGTTCCCCCACCCCACCTCCTTTTTCTTGTCTTTCTTGGAAAATCCTGAAAGTAGAAATTTCCTTTAAAATTGTTGTAGAGCACAGTAAATGACATATTAAATGATTCAGTTATAAAATTGGATTTTTACCTGGTATCTTGGTGAGTCTTAGTCTATAACAAGCTTACTGTTGATCATTTCAGATGCTGCTGCTGTTGTTTTGAAAGTGGTCAGAATCCATTTTTAGTTGTTTAAAGGTATCACTCCTGTACTTGAATTTCTGAGTTGGCTTACCTTACTCACGTCGTGTCAGCCAAGCACAGACTAAAGTGTACATTATGAAGAACACAAAATTTTAGATCAATTTTTATCTAATCCTAAAATCAATTAACAGTGATTTCTTTTAAACCGGGATCTGTCTCTTTAATTTGCATTTTATGTAACTAGGATAGATGTGTTTCAGAAAATTTTCTTTGGCAATCAGTATTAAGGATTTTTTAAAATTGAAAAGTATTATATGTGGTTAAACATTTTTTTTTTAACTAGAAGATGTCAGGACGTCCGGTGGCTCAGCCGGTTAAGCCTTTGACAGTTGGTTTTGGCATAGGTTGTGAGACAAGCCTACCTCAGGCTCTGCATTCACTGGGGAGTCTGCTGGAGATTGTCTCCCTCTCTGCCCTTCCCACAGCCCAAGAGCTCTCTCTCTCATTAAGCAATAGATAAATAAATCTTAAAAAACAAAGCCTCTGGGTTAAGCCTCTGCCTTTGGCTCAGGTCATGATCCCAGAGTCCTGGGATCGAGTCCCGCATCGGGCTCTCTGCTCAGCAGGGAGCCTGCTTCCCTCTCTGCCTACTTGTGATCTCTGTCAAATAAATAAATAAAATCTTAAAAAAAACCCTAGAAGGTATAAAAAAGTTGACATCACTCCTTCATTTGCAACCCTATTACCCAGAGGTAACCACTGTTAAATTTCTTTTCTAGGTGTTCAGATTGTATTAATGCACACACATGCGCACACATGTATTTTTCTGTACAGTTGGTATCATACAATATATCATATTTTTCAGTTTGCTTTTTCACCTGCTGTGTGTTAGAGATGATTTCATATTGGTACATAGTAAGCTACTCATATATTTTAACAGCTGCCCAGTAGTCCATTATTTGGATATTCCATAGTTAATTTAAATGGTGCTTTCCTGATGGACATTGGATTTATTTAGTTCATTTTTTTACTATTATAAACAATGCTGTTAAATATTCTCCTGCATTTTTATTTACTTCTGTTTGTAGAGTCACAGAAGCTATTTTTGTTTTTGAAGATTTTATTTATTTGAGAGAGAGCACAAGCTCCAGTGGGGGCCAGGGACAGAGGGAGAAGCAGACCCCTCGCTGAGCAAGGAGCCTGATGTGGGGCTCGATCCCAGGACTCTGGGAGCATGGCCTGAGCTGAAGGCAGACGCTTAAGCAACTGACCCACCCAGGTGCCCCATACAAGCTATTTTTAAAATTGGACTAATGATATTATTATTAAAAGTTTCTATTTTGATCTGTTTGCTAGTTCATGAAACTAGTGGAAATAAAGCCAGTATAGAAAGAACTTTCGGAACAATAAAAATGAAAACCATCATCAAATACCTGAACATATATATCCAAAAACGTGTTTAAATATTATTTTGAGGGGCTCCTGGGTATCATACACTTGAAAGTATCAAATAATCCTTTGTGAAATAAATGTTTGAATGGAATTTTTAAAAAAGATTTTATTTATTTATTTGACAGACAGAGATCACAAGTAGGCAGAGAAGCAGGAAGAGAGAGAGGAGGAAGCAGGCTCCCCACTGAGCAGAGAGCCCGATGTGGGGCTCGATCCCAGGACCCTGGGATCATGACCTGAGCCGAAGAGAGAGGCCCCAACCCACTGAGCCACCCAGATGACTCTATTTGAATGGAATTTAAATGGATTTATCAAAACTATTTTCTCATATTAGTGTTTGGAATTTTTAATAATTACTATAGCAGTCGTGTCTAAATTAGATATGTGAATATCTCAAGGAAAACCATAACTCTTTTAGGCAAAAATGGAATGTTTCAACTTTAGCTTTTATTAGGATAGGAAGCCCACTCAGAGTCTGCGCTTAGAAGCCCCTTCAGTTTTTGAGGAATATTGATGCTATTGTAGAATTCCAGACTGGTCTTGGAAATTGTTTTAAAGTGTTGCTTCCTTTCCTTTCTTTCTTTCTTTTTTTCTTTTAAGATTTCACTTATTTATTTGAGAGAGAGAAAACAAGAGACAGAGCATGGGTGGAGGGGGTGAGGCAGACGGGGAGGGAGAAGCAGACCCCCCCCACCCTGACTACACCCCCACTAAGCAGGGAGCTCAAGTGGGTGGGCTCACCTGGGACCTGAGCAGATGCTTAACCAACTGAGCCACCCAGGCGCCCCACATTGCTTCATTTCCCCCAGCTTCAAAGCCCTCCATCTCTTGCAGGTAGGAAAGAAATTGTTCCAATTTGTAAAGACTGGCGTCTAGTCAGAATAGGCAGATATTCTTTTTCCTGAAATCTGATGCTGAAAAGGCAGAAAACTATTCATCTTGGTATTTTGGAAAGTGGAACTGTGTGTGTACTAAGCTCCATCTGGCAAAGTAGTATTTAATTTTTTCTCCCCAGAAAATGGAGACGTGGGTGGTGGGTGATAGAAATGAACACTTAACAGAGTGCCAGCTGTGTACGGGTCAGGGACTCTACGTGTGTTACTTTGTTGGATCCTTCTAGGAATGTGGTATGGCTCTGGTTTACACGTAGGAAAAGTGAGGTACAGAGTAGTTAAGATACGACATACCTTGCTAAGAAGAAGCAGGGCCAGGGTTTTGACCCAGGGTGTTTTTGACCCTCAGTGTCTTGTATCTTTGACACACTTGGGTAAGAAATCATAGACCATTGTCATTGAGTTCCACATGTTGATAATTTGTCCTGATTGGCAAGCTTTTGCTACTTTTCATGGCACAAAGTAAAAACAACCGTGGATTTCTTAAAGTTGAGAAACCAGTAGCACTATTCGTAAGCAGTTAAATCTTAAAAATAAACTGGAAAGGATAATCAGTGCATAAATTAAAAATTAATAGCTCTAAAACTATAATGTTTATATCACACATACACTGTGATTCATTTTATGTAATATAAACCACAGAATTATTTCAGATATGCAAAGAATCCTCAACATGGTTACATATGTTTTAGTTATTCTAAAATACCTTTTTTTTTTTTTTTTTTGCTGATACTTTTCCTTTCAGAATATTTTGAGGAGTTTCTTTTTTCTTGCGGCTTCACCAGTTTTTTTAAAATATTGCATTTTCCACTAATACAGTCTTCTTAGTGTTCCCTCTCATTCTGAAGCAGGGTTTTCATGTATCACGGGTTGTTTACATTTGAATAAAGCATCTTCGTAATTGCCTGCCCATCAGGCTGCTGCATTGCCCTGATGAATGCTATCTTAATATGCTTCTCAGGAATGATGAAAACAAATCTGTTTCCCTAAGCGGTAAAATTCACAGGTAAAATCACTTTGAAGGTAAAGTCCACAAGTCACCTAGAATCCTAGAATCCTTGGCCCTGCACGAGGGGCCAAGCAGCACACAGGGTAATCAATTACAGGAGATCCAGCTTTCCTGCCGACAGCACCGTGATGTCAGTCCCTTGTCCTGTTTGTCTTCTCCTCCAGGGCTGTCTGTTCTTATCAAAATAAATCAAAGTGCCGTGTGTATCGCGGGTCCGGAGGAATTACCAGTTTCTTTGGTAACTATTTAATGCGGACGCAGATGCTGCCACTGTGACACCCCCCCCCCCCCCCCCCCCGCCAGGTGCTGTGTGCCTAAGGCATTTTTAGAACTCTGATATGTTTTCGGTGGGATGCTGCAGCTCTGGACGAACTCTGTGCCTCGTGGTTTACTTTTCCAGTACGATTAGAGCTGCCGTTTCTAATATAGAAAGAGATTTATGGCCGATTCCGATCTGTATTCCGGCTGTGCTACTCAGCTTGGAGACTGAGTGATTTAGTTATCCTCTCTGCCCCTCAATTTCCTCCTTCCTCCTAAATTGGGGCTGAGAAAACCTGCTTCATAGCTTTGCTGCAATGATTAGTATCCAGGATGATGGGATCTTGATTTATTCATTTGTTGAAGACAATGTAGTATGGGGTCAAGGAGGTAGGCTTGAGTCGGTTTATCATCATGCAAATCTGGGCTCTGTTCCTTTCTGGCCACTTGACATAAGAGAAGTCCTATAGTCTCGTGGTGCTTCCGGTTGCCTTGTGTGTAAAATGAGGCGACTAAGAGCCACCTACTTCATAGGTTTGTCCTAAGGAGTAAAGGAGTTAATATGTATGAAATGCACTGAACAATGCTTGGCACGCAGTAAATCTTTCATTGATGTCAGCCATTATTATCTTTATTATTGTTCTCCCCACTTGTCAGCATGCAATATCAGTGTTTGTTTGCTGTGTTCACCAAATTGAGACCTCCTAGGAAGATTAGACAGAACCTTTCTCTTCCTTATATCCTCTGGACCTCGCAGATAGTAGGCACTTAATTTTAAGATACTCGGAATGGCTGAATTAGTGAGTGAAGGAAAACCATCATGCTTTCTCAGACCCCCCCCTTCCCTTGGAACTAATCTCTTTCTACCATGACTCACATAGTTTTTGTAGGGGGGCTCACCATGTTTTCTAGAACAAAAATTGGAGTCTGAACTTGGTCTAGAAACAGGACAGTCCTGTTAAATCCAAAGTGTACTATTTATAGCCTAATATTCTGCCTTATTAGATATGTGTCTTTTCCTATACTTAACTGTCAGGTAAGGGGTGGTGTCTTTGTCCTCTCTAGTCTCCAGCACCCAATGCAGAATCTAGGACATAGTAGGTGCTCAGTTAATGATTGTTGAATTGAACCATGTGTCTTCAGGTCTCCAGTAGATGAATTCATCGTCATCATACTTCATCCCAGATGGTAATGAAGAGCTGCCCTTTCACGCCAATGGTGGTTTCAAGGTTATTAGGAACTGTGGGATCTGAATCTGATTTACTTTGAAGTAACGCATTTTGAACCTCAAATGAGGCATGGTATATATGAAAAGAAAGAGCCAGAAATAGGACCATGTGAAAGAATTGTTTCATAAAATTAGATACTGATGCTTTTCTTTTAGTGGTGGTTCTTTTCTCTTATCACTTACAAACTGTATATCTTATCTTACTGCTTTTTCTTGCTTGGTCTTTCCTAAGTCTTGAAAGGGTAAATTGGATTGGAAATCACTCATTAGTGCTTTGCAGTCACTGGGCCAGGAAAGCTGGGGTCAGCAGTGCCCGGAGCAACATGGAAATACCTTCCCTAATTAGAATCATTAAAAGGCTAATGAACTCTTCTGTTTTTAAAAAAAAGCCCTTTTCATCTTATTCTCTTAAGCAGTTTTTTTTTCCCTTTGTGTCATCTATGCAGTTGATAATTGCTATTTACACACTCTCCTGCCTTTAAGCAATTGGTTTCATTTTTCATGTAACTAGACACACGTGTCCTGTAAAATTGCGCCTGTAAGGAGAGGTCATTTTTCAGTCTACCAAAGATACTCTCCTTTTCACTGTTATTCACGTGAGGATTGAGTATGCCTGCCTTCTGGTAACACATTAATAAGGCTGCAGTATTTGTCTAGGTAGAAGGATATTTAGCCCTTTCTTTTTTGAATTTGTTGTAGCACATGCATAAATCCAATCCTGGTACAAAACTCCCTTTTATTTTTGAAAGATTTTTTTTTTAATTTATTTACCTCATGGGGAGAGAGCGAGAGCGAGCTAGAGAAGGGAACACAAGCAGGGGAAGCAGGAGAGGGAGCAGCAGGCTTCCTGCTGAGGACCCTGGGATCATGACCTGAGCTGAAGGCAGACGTTTAATGACTGAGGCGCCCCCCAAACTCCCTTCTTAAACACATAAAAAATAATCGTTTGTATTATAAAAGCTAATTAATACAGATACTTTTTTTTTTTTTTAAAGAAACCATTTTTGTCTTAGCCGGCTTGACAGATTGTATTTATTTGTTTTTTGAATAATTATCTTGAATGCAATTATCTTTAAAAATTTCAGTTTCTAAAGTAAAAGCTTGAAAGTACTCATTAGGGGCGCCTGGCTGGCTCAGTCGGAAGAGCGTGGGACGCTTGATTTCATAGTCGTGAGTTCAAGCCCCACATTGGGGGTAGAGATTATTGAAAATGGGGCGCCTGGGTGGCTCAGTCAGTTGAGGATCCAACTCTTGGTTTCAGTTCAGGTCGTGATCTCATGGGTGGTCAGACTGAGATCGTCTTTGGATTGTGCACTCACTGGGGAGTCTGGTTGAAGATTCTCTCCCCCTGCCCGTTCCCTCATTCACTTTCTTACCCTCAAATAAAGAAATGTTTTTTGTTTTTTAAGTACTCTTATCAGTGCCTGCTTATGAATGGATATCAGGTTTTTTTGGGGGGTGGTGAAAATGTTCTAAAATTACAGGGCACCTAGGTGGCGCAGTCAGTTAAGCATCTGACTCTTGGGTTTGGCTCAGATCATGATCTCATGGGTTCTGGGACCAGTGAAACCCCAAGTCAGGTTCCATGCTCAGCATGGAGTCTTCTTGGGATTCTCTCTCTCTCTCCCCTCTCCCTCACCCCACCACCTCTCCTGCTCATGCTGTCTCTCTCTCTCTCTCTCAAATAAAATAAAATCTTAAAAAAAAAGAAAAAGTATTCTAAAATTAGATCATGGGGATGGTTGTACAACACTCTGTACATACTGAAAACTATTACATCATTAAAGAAATGAATTCTATGATATGTGAATTATATAGCAATAAAGCTGTTATTTTAAAAAGTACTCATAGCACTATTTTACTAGCTCTCCCACTTATTAGCTGGCTGTGTGGCCTTGAGCAAGTTGCTTTCCTTTCCATGCTTTAACTTCCTTACCTTTACATGGCAGGAATGATAGTACCTTCCTAACAGCTTGATTGTGAGGACTAAATGAGTAAATATATGTAAAGAGCTTAGAATTATACTTTGGAATGTAAGCCCTCAAAATTGCCATTGGTCATCCTTGTTTTCCAGTGTGTGTAGAGCTCAGAAGAGAAGTCCAGGCTGAAGATAGATACCTTTTTTGGTGTCATGAGCATGTAGGTGATAATTAAAGCCATGCATGGAGATTAGGTTACATAGGGAGAGCACGCAGAATGGTGGAGGACAGAGAACTGAGGGCTGCATCTAGGGAAATGCCAGCATTTAGTAGTAATTGAATATGGGGGGCTGGACCAGCAGATTTGGCAAAGGAGACCTAACAGGAATGATGTCCAGAGAGGTAAGAGGAGGTGTGATGTCATGGAAGCAAAGGAGAAAACAGTCTTCCAAAAGGGAGGTAGTGGTTTAATATCACTATTAGAGAGGTTAAATAGGGAACTGTCCATTCAGTTTGGCAAATTAGAGCTGTGGGAATGTGGGGGCAGAAACCAGCTTACAGACAGGGCTGGAAGAGTGGAGAGAAGGTGGGAAAGTAGACATAGTGCCTGTGTTCTTTAGAGGGCGCTCCTCATTCATTCAGCAACTGTTTATTGAACTACTGTGTGCCTAGCCCTGCTCTACGTTATTGGTATGCCAGTGAAGAACACAAAACAAAAAATTCCTGCCCTAAAGGAGATTGACTTTTAGCACTGGGTCTGTGTAGGGAAAGAGAGAGATAAGACTGGAAGAGGGTTCTCTGTCAAGGAAAGTGTGTGAAGTGTGTGTTTATGAAAGTACGGACCCTGGGGCGCCTGGGTGGCTCAGCGGGTTAAGCCTCTGCCTTCGGCTCAGGTCATGATCCCAGGGTCCTGGGATTGAGCCCCACATCGGGCTCTCTGCTCAGCGGGGAGCCTGCTTACCCCACTCTGTCTGCCTGCCTCTCTGCCTACTTGTGATCTCTGTCAAATAAATAAATAAAAATCTTTTAAATAAAAAAAAAAGTAAGGGCCCTGACATATTTAAGCTAAGGAGCCATGGGCTCGATAGAGAGTACATGTGATTGACAGTATAGGGGAGGTGGGATAGTAGTTGGTGAGAAAAGAAGGGAACGTGGTGATCAAGAATGTAGGGGGAAGCTCTTTAGCAGTGGTGAGCAGGAGAAGAGATTTCCTTTTCTGAAATAAGGGGGGGGACCTGATATTTACATGCAAGGACATGTGAAGAAAGGTTCACCAGATGACCCTGATTTTTTAAAGGGGTGTAGGAGCGCGGTCTCCCATATAGAGAGGAGTGTGGTTCGGTACTTGAGAGTCCCGAAGCTTTGGGCATTCAGTGTAAGCGGAGATTGGCTAGAGAAAGGCCAGGAAGGTTTGTGGAGGGACACTGAGGAATTTGTAATGGCATCGTTCTTCATACTGCTGTGGTTTTATCAAAATGGTTCTCGCTCCTTCATGCAGGAATAAAGAACGCTGTTCCTGAGACTGGGCTGGATTTAGGGCTTTGTAGGTCAGTCATGGCAGAAAGGCAGTTGGGGAAGGAATTGAGGAGTAGTGAGAGAACAGGTTCTGTGAGTGGGCGTGGTGTTCAGGCGTCGCAGGGCAGGTGAAGGTAAGGGGTTTAACAAATAGGGTGGGTTGAAGAGAATAGAAGTTTGATTTTATTTTGTTAAATATTATTTGTTTATTTATTTGACAGAATGAGAGAGGGAACACAAGCAGGGGGAGTGGGAGAGGCAGGCTTCCAGCCGAGCAGGAAGCCTGATGTGGGGGCTCGATCCCAGGACCCTGGGATCAGGCCACCCAGGTTTTAAAGAGCTTTTGTCATGGGAGTGAAAGAGCTGAAAAGCTGAGAGAGAGAGAGCTATTGTTTTTTGAGGTATGGGAAGTGAAACAGTAGGTGATAACAAATCCTGGTCTGTTGGCTCAAGTAGAGCAAAGGTGAAGATCCTTAGAGCAAAAGAGGGCTGGGACTTGAAAATCTAGCTTTCTGGGTGAGTTGTCCTTGTGAATGATGGAATTTCCAAAGGAGCCTGGGACTTGGAGATCTAGCTTTCTGGGTGAGTTGACCATGTGAATGATGGAATTTCCAACAGACAATGTCTCCAGTCACATTGTCCCTGTGTGATCAGAGAGCTGATTGACAGAGATAATGAAAGATAGTAAAGGTCACTAGAGACAGAGAAGTCCAAGAATTGCGAAAGGAGTATGGACAGGGCCGTTCACATGAACATTAAAATTTCATGGGACAATGGCAGGAGATGGGATGGAAAGGCTGCTGGTGACACAAATGAAGGGACATGCCCAGGAGAGGTGACATCCTTGACAAAGAAGGGTTAAAAGCTTGTATCTCCAGCTGGAATGAGCCCTGAGGGAGGAAGGACTTTTCAGGAGATTGGATTGATGGACTGCATAAGCAATAGGGGGGCAAGAGGAGGTTGACGCCTACCTGTCTGAGAGAGTCTTCAGAAGAGCGCCAAGTCTCCGGGAATACAGCGAGCTGCGTGCATACTGGGCAACACCACAGCCATTGCTGAGGCCTGGGCTCGCCTGGACTCCCAAGTTTGGCCTGATGTATGCCACGTGTGCCTTTGTTCACTGTGTATCAGTCGGCCATGGAGGAAGGAGAGTTTTCTGAGGCCCCCCCGGGGGGGACATGGCTGCCCTTGAGAAGGATTAGGAGGAGGTTGGGGTGCATCGTGGTGAGGGAGAGGATGAAAGTGAATAGTATTAACCTGTCTGCTGCAATTGTACACTCCATTATCTCGGGACTGTCTGCTTTCTGTTCTGGAAGCCGTCCATTGTGGCCCTAACTTGTCAATACAAGTGATGTCTCTATTAAAAAAGAAAAGAAAAGCAAGCCGATCTCTGGGAAGCCAAGTATTTGCAGGGAAGGCTTTCTGATGTTAAGGATGTAGAGGGTTTGATTAACAAGGATGGCAGAGTCTCTAGCCCACACTGTATCAGTAGTTTAAGAGACAGGGAGGAAAGAGGAACAGTGGGGTTAGAAGTACAGGTGGAGCAGTAGGAGGGTGAGGATGGGCAGTTGGATGAGAGTCCCGGGTGGGAATAATTGGTTTGGGGGTGCCCGATTGTTTGGGTCAACATCTGCAGCAGATGCCACGTGAGTAGTCCACAGAGCGCCACAAGAGTGGTACCTGGCAATTGCTTCCATCCGTGTTTTCCCTCCGCAGCTGCTGTCTGGGTCTGAGCCTGACTAGAGTTCTAGTTTATGTGTTTCTTGCCTCAAACCCTGATGTTTATTTTAATGAATGGGAGTCTGCTTTGTTCTCATTATAAATTGTAACCATAAGCATGCTGTTTGAGAAGTATAGCCAGAATCCTTAGTTACGGTATACTTGGTGTTACTTTCCAATTTTATCCCCCCCCCCAACAATATTGAAATTCAGTTGACATACAACATTGGGCCCCCTGTGTGGCTCAAGTCAGTTAAGCGTCGGATTCCTGATTGCAGCTCAGGTCATCATCTCAGAGTCATGAGATTGAGCCCTGCATCGGGCTCCCTGCTCAGCGAAAAGTCTGCTGGAGATTCTTTCTCTCCCTCTCCCCCTGCTAGTGCTGTCTTCCATCTCTCTAAATAAATAAAACTAAAATCTTAAAAAAAATTTTTTTAACATTGTGTAAATTTAAGGCATTACAACATAATGATTTGAAATATGTATAGATTGAGAAATGATTACTACAATATGATTAGCTAACCCATCCATCACCTCACATAGTTATAAATCTGTTTTTTTTTGTTTGTTTTTTTCAACAAATGATTATTATGGGAGTAAATGAAGGAATTTCTTCATAGTATTTTATGGTCGCCATCAGAGCCCAAATCCTGTTTTCACTGTAGGAATTGGGTGGTTGGGTGTTTATTCATTTAAATAAATTATCTATCTATTTATTTATAAAGAAAAAAGAAAGAACGGTGGCAAAAGTAAACCTTAGGAGTTCTTGGGGGATTGCAGTACACCACCGACAATTCCTAAACCCAGCTTTACTTCCAACATGCACAAGCCAGTTTTGATTAGCTCTTTAATCCTGATTATCAGATGGACTTCAGTCTACTAAACCAAGTCCAGTGGTGATTATTACTGAGATTTATAGCCACTGATACCCCAAAATCTGACAGTTTAGCTGTTGAGGAATTCTGGGGGTAGGGGGTACTGTTTAAGAAAGCTAATCTTTGCCCGGTTTGTTATAGACCAGCTAACAGCTAGAGGCTGAGGTCAAGTGATATGTTCTCCTGTTACTATAAATCTTTAAATAGACGTGTTTAAGACAAACTTACTTTTAAAGATCACATTAAAATGAGAAGATTCATACTGAAATTTGTAAGATCGAGATTATCACACAACAGACTGAGCAGTCTGTGGTGGCCCCAACTTCCCTCTTGCTGTGGGAGTTTCTTCAACTTAATTATTCCCAGAGCAAATCCATTCAAACATCAAAAATCAATGGGACAGCCTATTTGACAAGCATAAGCATGTTTTAAAAATGTTTTCAAAGATTTGTAAAGATTAACTGTTAAACACATTAATGAAAAAGCAGAAATATTTATGGTGATTTATCTAAAGCTCACTTTTTTTTTTTTTTTTTTTTTAAAGAAGGAGAGGGTTTGGAGAGGATTTTAAGCAGGCTCCATGCCCTGCACAGAGCCCGACTCTGGGCTTCAGCCCCCACCCCTGTAATCATGCCCTGAGCCGAAACGAAGAGTCAGATGCTTAACTGACTGGGCCACATAGGCGCCCCAGATTCTCGAAATCTCTTAAGAGCAAAAGGTTAGCATAGAAATGATGGTTATTGGGGCGCCTGGGTGGCTCAGTGGGTTAAAGCCTCTGCCTTCGGCTGAGGTCATGATCTCAGGGTCTTGGGATCGAGCCCCGCATCAGGCTCTCTGCTCAGCAGGGAGCCTGCTTCCCCCGCCCCTGCCTGCTTCTCTGCCTGCCTCTCTGCCTTCTTGTGATCTCTGTCAAATAAATAAATAAATAAAAATCTTAAAAAAAAAAAAGTGATGGTAATCACGGTGCCTAGCTCTTTTGATCTCTTCAAATATTTGTTCCAATTTTAGAAAAGGATAGACCTTTGGTTCAGGGGATCTCCCCCTCTGCACGTATTATTTGATTTATTGTGAAGGAGCAGTGGGAGAAGGTGAATGTCTGAGGCCAGCTGTTTCCGCATCTAAACCTGTGGCCCCTCTCTTTGTCCACAGCAGCTAGCTGCTCCCGACCACCTCCTCCTGCCCTTTAGTTAGGAGCATCAGGACGAGATCGGAGGTTTTCTGTGTTTGTGCCTTCCTCTCCCTCTCAGCACCCAGCCTTCCCGGCACTGCAGGTGATGCAGAGCCGTGTGCCGTTTCATAGCTGTGTACGTTTAATTACACTTGCTGTTTATTTCGGCTTTTAACCTAGTGCTTAAGCCAGAGCCCTCCACTCTCTGATACTCCCTGAATTCCAACCGGAAGCTGAGTCATTTACCATAACCTTTGAGGAGCCTTTTGCAGTTGGTTTTAATTCTTTTTGCAAGCATTTTGAATCACATGCAGGTCTTCTAGTTCCATTGAAATCCTAAGTAAAGTCAAAATGTACTATTCTGCTTTATGCTTAAATGCTAATTAGGTGTTATCTGGTCAGTGTGGCATAGGTCACTTAAATATCCATGATCACTTTGGTTTTATAAGCATGCTTTCTCTCTGCTGGCATTTTACAAAGATTGTATCTCTCTTTTTATTCTGGTTATGAAGACTTTCCCATTGATTTCATCTGTGCCACTGCATTGCACAATAACCCTGCAGATACATTTCAGGTATTTGTATTAGGATTACATCTTTGTTACGTTGACATGTTTTATCTGTGTTGGAAGAAACTGGTTCATGGCAGCAAAGGAATTTGCTATTTCCCTCTGCTATAGTAACAGCACCTAGGGGCACCTGGGTGGCTCAGTCGTTAAGTGTCTGCTTTCGGCTCAGGTCAGGATCCCAGGGTCCTGGAATGGAGCCCCACGCTCGGCTTCCTGCTCAGCGGAAAGCCTGCCTCTCCCTCTCCCACTCCCTGGGTTTGTGTTCCGTCTCTCTCGCTGTGTCCTTCTTTGTCAAGTAAAAAACTACAATCTTTAAAAACAAAATAAAATAAACTAACATTTGAGTAGTGTTTGAAGGCACTGTCTTAGTTGTCTCATAAATTAACAGCATCATTCCCTTTTATACAGATAGGGAAACTGAGATAAAATGTGATTAAGAAATTTGCCCAAGGTCACTTAATCTAGTACGGGGCAGAACTAGGATTTGAACCCAGATACCTGGCTCTGGAACTGTGCACACCCAGCCAGTATGCACATCTTCCTTCCTCATCTCTTGTAATACTACTTTGAAACCACTTGGTAATTGCCAGGCGCTCTCAAAGAAGGTCATTACAGTGGAGAGTGTCAAAGTGCCCTCTGATTTTTGAATATCAAAAATAATCCCATTAGAAGATACTTCAAAAATTCTCCAATATAGGGGCACCTTGGTGGCTCAGTGGGTTAAGCCTCTGCCTTCAGCTCCGGTCGTGATCCCAAGGTCCTGGGATCGAGCCCCACATCATGCTCGCTGCTCAGCGGCGAGCCTGCTTCTCCCCTCTCACTCTGCCTGCCTCTCTGCGTACTTGTGGTCTCTCTCTGTCAAGTAAATAAATAAAATCTTAAAAAAAAAGAACATACTTAGGAGAGAGTTAAACTTTGAGACTCTAGCCTTGATCACATTATTTTCTTGTCTCAGTTCCTAACTTGGTGATCCTTGGTGATCTCAAATGGCTCTAAATGATATACTGATTTTGGGGCCAGGCTGTTTAAATGATGAACCATGTCTGTTTGTAATCCTCCTGTCACTCTGTCCATCTATTTTTCTATCCATTTACAGAATTCTTCATCTCTATAACACACTTAGGTGTTGCTTTTCCTTATTGAGGAAGCAAATCACAAATGTATACTAGCAGAATAAGACAAAGAGCTCCAAGAACCAGCGGGTAATCACCTTGAGGGGGAAGCCAGTATGTAAAGGTTTGCCAATTTTATGTACCCACAGCCCTCCATATGTCACAGGGTATCTTGATTAGACCGCCGAGTTTGGCACAGTTGAACCTTCAGTTGACTTTCAGGGAGACTCAGGAGGGTGATTTCCGTCCAGGGGAATAGCAGTTGGGGAGAAACTGAAATAATAAGAGAGAGAATGAGGAGGTAGACCAGTTTGGTAGGAACAGAGCCGCCTTTTCCCAGATTACCAGTAGAAAATGTAGTTGGAATGGATGGGAAAGTCAGGCTTGTGTTAGAGAAGCCCTGAAACCAAGCACAGTATGTGACTAAAAAGAAAATCCTCTTGTCATGGTATCCAGAGTCTAGTTTTGGAGCGTGGCACATGTGAGGTATATAATAGGTTCAAAAATGAATTTAATCATAGTCTGGATTAAAAGATGCCAAAATTCCCCAAGGCTGTGACTTGCATTAATCTGGAAATCTTCCTGGACTAACTCTGTCTGGCCCTAGTCAGCGTCTGCATTTCAGCCAACCTTATTCTTCCTTCCTGCTTCTGTGTTTACTTAGCAGTGTGCCACATGTGGATTTACATGCTTCCTTCTCTTACGTCCTGCTTCTGTTTTCTGGTCAATCCTGTGAGATTGGGGTTCCCCAGCTAAGAGGTCAATGAGAGGTAACGTACAGGGGACAAAGGAGCTGTATGATTGGGGTGAACTCCAGTCTGCCCCTGCTTGCTGACTGATGACCTCCCATGGTGGCAAATGGTTGACTAGCAGGGTGGCAGGGGTAAGATTAGTAACCTTGGAGGGGTCAGGAAGACCGTATGGGATTTCAGACGTGCTCATGTATTTTGGGCAAGGCAAGCTATGTGAGGACCTAGGGAGCCTTGGGCTCATCTTCTTTGAGTTATAACCTGAGATTTCCCAGTCTCAGAAATAGAGTTAGCTAGGGGAAATAGGAAGAGAGAAGGATTTTCCTTAGGGAAATTACCACTTTGTTTGTTTGAGCATAATCAGGAGAAGCCCCCCCCCCCCAAGCAGATTCCCTGCTGAGCGCAGAGCCTAATGCAGGGCTGATTCCAGGATGCTGAGATCATGATCAAGCCCAAGGCAGATGCTGAATCAACTGAACCACCCAGGTGCCCCTGGGGAAATTGCCACTTACCCCCCCCCCCCAAATATATGTATCTTACTAGGTTCCACTATTTGTCAGCTCCAGAGCATTTAACCTTTTTTTTTTTTTTTTTTTTTTGGGCTTTTTGCCTTTTGCTTTTTCTGCTATCAGAATGGCTAAAAATTTTTGAAATCTACCACTCGTGTGTGTGAGTTGTTTTTCTACAAAAGATCCACTGTAGTCTCAGCATAGGAATAGCAAAAACTAAAGGGAGAAAATTCACTAGGTTGTTTTTTTTTTTTTTTTTTTTTTAGTATTGATTGAAAGGAGAGATTTTCCGTATGGCTGTGCTGCCCTTGAATGTTGGGCTTTCATCTTCTTATTTAAAGTTTCATTGGAACAAATAGATTTCTTTCCCAGCCCATTGTACCAATAGCCATATAATCTGAAAACTCTGAAAAAGAAAAAAAGAGCTAGCTAGCCCTGGTTTTCACTTGGAGTAGGGTATCTGGATTTTGTGGGGATTTCTCAGTAGTGTTCTTTAAGACTCGAAGTGATGATCCAAGAAATAGTGGTGCTGGTTACAAGCTGTTGTTTACTTACTTACTTATTTATTTTTAAAGATTTTATTTATTTATTTGACAGAGAGAGGGAGATCACAAGTAGGCAGAGCAGCAGGCAGAGAGGAGGAAGCAGGCTCCTCCTGATGTGGAGCTCGATCCCAGGACTCCAAGATCATGACCTGAGCCAAAGGCAGCAGCTTAGCCCACTGAGCCACCCAGGCATCCCTGTTGTTTACTTATTTATTAGTAAACCCTTTATGCAAGCTTCATTACAGATTATTATATCAAGTACTATATAAATAATATGTTAGTCATTGAGATGTTATTTTTAAAATGCAGTTAATTTTCACTTCCCGGAACCACAGGGATAATATTGTATAAATGTACTTTGACAGCTTTAGCAGAATCTTTTTTGTGTAGAACTTACAGTATGTTAGTGATACTTCTCTGTGCTCTTCCTGCAGAGAAATCAATACTGCAGAACACACCCTGCCCCAGTGTATGATTATTAAATGAGGTAGATTTGAAAAGAGAACAGTGCGTGGCAGGCTGATTTGAATTGTGTTTGTCTTGGACCTAGCCTCTGTTCCACAGCACATACTAGCTATGATGGGCCCTCCTGAAAACCCTTTACAACTTGTCCTTGTACATTATGGCAGGTCATATTCATGGAAGTCAAAGTAATAGAAGTCTAATCTGATTTTCTTTACAGAAACAATATTACATTGAGGATTATATTCCTGGCCTGATGCCTGACTTTTTTTTTTTTAAACAGAAATGACCATAACCACCATTTTTAATCAACTGTTTAATCATCTGGAATTGATGAATCTGAATACTGCTCTGCATCAAATTGACTGAAGCGTATATAAATCAGTTAACAAAGCATCACAATAACCAGTCACATTAAATTATGTTTAATGAGCTTGTGTCAGTAGACTGTACAAAGTTCTTATTGTCACAATCACGGCCTTGTTTTTATTGAAACTAATCAGAAGATTTAAGAAAACGCACTTTCTGCAAAGTCAAGGAATTCACAAAGGATTTCTTCAGCAGGATGTTGGAGGAGAATTTTGGGGAGACTTGGGAGTTAGGGCTTTTTGAAAAGCTGAGTTGAGATTTTCTTTTGGCTTTGTTCATTGTAAATCCTCTGTAGCAGACATAGATTTTTGGAGAAAAGGTCTCTTCATTGGAGTTGCCGTCAGGGAAGGCTTTTAGGACAAAGTGACAATTGAGAGGTCTGACGGGTGACTACAGGTTAAGAAGGTACAGGAGCGAGGGAAGGGTATTCGATGTGGGCTGGGAGCCCCGGAGCAGGAAGGAAGGCCAGGGGGCTAGAACAGAGAAAACAAGGCAGAGAGGCTTGGGGCTCAACAAGGTCAGTGGAAGGATTTTCATTTTCAGTTTTAAGATCAGTGGGAAGCTGTTAGAGCAGGGACTGAAGGAGCGGTCTATCTGATCAGCCTTGTCGTGTGCTGGTGGTCACGTGGCCCTGGCTGGGTCAGCTCTCCCACGCAGCACAGCCATCATTCCTGCTACTTGGCTGATCTGTGTAAGTATTTGGATAGTGGTTAATATCTGGTTTCCCCCACTACATTCCAAGCTCCTTGAAGGCAGGAATGGTGTCAATTTTTTTTTTATTTGTCACTTTATCTACAGTATTGTGCATAGTAGGGACTCAAGTAAATATGGTTGAATGGAGACATCAACTGTATTAATAGTTTTGCCTCGTGACTTGCTATAAGTTGGTACTTTTTTTTTTTTACTGTGGTGCAATTCACATAACATAAAATTAATAATTTTAAAAACGATTCAGTGGCGTTTAGTACATTCACACGTGAAACCACCAAAACCATCCTGTTCTGTAGCATTTTCTTCACCTCAAAAGGAAACTTCATAACCATTAAGTTGTCACTCCCCAGTCTGCCTTCCTTCCAGCTCCTGACAAGTACCAACTTGCTTTCTGTTTCTATGGATTTACCTATTCTGAATATTTTATATAAATGGAATCCTACAGTGTGTGACCTTTTGTGTCTGGCTTCT
Organism: Mustela nivalis; assembly: GCF_964662115.1. Lineage (NCBI taxonomy): Eukaryota > Metazoa > Chordata > Mammalia > Carnivora > Mustelidae > Mustela > Mustela nivalis. Next base: position 12,164,997 of record NC_139040.1, read on the forward strand.
CTCGCTTAGCATAATGTTGATCAGGTTCCTTCCTGTTGGGTCGCGTGCATCAGTAGTTGATTCCTTTTTACGCCTGAATAGTATTCCACCGGGTGGACAGACCACACTTGGTTTATCCACGCATCTGTTGGTAGATATTTGAGTGGCCTCCACTTTTTGACTCCACTGTAGATAGTGCTGCTCTAAACATCAGTGCAGAAGTTTTTGTTTGAACACCTGTCTCCGTTCTTTTGGGGTATACATGTAAGAGTAAACTTGCTGGCTCATGATAATTCCTTGTTTAGCTTTTTGATGAACCACCAGACTGTTTTCCACAGAGCCTGAACAATGAGTGATTTTGCATTTTTACCAGCAGTGTATGGGAGTTCCAATATCTTCACATCCTCACCAACACTTTTTATTTTCTGTGTGTTTTTGAAATTCCAGCCATCTTAGAAGAATGTCACCTTTAAAATACATGAATGGGGACACCTGGGTAGCACAATCAGTTAAATGTCTATCTTCAGCTCAGGTTGTGATCTCTGGGTCCTGGGATCGAGCCCCATGTCTCAGACTCCCTGCTGAGAGGAGAGACTGCTTCTCTCTTTCCCTCTTACCCCCTCCGCCACTGCTTGTGTTCTCTCTCTCTCAGAGAAATAAAATCTAATTTAATTAATCATATGCATGAATGAACCTCCCCTTATTCACAGTATTTCATTCTTTGATACCATATCACATTGTTGCTCAATATTATGAAAAGTTACAGTGACACTCAGGTGCACACTGGACTGAATTGGATTCTAAATCCATAAAATCACTGTCCCGACATCATTCTGGTACATTGCCTTCTAAGAAAAGCTTGCAGCTATTAGGAGAACCCCACTTTTTCCTCTTACCCACCATTTTTAGGATCAAAGATGAGGTTTGAAAGACTAATCCTGACATCTAGAGCAATTTCTTCCTTCTGAATATATGTGGTGCTTTAAAACTCTTCTGTTGGAGGTGTCTTTTGAGAGTTGCATTGAGAATGATGAGGAAGCCCTGTGCAATCTTAATGGAAGAATGGTCTCATCACCGATAATTTCTTTTGGTTTGACCCATTTATATTTCTATCCATTTCCTTGCTCTTTCCCTTTATTCCTTTTTTTTTTGAAAGCTAACTGTGCCCCGCGCCCAACGAAGAAATGTACCTGCTTGCCTTTCCTCTAGGGCAGAGACTGTAGCAAATGGCTGGAAGCCAAACAAGAATAGAAGCAGGCCATCTTAGAATACTCACACTGTAAGATTATTCCTGCCCATCCATGGTCACCAGTCCACCAATAGTAGTGCTAACATGTGCAGATGCCCTTGAACTTACAACCTTCCAGAGTCCTCTGTGTTCTCTGTTGGGTTCTGCCAATTTCCTGCCCTTACCTAATGCTATAATTGTTTTCTCTTTGTTGGTGTTTAGAAGGTTTTACATCATGTCTGAGTTTACAAGATAGAATAAGAAGAGACTTAGAAATGTATGAACACATTTGCGTACACATACGCCTTTTATAATGCGAAGTAAAGTGAAATGCATTGCAGTCAGGAGAATTGAGTCTTTGTGCACATTTGATTACCCAGTCCTCGTCGGGACTAATCTGCTGTGTTCCACTAAGCAACAGTCACTTAATGCTACAACCACTGTGCCATTTCATGATTTAACTAAAAGCATTTTTCCTGTTCAAAGCTTGCCAGGTATTTTTAATGTTGGCTGTAAAATTCTTCTAATTGTTCTCAATACCCCCTGTGTGTGCTTTGGAAATATCTCACTTCTATTTTCAATTATGTACTTGAACAGAGCCTCAAATTACTGTTTGTCCTGTTTGGTAAAAAACAAAACAAAAAAATGTTTGGTCTGGGGGTGGTATGACCTTCAGTATGAGTTTTAGTGCTCATTTTTGAGAAGTCATACATTTTGAATGTGTCCGCTCTAATAAAAATTTTTTCAAGTGGTTTTCTATCTCTGCGTGTGTTTCATTTTCTAGTAAAAATCCTTCGTACAAGTAAAATTTGTAATTCTAAGTGGTTCATTAATTTTTTAAATTGTTCTTAATGGTGGTTAATCCTAAACTGTTTTAACTTGAGGTTGTTTGTACCCTGACTGCCATGGCATAGAGTTCATTCTGTTTTATCAGAAGAATAAACCATTTCCCTTGGGTCACAGGCACGTTTGAGAAGGCATTCATTTTTTCATAGGTAAAGCTTCCCATTAAACAAATTGACACTGTGGTGGTTTAAATGGGCATCCTTAAAGCCCCAAAAAAGCTAATGTACCTTTTAGTATACCGAAATTAGCACCCCGAAGGCACGGGAGCCTTTCTTTGTTCTTGGTGACTTGTGTTTCCTTTATTTATTCTTCCTTTTCTACTTAGAAGCCTATGAATAAATTTCGTCCCGAATACATTATTTTCTCATGTGCATTGGCTTGTAAATTACTCCTTATCCTCAAACAAGGGATCTCTTTCCCACCCTTAAACAGTTTTTTTGTTTGTTTGTTTTGGTCCAGGCTGAAACAGGTGGCAAATGATACAACATCCAAAACCACATTTCCTGTTTTATTGCTCGAAATCTGGCCCGGATTCCCCTGTATCTTTTTAGATTACTCAGTCAAGCTCTACTTGAGTTGCCTAGGAAAACATCAGTTCTCGGACTTCTCCAAGACACACACAGGCTAATCAGTAGAAGGCAATTAGAACCAAGATCTCCTGGTTTCTTGCCTCTTAGAGTTAAGCCTTGGAAGCAGAAGCACCCACTTGGGATCATGGCCAAACGCTTAATTTTCCTTATCTATTTTTGGCCTACGTGGAGAGAAGTTGTCACGGGTTTAACAATTATCTCACCTCATATTCTTGAGTGCCATGCCGATATTACTGATTGTGAAGAGGTAAGAAATATATTAGAATAGCATCGCCCAGGGGCACCTGGGCAGTGCAGTGGGTTAAGCATCCAACTCTTAGTTTCAGCTCAGGTCATGATCCCAGGGTTGTGAGATCGAGTGCCACGTTGGGCCCCATCTCTTCTTGGGGTCTGCTTGAGATTCTCTCTCCCTCTTCCCTTCCCACTCATGTGCGCTCACTCCTGCTCTAAAATAAATCAATCTTTTAAAAAAAGAAAGAAAGAAAAAGGAATAGCACTGCCCGGGAGGCAGGATTCAGGAGCAGCCTTTCCCTGCTGCCCAGAGGTTTTCTGAGGAACCTCATTATTGTCGCATGCTGTGCGGTTTGGGAAGCCTTGTGTCATAGATTCTGATATTCTTCCAGTCCCTCTTATAGTGGCACTCCTAATTGGTACTACCCAAAGGCATATTAAAATTTCACAAATCTGGGGCACCTGCGTGGCTCGGTTGAATGGGCGACTACCTTCGGCTCAGGTCATGATCCCAGGGTCGTGGGAATCGAGCTCCCTGCTCAGTGGGGAGCCTGCTTCTCCCATTCCCTCTGCTGCTCTGCCTGCTTGTGTCTCTCGCTCTCTCTGTCAAATAAAGAAATAAAATCTTAAAAAAAAAATTTCACAAGTCAGGGAGCCTGGGTTACTCAGTCGGTTAGGTTTCCATCGGACTCTTGATTTTGGCTCAAGTCATGGTCTTAGGGTTGTGAGATGGAGCCCTGAGTCAGGCTTCACACTGTTAGCTGAAGATTCATTCTCTCACTGTCTCCCTCTCCCCTCCTTGTCCCCTCCATCCCCCTAAAATTTCTTTCAAAAATCAATTTTTTTTATACACAAACAATAATACACATGAATAATACAGTGAAGCCATTAAAAAATGAAGTATTTGGTGTGGTCTTTCTTAAATATACTGAAAGTTAGACATTATGCTTCGAACATATTGCTAATTTCTGGTAAGTGTTTTTAGGTTTTAGGAATAATTTTTTTTTATGTTTTAGGAATATATTTTGGGAATAATTACAGGTCATCTGTTAAATTTATAGCAGTACCCAATCTTTGTAGTGCACAGCAGCTTCGAATCTACAGCTTTTGGGAGGGAAGAAGGGAGATTTAGAGACAAGCATCAGAAGTTCCAAGAAAGTTCCCAAGTGACTGTTGTGCTTTGCCTCAAAGGGAGAGATGGTTTGCTAGTTTTACAGCCGTGACGGCAGATCAACAATTCCAAAGGACGAATGGCTTATCTTATAGACGGCAGTCTCCGGGAACTCCTTGAGTGGCCCTCAGTAGTGGGCAGACGTGCCACCTGACAACCTCCCTGGCCACCTGCAATCCTCTCCGTGCATGCTAAGGAACAGTGTTTTCAGCGCCAAGCACTCTGCCAGTGGGCCATAATTCACCCTGTCCCTTTGTATAGGGGTGACCTCAGATCAGAATTGCTTATGCGTCTTCCATAGAGCCAGAAACTTTCTTGCTGGAACAAGGTGAAAATAACACATTTACATTTGAATTATGTTGAGGCCATTGCCTAGTTCTATGCTGCTGACCCAGTTCCTGGAATTTTAATATTCACATAGTTGGTTAGTAACTGCAAGCTTCATCCTCTTAAGTAAATAGCCTTTACAGTCTTTTTAAAGTGATCTCTGGGTGTTTTGTTAATCCTACAATAAGCAGTCTTTTAAGTTCTTTGACCTTCTTTTACTCATATATTTTTTTTTGGACCTTCTTTTACTCTTAAGAAAGTGGAGGCTCACCTGTAAGTTGTAGGTACGTAATAAGGTGTATAGTATAAGCATAGGTATCAACAGTACTTCCCAGGGTCACATCTTTACTGCTTCTCCTATTCCCTCCAAACCTTACCCTAAAGGCTTTCAGCTATAGGGAAGGTGCTATTTTCAAAAACAGACTTCTTTAAAGACATTGTTATTTGAGCCCAGAAGTTGCCACCAGAACATGGTTCAATGGAAGGCTAGAGATACTGCATGGTGGAAAGGACTACCTTTGTGAGGCTTGAGTCACAACTCAGGCCCTCTTGATTATTCAGCTCAGTCTTCCTCCACAATGGAAGCTTGTTTTTTACTTACCTCTTTTGTTGGGAATGTCAAAATAACAGGTATAGCCTGGGTGTGCTATTTAAACTGATTACATTTACATCCTGGACATTTATTTTCTAGCCAGTTTGCTTTCTGTATAATATTTAACAATACTGCATTCATTGGTTCCACTGGACATACTCCAGCATACATTTGAACTGATAGATCTTTCTAGAAACTTACTCTCATCTTTATAATAATGATGCTATCATTGAAATGGAAGATAAAACCATGTTTGGGGCATCAGGCACCTCTTCTACAATGTTTTTTGTTGTTGTTGTTGTTGTTTTTGTTTTGTTTTGTTTTTTGTTTCTTTGTTTTTGTTGTGTTGTTGTTGTTGTTTTGCTCTGCCAAGGTTTATATCTTCCTACACTGTAATGAAAATTCTTCTCTGGCGACCTAGAAAGTGATATTTGGATGAGAATTTGTCTCTTCTAGGTAGATATTGGTAAAGGCATTTTTCACCATAACTTGTCCAGTGGTTCCTTTCCTAACCATTTTTGGGCGTTACTGTTTGCTGCTGAGATAAAGCTGCCTCGCCTGCGAGATCTCTAAAAAGTGATAAAAAAAAAATCCTTGAGCCCTAAGGGACTTCACAAAAACCTTCTGTTTAGGCCATATGAATATTTGCTATACATTTTTGAAGCTTCAGGTTACAGTAATAGTGACTCTCTGGTATGGGGTGACTCAGTGTATCATAGTGAATGCCTAGGTTGTATCTCTTCCTCTTAAACTATTTACCTGACTAAAACCCAAAGTTCAACTGAACTTTTGTAGAAAGTTTTTTTTTGTTGTTCCAGTTCTTGTCATAGTCCATCAATTGTAGGCATGGGTTAGAAGAGAACTTTACAAGATGAGGAGAAAATGCTATGTGGCACAAGATGCTAGTCGTTTTATTTTTCATTTTTTTAACTTTTTGTGATACTAGTCTTTTTCAATAATTTTTAAAATCCAAAGTTACAAAGGCGAATCACGTGTTTGGAGAAGAGTAACAAAAAAGATGTCAAACAGTGTGATAACAGAGGCCAGGACACCAGCGTGTTGCTTCCAAGTCTTAAGGAACAAACCAGCTTTCTAGTGCTTGCTTTGCCGCCTCCCTTGGAGGTACAGAAACTTGCAAGCCACAGTTGGCTGTCTTCCCGAATTCTGAGAAACTTTGCAAGGATCACAGGGGTTGGCACAAGTTGCTTGATAATCTGCGGCGTTTCCTCTGCGTTTTAGCTGCCTTTGTGTTAGCAAATTTTCACACGTCGGTATGCAGATGGTCGCATCTTTCCCTCCTGCCTCTGAGGTTTGTGATCTATATTTTATTCTGATCTCTTTTCAGCTAGGTTGGGCTTTGAGGTCTTGGGGACTTACTGCTTTCTATTTGCATATACATTTTTATCCATTTCCCCAGGGCTATGGTAAATGCTTTGCAGGGTTATCAGTCAATCGTTCCTAACCTTATATATTAGGTACCTCTCTGTTGAGATTTTTTTTTTAAGTTTGTGAAGTGTTCGGAATGCAAAGTAGTATGTAGCCGTGGATACTGAAAGTGGAAAATAACTTCTCCAGGCTTAACCTGTATGGTGAGTTCATCTCGAGTTTGTGTGCATATTGTCAGGCTCTAGGTTAGAGAAATACTGTCGACAAGGAAAGCGGGGCTGCTGAGCCCCCGTCCGAACTTAGGGAATCTCCGGTTACTTTCTGTAAATGGAACAATCTTTGAGTCATTAAGAAAATTCCTGTTAGAGTGTTGAATTACTAAATGCTTACAGCAGTTTTGATCTATCGATTATTAGCCATCCTAAAGACAGCTATATTTCATCTTCAGGGTCACATTTTTGTAGCCCTGAGGCTCTTGGAGTAAAGGCGTGGTGGGGAGGGGTATCAGATTGAAAACATGTAGAATTGATTGTCCCCGGTGAAATTAACCTGCTCAGTGGATTTAGATAATCAAAGTCTAACTCTTGAGTTTCCAATCAAGGCATTGTTTGTACCTAAGTCTTAAGCATTGTGATTGCTGATTGAGGTTTTTGGTTTTGTGGGGTTTCGTATCCATTTCCTGTAGGAGATTCTGTTCTGTTAAATGTGCTGATATCAGGAATGCCTAATTAGAGACAATCTTTGTGTCTAGGGATGTACTTTTGAGTATTCATTTGTCTTTTTTTTTTTAAGATTTTATTTATTTATTTGACAGAGATCACAAGTAGGCAGAGTCAGACAGAGAGAAAGGAGGAAGCAGGCTCCCCGCTAAGCCAAGAGCCCGATGTGGGACTCGATCCCAGGATCCTGGGATCATGACCTGAGCCTAAGGCAGAGGCTTTAACCCACTGAGCCACCCAGGCGCCCCTTCATTTGTCTTTTGATCAGGTGGTTGAGATTTTTGGTTAATATGATCATAATCAAGCTTTAAAGGCAAGACAACACAAAGTGTCTTGTCCTGGTCTTTCTTCACTACCCCTGGCAAAGGAGAGAGACACCTCAATCACTTAAGAAGGTGCCATAAAAGCAAAATCTGAAAAGTGCAATCTTAAGGTTCCTTTTAGAGTTATGCCTATCAATTAAAGATCAAGATTATTCTCCTTGGCTTCTTGTAATGGAATGGGCTTGGAAACCTCCGCAATGTGACCACTGAGTACATTGTAGCAATTTTAACCAAGAGGCTTAATACACTGGAAATGTTCCCTGGCACTCTGGTGCTCCCTGCACCTCACCCCTCCCAACCCTGGGACAGAAATCCTGACTTTAAGGAGCATTTTAGTAGTTGCCTGAAATTTTGATGAAACGCTAGTTCTTTCTTTCAATTTTGAGTGCATTTGACCTTTTTAAGACTGATTATGCTGTTCAAAAATACTAGTGCTTCAGCAAAGAAAATAGCTTTAGGGCTGGGGTGCATAGAACAGTTTTAAATCATTGCCAGGTTTTCAGAATTTTAAATAATCGGTTTCTGTTCATTTCTGAGCAAATACTTAACATTTGCTTTAATAACTCACAAAGAACAATCTAATGACCAGTAAAAATAATACTTTGGGGTTCCTGGGTGGCTCAGTGGGTTGAGTTGACTCCTGACCTAGGCTTGAGTCTCCATCTCAGTGTCGTGAGTTCAGGCCCCAGGTGGGACCCCAAGATGGTTGCAGAGCCGACTTAAAGAAAAATTTTTTTTAAGATTTTATTTATTTATTTGACAGAGATCACAAGTAGGCAGAGAGGCAGGCAGAGAGAGAGAAGGAAGCAGGCTCTCTGCTGAGCAGAGAGCCCGACGTGAGGCTCATGTTGGGGGTCAATCCCAGGACCCTGGGATCATGACCTGAGCCGAAGGCAGAGGCTTTAACCCACTGAGCCACCCAGGGGCCCCTAAAATTTTTTTAAATATAAAAATAAACAAGTAAAAACAATGCTCTAATTGCCAGGGTTGACATCAGTGATGATTTGCTGATAACCTGAGTAGCTTTGCATCACATCAGGGCCTGTAATTTTCATTATCTGTGATAGAAATAATTGTTAGCAGATTAACCACAAGCAAAATACGTATTGAAGGGGAATCTCATTTTATGAGCAGCTTAAAATGATTGGAGGGGGCACTGTTTGAGGGTTATTTGTATGTTTATGCTGTATAAAGCTAATTGTTTAAATTATTTTAATTACTTCAGAAATGGGGGATTACGGCTGGTATATTAAAAACTCAGAGGATCTTAGTTAAGAGCAGTCACTAATTCAAAGGAGAAGATTGGATAGCCGTTTTCACAGGCATGGGGAGCTTCCAGGGAAATTAAATATTAAATAAAAGAAAGACCGAGGCATTGGTGTTGTGTTTAAAGCCAGTGTGTGGCCAGAATTAAGAACCATTGATCTATAACTAAGTGATAAATTTTAAGTCTGCAAACACCCGGAAAGGACGGGGACATGAGCCCCGTTTTAGATTCCGTGCTAGCCTTTATAGTGACCGTCTTATATTGAGGTCTCTATTTTCTCTCGGTTCTTATTGAGTAACTAGTCTGGAGGCAATCAGGAAACAAATTATACTTTAAAAAGCTTTTTATGTGTTTTGACAAGCAAAAGCATGGGATTTTAAGATGGTACTAGTTGAATAACAGCGCCATTTCGCTGATTTTTATTAAGACACTATGTTTTGTTATAAATTACTTATCATTTTTCCCCTCTACAACAGTCAGTTTATACTGCGGAAGTATAAATCAAGGGCACAAAAGGGTGGTTTCATTTTGAGGGAAAAAATGGAATTGGTTTCTCTTTTAACTTGTATATTGTAAGTATATATTTTTAAATATTTTCCATACTTTTTATTTTAGTGTATGATGTGCCATTAAAATAGAATCCGTGCCAGCATATTTCAGTTTTTAAAAATGCCATTTCAAAGGACATTTGGATGGGAAGCAGTTCAACACAGGATCGACTCTTAATGAATTAAAATTCATTATGAGGTGGCAGGAATCATACACTCCCACTCTAGACGACATCGTGTGCCATCCAAAAGGGAAATTTTTTTTATGATTCCTACTTGGAGTTTCTCTGCCTTGGCTAAGGCACCTACCTACATTATTCACAATGACAGGAACCTAAAACCACTGTCTTAACACTCAACATTGGCAGCAAGTGGAAAATTACAGTGAAATTTACACATGAGTTCAGCGCTGCCATTTTTATGCAAACTAAACAATGTTCTAAGTTAGAGCAAATTCCACCAGAAATTGCAGGTTCTTCAGATTTTAGGATGAAGCAGGCATGGAAAGGTCCTCTGTTTCACCCCACTCCAGCCCGTCCCAGGCAGCTGCAGACCCAAAACTGCCTTGGGCTGAAGAGACTTTGCCCCTTTTTAAAAAATGCTCAGGGGGCGCCTGGGTGGCTCAGTGGGTTAAAACCTCTGCCTTCGGCTCAGGTCATGATCTCAGGTTCCTGGGATCGAGTCCCGCATCGGGCTTTCTGCTCAGCAGGGAGCCTGCTTCCTTCTCTCTCTCTCTGCCTGCCTCTCAGTGTCCTTGTAATTTCTCTCTGTCAAATAAATAAATAAAATCTTTAAAAAAAAAATGCTCAGGAGTGGACATGATACAGCTCCTCTCAGGCCCCTTTTTCATCTAACAATAATCACTGCCAGAAGCTTCCTCCCCCACCCTCCCAAACCTGCACAGCAATTTCAATCCATTTTCTCCAACTTAATAGAGATAGAGGTCACGTAGGCCTTATTTGAAGGTGATCAGAGAGATAATATATGGCGAAAGCTCTTAGTCGAACTGTAAATGCCATTCACATGTAGGGAATTCATAAAAATATTATGTGCCTGAAAAATTGTGTTAAGCTTGTTCCTTCCTTTTGTTCTCTGGAATGCCACTACCTGACAGAGAAGTTGAAGACCATTCAGAATCGCGAAACTATCAGTTCATTTTTGTTTTAAGCTAATCAGTGGCCACTGCTAACCCAGGAGAACGATCTGTGTTAGCTGTGCAGGAAACATCCCACTTCACTGACCCTCTCCCTGTTTTTCTTTTCTTCTTCCTCCTTTCAGTTTGTAGAATGATCTGAGAACTGGCATGAAAGGTAACACTTCCTTATTTACTTGGAAGCCACTTCTTTTTTTGTTAAGATTTTATTCATGTATTTGACAGAGAGAGATCACAAGTAGGCGAGGGGGGGTGTTGCTGGGGGGGGGGGGGAGCAGGCTCCCTGCCGAGCAGAGAGCCTGATGCAAGGCTCAATCCTAGGACCCTGGGATCATGACCTGAGCCAAAGGCAGAGGCTTTAACCCACTGAGCCACCCAGGCGCCCTCGATAGCCACTTCCTGATTTTGTGAAAAACTAAACAACCATACAGATACTAAAGGTTGTAAATACATATGAATATGTATATGCAGAATTATCAAGTAATTTGACAGTTTCTGTAATTCAAGTCCGTACCTTATAAGGTTCAGGTCTGTTGTAGGGACTACAGTGAAGACCGTTACTTGCAACAGAAGGTGAGGGTAAGTGTGAAGCAGAATGAGCTATACTTCAAGGTGTATATACTTTCTCTTTACATTTTGTAAAATGGAGATTATGGAAAATTTAGTGCTCTTATCAGTAAACCATGTTGGACCTTGTATATTACAGTTGCAAACAAAGAAGTCCGTCCCGGAATCAAAATGTGAATAGCTGCCATTTTCGTATTTTTTTAAGACTTTATTTATTAGAGGGAGAAAGAGACTGCATGCAGGAGCAGGCCGGAGGGGCAGACAGAGAGGAAGCAGCAGACTCCCCGCTGAGCAGGGAGTGCAATGCAGGGTTCCATCTTACAACCCATGAGATCATGACCTGAGCCACCCACCTGCCCCCAATAGCTGCCATTCTGGTAAAGGTATTTGTTTATTGGAATGATAATCAGGAACTCTTTGAAAATTTACCATGGAATCTTAGCCTGTGAAGGGCCTTAGACAGTCAGTTGTTCTAATAATGGCCTGTCTCTGGACAAGTGGGGAAACAGCTGTCTTCTTCATGAATTTATCCCAATTACTTTTTGTCTGATTCCCTACAGAGTTTGAAAGCGGTACCCCACTAAATAAGTATTTAATAAGCTTTAATGAAAATAATGGGTCAAGAGGTCTTATCTACATTTTTGGTTGGTTTTTACCTTTTTATTTTTATTTTTTTAAGATTTTATTTATTTATTTGGCAGACAGAGATCACAAGTAGGCAGAGAGGCAGGCAGAGAGGTGTAGGGGAAGCAGGCTCCCTGCAGAGCAGAGAGCCCAATGCGGGGCTCGGTCCCAGGTCCCCGGGATCATGACCTGAGCAGAAGGCAGAGGCTTTGAGCCACTCAGGCGCCCCGGTTTTTACCTTTTTAAACTAAAAAATCATTTTCCCTAGAATATCGATATAAGGTACAAAAATTCAGATTGAGGGACGCCTGGGTGGCTCAGTTGGTTAAGCAGCTGCCTTCGGCTCAGGTCATGATCCCAGCGTCCTGGGATCGAGTCCCACATCGGGCTCCTTGCTCCGCAGGGAGCCTGCTTCTCCCTCTGACTCTGCCTTCCACTCTGTCTGCCTGTGCTCACTCTCGCTCGCTCTCTCTCTGACAAATAAATAAATAAAATCTTTAAAAAAAAAAAAAATTAAACCTTTAAAAAAAAAAATTCAGATTGAAATACATCCAAACAGACATTTGGAGAACTTTGCAATCTAAGTAGTCTTTTTTTTTTTTTTTAAGATTTTGTTTATTTATTTGACAGAGATCACAAGTAGGCAGAAAGGAAGGGAAGCAGGCTCTCTGCTCAGCAGGGAGCCTGATGCGGGGCTTGATCCCAGGACCCTGGGATCAGGACCTGAGCCGAAGGCAGAAGCTTTAACCCACTGAGCCACCCAGGCACCCAGCAATCTCTAAGTAGTCTTGCTAAAAAATGATTACTTTAGGGTCAGGATTATTACATCTTTAGCTTTTAAATAGATCATCGAAAGGAAGGAAAATCCCTGAGCCTACGTACTTTAAAACTTTCTGGGCTAGGGAATTATCTTTTTAAAAAAATAATGGAGGGTGCCTGGGTGGCTCAGTGGGTTAAGCTGCTGCCTTCGGCTCAGGTCATGATCTCAGGGTCCTGAGATCGAGTCCTGCATCAGGCTCTCTGCTCAGTGGGGAGCCTGCTTCCTCCTCTCTCTCTCTGCCTGCCTCTCTGCCTACTTGTAATCTCTCTCTGTCAAATAAATAAATAAAATCTTTAAAAAAAATTAAAAAAATAATGGAAATATGTATGTAGATATTGGTTCCTATCTTTTTTTGACTTTAATGTATGGTTTTCTCAAACATGATAAATATAGTAATACCAAAGGAAACCATTCCAGGGGCTCCTGGGTGGCTCAGTCGGTTAAGCATCTGAGGCATCAGGCCCCATCTTGAGCTCCCTGCTCAGTGGGCATTCTGCTTCTCCCTCTCCCTCTGCCCTCCCACCCCTGCATTCATGCTCTCTCTCAATCTCTCCTATAAAGTCCTTTTTTTAAAAGTGTATTATCCTGATTTAAGGTAAGAAGACAGAGTAGAGGCATGGCAGCTCTGCTGGAGAGCAGTGGGTCTCAGGAGTGATGGCTGCTGGCGACGATGGGGCGGGAGAGCTGGCCCAGATCCTGATCGCGCAGCTTCCCGCAGCTAAAGCAGCTCTCTGTCCCCCAGAGCGGAACCGGTTCACTCAGCTCAGGGTTTCAGAATGGTTCGGTTATCGCCTTTCGGTAGTGTACTTACACTGCGTAGCTCCCTTGCAATTCGTCCATTCCTCTCAAAGAAAAAACAACAGCACAATAGCTTGATTAATTTTTTTTTTTAAAGCTTTAGTCACTTGGGACGCCTGGGTGGCTCAGTTGGTTAAGCAGCTGCCTTCGGCTCAGGTCATGATCCCAGCGTCCTGGGATCGAGTCCCACATCGGGCTCCTTGCTCCGCAGGGAGCCTGCTTCTCCCTCTGACTCTGCCTTCCACTCTGTCTGCCTGTGCTCGCTCTCGCTTGCTCTCTCTGACAAATAAATAAAATCTTTTAAAAAAAAAAAAAAAAAAAAAGCTTTAGTCACTTATTTGAGAGAGAGAAAGTGTGGGGTGGTTGGGGCAGAGGGAGAGAGAAACATAAGCAGACTTGGGGCTGAGGCTGAGTGGGAGCCCTTGGCAGGGCTCTATCTCCTGACCTTGAGTTCATGACCTGAGCTGAAACCGAGAGTCTGACACTTAAGGGGCAGTGCCACCCAGGCCCCCCAAACTTGATGAATCTTAAAATACAAAAGGAAAATCCCAAAGTAGTAAATGAAGTAAACATCGAATATCTGTGTGTTACACAGCTTATTGTCAGTGTTGGTGTTCTAGGACTTTCCTGAATGTGATGGTTCGCATAATAAACACCGGGAATTGATAGGGAATGATGTGGGTCCACTAATACTGAAGAAGAAAGAGGTATAATAGTAGTGCATTAGAACTGAATTGAGTTGTGTGCTGTAAAATCTTATAACAACTATTTTTGTTCATGGTGTTTAGAAGATCTTTCAAATGGTGGGCTTAATTATTGCTACTGTTGAGTAATTATTTCTGCTAATTTGTTTTCTTGCTACACTGCTGTTTATGTTTGATACTTTGTATATTTAGTCATTTATATAGAAATTAAATTGTATGATCCTTTCATTCTTACTTCAAAGACTTAATGTATTTTCTGAAATAAACATTCTTCGTTGTAATTAACTGAGAAAAACATCTGAGTTTTTGGCACTGGGTCCAAAGCTATTCCTTTGAATATCAAGATTTTCAGTAGAATCTAGACTTAAGATATTTCTCCCTACACTATTAGATATATTATTTTTCAGACCTCTTCTGTTTTGATGATTTCAGGTGATTTTCCTCTTTGACCTTCCACACTCCGTTCTTTTCAGATCAATAAGAAAAATATTGCTCTCAAGAATTACCTGAGTTTGCAAAGAGATAAATGCTTCGCTTTATAAAGATTGTGTCTGATAAGTGTGAATATCCCAGTTTCAGAAAAGGCATGCACTGGATATGCAAAGTTCCAAAAGGGAACCATTATAAAAGATTTGTTTTACTTCACAAGAGACTTGTGTCTTGTTTATGTGTGTTTTGTATTTGTATATGTATCTGTATCTTGCATTCTGACTCAGTGTTGGGGTAGGATAGGGTGGCAAGAGTACTTACACTGAACTTAAGAGCTGCTGCATTTGAAGGTCAATTAGAAATAAACTAAAGAATATCTGAATTCATATTAAAATGATAAATAGCTCAGTGTTCAAAATTGTATACATTTTTCTTTTTATAACACTGTAAGCCAATAAAACATAAAATGCAAAAAATTTGCAAAGTAAACTTATTGGAGAATCTTTAAAAACAAAAAACAAAGTAAAGCTTCAGTGAAGTAAAAAAGTAAGGTAAAATGGAGCTCAACCTTGGAACTTCTAGATTCTAGAACTTCTAGAACCTTCTTTTAAAATGTAGACGTGGGGGGAGGCACCTGGGTGGCTCAGTTGGTTAAGCAACTGACTCTTGGTTTTGGGTGTGGTCATTATCTCAGGGTTGTGAGATCGAGTCCCGCTTCAGGCTTTACATTGGCCATAGAATCTGCTTGGGAATTCTCTCTCTCTTCTTTTTCCTCTGCCCCGAGCCCCGTCTCCCTCTCTTAAAAAAGAAAAAAAGAAAGAAAAATTAAATTAAAATTAAAAATGTAAAATGGACATCAGAGATACATTGTGTTAAATGGGACTTTTTGACAGTAGGCTCTGAGAAATCACAAAGGATGTCTTTCCTGTAAAACCAAAGAATTATAACTTCTTTGTAGAAATAGTTGATCATTGTTAGAGACAGCCATTCTATTATTTTTTAAGATTTTATTTATTTATTTGACAGCATGAGTGAGAGAGCAAGCACAAGCAGGGGGAATGGCAGGCAGGGGAGAAGCAGGCTTCTTTCTGAGCCTGATGCAGGTCGATCCCAGGACCCTGAGATCATGACCTGAGCTGAAGGCAGACGCTTAACCCACTGAGCCACCCAGGTGGCCCTAGACAGCCATTCTGTATCTCTATACTTAAAAGTAATTGTTTTCTATGTAGAAGTAATTTGCATTCTGCTTTGTGTTCTCTGGTAAGGAACCGACAAAATGGCCTTCAGTGGTGGTTGTATGATATATAAAACATTCCCAATCTGACCTTTTGAGTGTGTTGCTGTGATGGTGACAGATGAGATTTTGTGGAAGAAAGAAGAATGGCAATAAAAACACTGTTCTTCTAGGATTTCTTTTAATTTACACATTTTAAAATAGTAGGGTTGGCCTCAGCACGTTGTCTCAAGCAGCCCCCTCACTAATCTTCACTAAGTCAGCAGCTAAGAGCCCAGTGGAGTTTGAATAGCCTAACAGGGTTTTCTCTCCTCGCTGGTGCTCTCTCTGTCTCGGGGATTGTCAGATGTGCTTCCGCAAAGACTCTGAACTCAGCAGAAGCATGGACAAATGTGATAAGAAACTGACTTTTCCCCCCTTTCTCTTGGTCAGTGTGCTGGAGAAGAGAAAAGAGTCGGTACACGCACAGTGTTTGTTGGCAATCATCCAGTTTCAGAAACAGAAGCTTACATTGCACAAAGATTTTGTGATAATAGAATAGTCTCATCCAAGGTAAGTTGTTTTTTTTTTTTTTTACTTCAGTAGATACATGTAGTGATTCATACAGTGAACCAGATAATGCACTTATCTGGTGTATTTGTATACGCATATGCTTGGGTGTGCGCACCTGTACCGTATTCCCGCTGTGGTCATCATCCCGCCAAAGGGCTGTTTTTCTTAGAGTATCACTCTGTCTTGTTACAGCTGAAATATTATTGACTTGCTTTCCCTTATTATTCGTAGTGCCTGTTGATGATACCTACTACATTAAGCCTTAAAGCATGCTAAAACTTTGAATTATCTACTTGCCCAAAGCTTCCTGAATTTCTCTTAAGGGGATGGAGTAAGTTCTAAATGATATGTATTCTTTTGGAGGGTGCTGTGGTAGAATGACATTTACCTCTTCTGTTCCATTGGGGAGCTCCTCGAGTACACTCTTGCCTGACCATTTACTAGCTGTGTGACCTTGGCCAAATTAATCTCCAAGTGTGAATGTCCTTTTCCGAGTGTGAATGTCCTCATCAGTGAAACGAAGCTGATGTTGCATACCTAAAAGCACTCTCTGTCGTTCCTAGTACCTAGTCGCCCTCATTCTACTAATATTAACTCGCTCATCTTTACCTTTGGCTGACCAGGTTAGGTACTGGGTGCTAGATGGCAGATAATCAATAGACTGACGGATCTTGATAGATTGTCCTTACTTCTTCAGGTAGCCAGGCAAGGCAGTTGTAAGATGTTAGTGACAGTTGGATCACTGCAAGCTTGCGAACGCCTAGGACCTGAAAGAAAATTATGCCCTTCCTTTAAAAATGTAACATTTGGTTTTTAAACACACATGTGATTTCTCGAGGTAGTGATGTAGTACAGATTATACATAAGTAGGAGATTAACATGTAAAATACAGACAGAATGAGTAAAAACTGTTCCCTAATGAGCATGTGTCTATGGGCCTATAGAACACTCTGAGTGTCTTTGGATAAAATGTCTATTTCCTGTTCATCTTGAACCTTATGGCAGAAAATCTATCCTCAGCCAGAAGTTTTCATACCTGTGCTCAGGATGGGGACTATTCCTTTGATTGAGAATTATTAATTCCCCCTGTAAGATCCAGGATAGCAGTAGTAGTCCTTTGACTCAGAATCATAGACTTACAGAACTGAAAGAGCCTACGAGATTATCTGTTCAACCTGTTGACTGTACAGGTAGAGAAGGCAAACCAGAGAAATTTAAGTTAGTGCTGTGGTCACCAAGCAGAGTAAGCTATAAAGCCAGGAGCAGAACTGCTTTGTGAGGTCTGATGGCTCTGCATAAAAAGCCCCTTTCATGTCTCTGTACCATTGGGGCTCCTTTCTCTGTTTTCTCTCGTGTTTTGCATCAAAGAAAATCTAAAATACTTTCCAGGGAATTACTGTTTTCCATAGTGTGTTATGTGGAACATGCTAATGTCACTGTCGTTGAACTAATCATAACCATTTTGTTGTAATATATTTCACGATTTCACATTGTAAAAGAACTAGAAGACTGTTTAATTGTCAAATCTTTTATATTTAATATAATATTTCTCATATTTTATCTAGCTTCAGTTTTACTGGTAGACAAAACAGTACATTTGGATTTTTTTTAAATAGTCAAGAGCTTCATAAGGCAAATAAAGATTGTTTCTGAACAGATTTGCATATCTACCTCTGTATCAGTATGTATCTTTTAGAAATCGGAGCAAAGAAGCGAACATTTCTGCATTGATAGACGAGCATCTCTCTTTTCTCTGTAAATATTATATGTTGACAGTTTTTCTAGTTTGCCATGCTTTTTCCTAAAAGCTCTAAAGCAGAAAAAGAGGAATTGACAGTGAACTACAGAAAAAGAACGAAATCTTAATACAGTGAATAATTAGGAGAGGATAGTGTACATAGAGTGTAGTGGTAAAGAGCTTCATCCTTGTAGCAGAAGACCTGGGTCTGAATTTAAATTAAGGCATTGAACCTTTCTGTGTCTCAGTTTCCTTATCTGTAAAACGGAGACACTAACAGTACTTACCTCAGAGGATTGTGTGAGTACAAAATAAAGTAATCCACAGTTCAAACGCTGTGCTTGGCCTACAGTAATGACTCAGTAAATGGTAGGTGGTCTTGTTAAATTACATTTCTGTGATTGGTAGTACTGCGATCCTGAGCAGTACTGGTGATTCGCTCAGTCTCATGTGTTTCAGTTGTGTGGCTTGATCTCTCTTTAAAAGAGGCCTTTGGATCCATTCTGGAGAGAACAATATTTTCATAATTTGAACTTTTCCTTCCTCACATTGTCTTTTGACCAGAATATGTTACTGAAGAAATGTACAATTTATAGCATATGTTATCTGCCTTCCGGCTTTGTAGCAAGTGTTGACTTCCTTTTTTAACTCTTTGATGATAAAAATACCTTTCTGTTAATGGGTGCTTTTTATTTACTGATAGCACCAGTAATGCCTGGTAAAGACTGGGAATAAGTCTTATTAATGCAGGGAACACTGAAGATAAACACTTTGATCTAAATTATACTTACTGATAAAATTGGTCTTCTTTTCTTCTAGCAGAACACAATACTTTTCCATAGAAAAACTTGTTCTCTGCGGCCTTCCTACTTTAATAAAATCAGCAGGAACCTTTGGGAATCACCAGAATTTTGTAGCTGGTACAAAATTTGGAAATCTCCTTCGGTAGCAAAAGGAACACCGATTGCTTGCTGCTAGGATCTTTAATTTCCGTCATATTTCCCCATTACACATTTTTTTTTCTTTAAAAATTGTGAGCCTTAATCTTGAAGGTGCTTCAGTGGGTTAAGAATCTGTGAGCACCACCTAACTCTTTGAAGGTATACCCGAGGTTAAATTTAGAACTCCTATGTGAAAGACTGTCTTGAATTTAAAGCTTCAAGCCTAAAATTACACTAGCAATCTCCCTCATTTCTAAAACTCGGATTTTCAGTAGAATTTATTGGACATTTCTTTGAATCTTTTCAGACTCCCCGGACGGTGCCTTTTTAGCTAGTTACTAAATCCTAGTGTCCTGGTAACTCCCTTTACTCTTTTGAATTTATGGGAGAAAGAGTAGTACTTCAAAAAAAAAAAAAAAAAAGTTTCGCTTCACCTTGGTAATGGGCAGTGGAATAAATGGCCAAAACTTAAGATCAAGATTTCTTGTGGGGCGCCTGGGTGGCTCAGTGGTTAAGCCGCTGCCTTCTGCTCGGGTCATGATCTCAGGGTCCTGGGATCGAGTCCCGCATCGGGCTCTCTGCTCAGCAGGGAGCCTGCTTCCTCCTCTCTCTCTCTCTGCCTGCCTCTCTGCCTACTTGTGATTTCTCTCTGTCAAATAAATAAATAAAAAATCTTTAAAAAAAAAAAAAGATTTCTTGTGCCTTCTTTGTATCAAACATTGTTCTAGGCAGCTGTGGTAAGGGGCTTATGGTGTGTTCCCTGACCCCGTGATAGCTTCTGGCCTGACACAGGAAAGAGGAGGGCATATAGCAACAGTTTCCTATAACGGTAATACCCAGAGTTTCCTAAGAAGCAGTTCATCTAATAAGTTAAAACAGTGGTAAACAAACAGTGGGGGCCTAGAAACAACAACAAAAATGTTCCCTTTTGATGTGTTAACACCCCACAGAGGACTCTAACAGTCCCTGATGTTTGTTTGTTTAATTAAAAACCCCTTAGTTAGGGAACAGAAGGTCAACAAGCCAGAAGCTCAGCTGTTAGCCTGTTGTGGGAGTTTTGCTTATTGTTTTAGAAAATTGATCTTAAGTCATTGGGACAGTTAAGTGCTGATCCTGGACTATATCAGCTTCAAAATGACTAGAGCAGTGGTTTTGACCCCTTTTGTTTTTGGTCACAAGCTGCCTTGGGAACCTGATAAAAAAGCGTGGATTCTCTTCCCCCAAATGATGCAAATGCACACAGTTCTGTACTTCGTTTTTCATTGTTGCTTATTAAGTTTTGAAATTGCAGTAGAGTTAGCATACAGTGTCTTATGAGTTCCAGATGGCAGTATAGCGATTCAGCACTTCCAGACATCACCTGGTGCTCATCACGACAGGTGCATCCTTAATCGTCATCAGCTGTTTCACCCAGCCCCGCCCCCAGCCCCCGCCCCTCAACAGTTTGTTCTCTGTCATTAACAGTCTGTTTCTTGGTTTGTCTCTCTCTCTCTTTCTTTCTTTTAACCATTGTATTGTTTCTTAAATCCCACATACGTGTGAAATCATATTTGTTTTCCTCTGACGTATTTTGCTTAGCATTATACTCTCTAGCACCATCTGTGTTGTAATTGGCAAGATTTCATCCTTTTTTATGGCTGAGTAGTTTTCCATCGTGTATATACCCTGCCTCTTGTCTATTCATCTGTCAGTGGACACACTTGGGCTGCTTCCATGGTTTGGCTATTGTAAATAATGCTGCTAAAAACATAGGGGTGTACGTATCCCTTTGTATTAGTGTTTTGTATCTTGGAGATATATGCCCAGTAGTTTGAGGACTGGATCCTAGGGTAGCTCTATTGTTAACTTGTTGAGGCACCTCCATACTGTTTTCCGCAGTGGCTGCACCAGTTTGCACTCCCACCAACAGTGCAAGAGGAACAGTTCCTTTCTCTGCATCCTCACCAATACCCATTGTTTCTTGTGTTTTCTGTTTTAACCATCGTGACAGGTGTGAGGTGCTATCTCACTATAATTTTGTAGTTCATTTTGAATGACCTTCCTTGAGGCACTTCCATGAATCCTAGGCGAAGAACCTTCTGGGTTGGCATGTTAGATTGTAATGCAGCTCTTTTACTGAATATGTTTGCCTTCATTTATCTTCATTTTCTTGGGATCCCCTGAATCTTGAGCCCATAAGAGAGGTTAGTAGTAAATTCACAGATATTGTGCCATGCTCTACAACTGTGGCATTTCAGTCACCTTACCTAATTTAATGGATATTTTCTCACCATATTTGTGGTGGAGATCGTTTAAGTGTAAATTTAGATCTTTTAGGTTAAGAAACCTATCTTTCTGGTTTCTGGTCTTCATTAAGATATCTAGAAAATTCACCTTCTCATGGGGATTTTTTTTTAAGTTTTTATTTATTAATTTTTTTTAAAAAAATAATTTTTTATTTTATTTTATTTATTTGACAGAGAGAAACTAGGCAGAGAGGCAGACAGAGAGAGAGGAGGAAGCAGGCTCCCTGCGGAGCAGAGAGCCCAATACGGGGCTCGATCCCAGGACCCTGGGATCACAACCTGAGCCGAAGGCAGAGGCTTTAACCCACTGAGCCACCCAGGCGCCCCAATTTTTATTTATTAATTTGACAGACAGAGATCACAAGTAGGCAGAGAGAGAGGAGGAAGCAGGCTCCTTGTGGCGCAGAGAACCCAATGCAGGGCTGGATCCCAGGACCCCGGGATCATGACCTGAACCGAAGGCAGAGGCTTTAACCCACAGAGCCACCCAGGCGCCCCTCTCATGGGGATTTTTAAATGATTTTGTCCTTGAGCTTAAGATATTAGTGAGAAAGTCTAGGTGATTCAACAGTTGGCCCAAGAGTTTTCTTCTGCCCACGTACTACTTAGTATTGAACCTTTAACCTGCTACCAGTTACCAAAGCCCAGCGTGGTGTGTTGTTGATTAAAGTGAAAGCCCTCCATGACCCAGGGTTACGAGTACACCTCAGCTGTCTCGGAGGTATGGGGGGGAGAGGGGCATTGCTGATAGGGACAGAGTTATATCAGTGATGGCTATCAGACTCCAGTGGTTAGCTGAGCCGGAGGGATTAATTTGTTTGTTCATTCATCCAACTAATTTATTGAGTGTCTTTGTGTCTGCTAGGTGTTGGGGGAGAAGTAATAAGAAGACAAAAGAACAGCCTGTCTTTATGAAACGTATTGCCTATTGAGGGAGAAACTTTAATAAAAAGTGCTCACATCTATAGTTATTCACCGTAACAAGTATTATTAAGGAAGTATAGAGTGACCTGAGAACGCCTGACAATTTAGATCAGGTCAGGGAAAGTAGAAGTTGGGGACTAGATGACCCAGCTGTGATGCTGCAAATGAAAACTTCATTTCTTACATAGTGTACCTCTAAGTGTATGCTTATTTGTATGTGTGAGGTGTGGGTTTTAACATGTTTTCAAAGTATTTTGATAATCTGGCCCATATGAGTTGTTACTAGAGTTTTCCAAGTTTTCCTTCTAATAATATTTTTTTCCCCTTCCTCCCATATAGTATACACTTTGGAATTTCCTCCCAAAGAATCTGTTTGAACAGTTTAGAAGAATTGCAAATTTTTATTTTCTCATCATTTTCCTTGTGCAGGTAAGAGTTCCACAAACAACCATTCCCCTTTTAGAAACTTAATTACTCCAAACAAATTTTCAATCCATTTCTAACTTTAAAATGCTCTGTGTCTAAAAAAGGTGTTTCAGGACCTGTTTTAATAAAACTTTGTAAAGTATTAATATTACAGTTTAAGATTTATATGATTTTGCATATTTCCAAAAGTAGCATTTTTACTAAAAAACCTGTTGAGAATTTGTTACTTTCTTTAAAAACTTTCATAGACTTTGTATCTTTGTTCATCCTAGAAGGACATATATTGTGTATCATTAAATACAATGACATATATTAAAGTTTAAAATAGTTCAAATAAATAGTTTTACTTCATTAAACATCAGATTCAGCTTAATTTTATCACTTTTCTTCCTGATACCAGTTTTGCTCTTCCTCATTCATTTACTTTACGTGTGAAAGCCTGATAGATTTGATCTTCTCTATGTTTCTGCTAATGTTTTGTGTTTTAAATTTTAGACATCTTAATTGCCTCTTCCATCTTTAAGACTATGAGCTATTACAAGTTTTCCTTCACCAAAATTACCCCCAGAAAATTTTATTACAGTAAGGATATTTTTCCCGCATTTCATTTTTTAAACGAAGCAGAAACATCATCCCAATGAAATTGCTCAAATGCCTTGTTAATGTTAAGTGCTTCTGTTTATCCACTTTGAGGCTTTGAGTAAATGGTACTGTAATTTAATTTAGCCCTGCTACTTAAAACCAATCTGGGTTGTGATATGGGAAGGAGCTATTCAGTCTCAAATGATGGGGCATTTGAAAAGGAGCTACTCTAGATCCATGGTAAGATACCTTACAAACAGCATAAAATAAACCATACAAAATTATGCCCAGGAAAGTCATTCTTCGTCGTGTGCAGCATGGTTCAGTTTGGTTCAGTGAATGTATCTGGGGTTTTCCAGATAACAAAGATTATAGCAGATGCAATGAAGATCAAGACATGGCTTTTCTGTCCTTAAGAAATGTATGTTACACTCATATGTCCATTTAATTTCTTTTTTTTTAAATTTTATTTATTTATTGGACACAGAGAGATCACAAGTAGGCAGAGAAGCAGGCAGAGAGAGGGAAGCAGGTTCCCCGCCGAGCAGAGAGCCCGATGTGGGGCTCGATCCCAGGTCCCCGAGATCATGACTTGAGCCGAAGGCAGAGGCTTAACCCAATGAGCTACCCAGGCGCCCCTATCCATTTAATTTCATGCAATACAAGTCATAAAAGTCGCATGAGCAACATGCTATGGGGGTACAGTGGGAGTTCATAGGTCTTTCTAGCCAAGAGGAGCTTAAGAAGACTTCAAAGAGTAGATGATACCTGAATTAAGCCTTGAAAGATTAGAGCAAGTTAACCTGGTGAAGAATGCCAGATGGATATCTCAATCTGTGCATGAAGGCTCACAGCCACATAAAAGCATGTATCTCTAACTCGAGGCATGTGGCAGAGCCCGGCCTGGGTGGGGATAGAGACGAGAGTGAGTTGCCCGGGCAGAGTGAACCCATGGTCCTTTGTCCCTCAGATCTGGTCCTCTCTCGGTATTTGTTGTTTCAGTGAATGACAACAACATCGACCCAGTCATGTTCACCAGACACTTAGAAGAGTCATCTCTCATCACCCCTGACAAGAAATGCCTTGCCATTCGTACTTTTTTTAAAAAAATATTTTATTTATTAGAGAGAGCGGGAGACCACAAGCAGGCAGGGCAGCAGAGGGAGAAGGAGAAGCAGGCTCCCTGCTGAGTAGGGAGCCCGATGCAGGGCTCAGTGCCAGGACCCTGGGGTCATGACCTGAGCCGAAGGCAGACACTTAAACGACTGAGCCACCCAGGTGCCCCATTCCTATGTGGGAGTCTGCTGCCATGGGCCACGAACAAAGTGATGGCTTGGACAAGGGGGTTAGCAACGGACATGGAAAGAACTTCCACAAATCCAGGAGGATGATCTTTTGGAAATGTAGTTCTGTTCGGGGGACTGCTCCTTGCCCGAAAGCTCTAGTTACTTCCGACTATGGGATAAACAATGAACTTGAGCCTAGAGGCCCTGCTTGGGCTTGCCTCTGTCCCCATCTCCAGCCCCGTCTTCCACCACACTCTCTCTTGCCTCTGGCTTCCTTTATTTCTTTAGACATGCCCCCCCACCCCTCCTACCATAGAGACATTGTCTGTGCTGTCCTCTGTGCCTGCCTGGAAGCCTGGCCTTCGTGCAGTTAACTCTGCTTTACTCTCTAGATTTCAGTGGTTCACTTGGTTGACGGTTTTCCTGTTTTCCTATAAGCTGCCCGCTCTACGAGGGCAGGGACGTTTCTCTCTCTTACTCAAAGCCGCATCTCTAGAGCCTGGCCGATGATAGCACAGGGCCTGAAAGAATGGTACTCGACGAAGAGATGGTAAATGACTGCTTCTGTTTCGTGGAGGGCATTAATCCAAACTGGAATGAAACCTAAGCCTGAATTAGAACTGTTTCTTTACATTAATTGCTCTGTGGATCGCTTTTGTTTTAATGAAAGTTAACATTGGCCCTGCCACCAGGATACATCTTGTCTGTATTTCTGCCCGAAATGGTTGCATCATGAGCCCTGTATATGAGCGAATGGCTTATGTTCCTTTTACATTCAATTTAATTTCTTTACCTAGGTCACAGTGGACACACCGACTAGCCCGGTTACCAGTGGACTCCCACTCTTCTTTGTTATAACTGTTACAGCCATCAAGCAGGTAAATTTCTTTTGTACAATTATGCCTGCATTTCAGTCCCATCTGGTTTGAATTTCATTGCCAAAGGTCCTTTTTCATATTTATGTAGAGTGGGCAGCATTATTGATTCCTATGGAAAACATATTAAAATGACCATAAGGTACTTCTTTAAATTTCCTTTTTTCCCCCCTTAGTATTTGTGTTGTGGGTTTGTAACCCTAAAAGAAAGAAGGTGGAAGGTACAGCTCAGTCAGGAGGTGAGAGGTGAAGTTTTAAAAAAATATTTTATTTATTTATTTGACACAGAGAGGGAGAGAGAGAGAGGGAGAGAGATCATAAGTAGGCAGAGAGGCAGGCAGAGAGAGAGAGAGAGAGAGGAGGAGGAAGCAGGCTCCGTGCTGAGCGGAGAGCCCGATGCGGGGCTTGATCTCAGGACTCTGAGACCATGACCTGAGCTGAAGGCAGAAGCTTTAACCCACTGAGCCACCCAGGTGCCCCGAGAGGTGAATTTTTAATGTATGTAAGTGTTTTTCAGTGTGTTCTGTCTTTCTGAAAAATTCCCAGTGTGGTAAATTTTTGTTGTTGTCGCCTAAAGCAGAGAACTCAAGAGTCCAAGTACTTGGTGTTTGTTTTCTTCCATGATGCAGCTGAAGTGGGTGGTGGGCAGAGGAGACTTATTCTCGCTTTTCGTCAATGCTGACAATTGCCATGGTTTCTGATGCTGATGACTTGGAAGTATTTTGACCCTTTTATATGATAGTACCTTTGAAAAATTCCACATGAAATTGAAAGTGGAAAAGGGAAGCTGGAGGTAAAGGGTGGGTTAGCAACGTTTATCGTGTATTGGAACAGTCCGGAGGACCTGACTGATGGCAGATATACTTTTAGACAGTAACTTACCAAAGAGCTTTAAAAATTATCCTCAAGAACTTCAAAAATGAAGGTCTGTTTAATGGAATTTTGAACAAGGTTACCTTTCCTCTTGGGGTTATCTGGTCTTCTATCTTGCCTACCGGAAACTGCAAGAATATTTTATCAAGTGTTTGGTTGCTAAATAAAGATTTCTGGAATGTTCTTTCCCTTAGGCTGTTAGGATTATTTTCTTTAACATCATAGAATTGCTGGTTCCAAGAATAGCCTGTATGGCTTACAAAAGCTCTTACTGATTCATTTTACTCTCTATACTAGTTCATCTTAGGGCCTCTCTTTCCTCACTGACATCACAGAAAGTGCCATAGGAAGTGATAGCCTAGCATTGTCATAAAGAGGGACAGAACAGGCATGAATATAGCATTGGAGAAAAAAGCAGAAGGCGATCAAGAGATTTTTTTCAAACAGTTCCATTTGAAAAGGTACAGACATTATTCTAAAGGAAAAAAGCAATGTGATGTAAAAAAGGAGAAGAGGTCATGCTCAAACAAATGAACATCCTCTTCCCTTAGTTCTTTTGGCTTAAATTTACTTCATACAGAAAACCAGACTAAAATGAGCCATTAGACCTTTCCCTGATTACTTTTAACTCTAAAAAATGAACACCAATTTGTGGTTTCCTTTACTACCAGTGGAAAAGTTTAACTGTTGACTTCCAAAACTTGTCGTGGATTCTGTGTCAAAAATAACCCTAACTTGCCTTTTCAATTCTCTGTCCCTGGGGAGGAATTAGATTTCCTCAGCAATGATCACTCCCAACAGTCTACTACAGAAGAATAGATTTAAGTGATTAGAGCTAGAAAATAAAACCCAGGGAAAAAAAATGGTCACATTAAAAGGTAGATAAATTAACATTAACTTGAATTTCAAGAGTAGAATTAGAAGAGTAAATCATAGCCTTTCACATTTGAAGAATATTAAGGTTCTGATGCCCGTGTTTCCATTGATACTTCTCTGGAGAATGGAGAAACCTTTCAGCAGTAAAGCTATTTGCCTAAGGGGTATTTTGAAAGCATATCTTAGTTTTTGCTGTAAAAATGAACAATGTTGTCTCTTTAGCACTGTGAGTTGAGATTAATACTATCAGTCTAAATATCTGCTGGTGATTCATAGAGGGGGCTATAGAAATTTATTAACTGCACTGCATTATGTGAGCTTGACTCTAGTTATTTTTATTCTAGGGATATGAGGATTGGCTAAGACACAGAGCTGACAATGAAGTCAACAAGAGCACTGTTTACATTATTGAAAATGCAAAACGAGTGAGAAAAGAGAGTGAAAAAATCAAGGTATTTTTGTAGTTCGATTTTTTAAATTGTGGTAAAACACAGCATTTTAGAATATACAATTGAGTATATTCGTGTTGTTATGCAACCGTCAACACTTTTGAGTTCCAGAACATTTTCATCACTCCAGAAGGTAACCCCCATGGACGTTAAGTCGTCATGCCACATCCCTCCCTCCCCCAGGCCCTGGCAACCACTAATCCTCTTTCTGTCTCTATGGATTTACCTATTCTAGATTATTTCATATAAATGGAATCCAACACTGTGTGGCCTTTTGTGTCTGCCTTCTCTCACTTACTGCAATGTTCTCAAGGTCTCTTCTTACTGTAGCATATATTAGTAAATCCTGCTTTTTATGGCTAAATATTCCTTCGTATGGTTATACCACCTTTGCTTTATCCATTCATCAGTTGGTGGACATTTGGGGGGTTTTCCACCTGTTGGCTTTTAGGAACATTGCTGATATGAATATTCACGGTCAAGTTTTTGTTTGATCACCTATTTTCAGATCTTTGCAGTATATACTTAGTAGAATCACTACATGATATGGTAGTTCTGTGTTCAACTTTTTCATGAACCACCAAGTTGTTTTCCACAGCAGCTGTGCCATTTTACATTCCACCAGCAATGTAAGTATCATCTTTTACTACCAGCCAAGTTCTTTTTTATTTATTTTATTTTTTAAAGATTTTATTTATTTGACAGAGATCACAAGGAGGCAGAGAGGGAAGCAGGAGGGGTGGGGGAAGCAGGCTCCCCACGGAGCAGAGAGCCCGGTGCAGGGCTCGATCCCAGAATCCTGGGATCATGACCTGAGCCCAAGGAAGAGGCATTAATCCACTAAGCCACCCAGGTGCCCCCAAGATCTTTTTGAATCCAAATTAATCATTGTTGATTATTACCTAATAAGATCCCTGTCAATAAGATTTTAGACCTCTCCACATCAAATAATCTTTTTTGTTCCCAAGAGATAATATTTTAATTAATAATATACTTTACTTTTTCAGAGCCGTTTTGATTTCACAGCAAAATTGAGGAAAGTACAGATTTCACATATACCCCCCTTTTCCCATGTATGTACAACTTCCCTCAGTGTTCCATAGCGGTATTTTTGTTGCAATCCATGAACCTACACTGGGGCATCATTATTACCCAATGTCCGTAAGTTTTCATTAGGGTTCAGTCTTGTTCCAAATTCAGTGGCGTTAGACAAATGTCTAATCACAAGGATTCACTAGTATCAGGTAGAGTCGCTTCACTGCTCTAAACATCCTTTATATATGCTTTGTCTCGTCGTCCCTTCGTCCTGGCAACCCCAGGTCATCACTAATCTTTTTACTCGATAGTTTTGCTTTTCCGTAATATTATACTGTTAGAATCATGTATGGTATGATAGTATGTAGCCTTTTCAGATTGGCTTTTTTTTTTTTTAGATTCATTCATTCATTCATTCATTTATGGGGGGGGAGGAGAAAATAAGAGAGGAGTGGGTCAGAGGGAGAAGCAGACTCCCCACTGAGGAGGGAGCCCGATGTTGGGCTTGATCGATCATGACCAGAGCCGAAGGCAGTTGCCCAACCAGCTGAGCCACCCAGGCGCCCCAGATTGGCTTCTTCAACTTAACAATACGCATTTAAGTTTATTATGCCATGTCTTTTCATGTCTCAATGTCTCATTTCTTGTTGGCGCTTAATAATCCATTGTCTAGGTGGAGCAGTTTATATATCCGTTCCCTTTTTTTTTTTAGATTTTATTTATTTATTTGACAGAGATCAGAAGTCAGCAGAGAGGCAGGCCGAGAGAGAGGAGGAAGCAGGCTCCCTGCTGAGCAGAGAGCCTCATTTGGGGCTCAATCCCAGGACCCTGGGACCATGACCTGAGCCAAAGGCAGAGGCTTTAACCCACTGAGCTACCCAGGCGCCCCCGTTTACTTTTTTTAAAAAATATTTTATTTATTTATTTGACAGAGATGACAAGTAGGCAGAGAGGCAGGCAGAGAGAGAGAGGAGGAAGCAGGCTCCCTGCTGAGCAGAGAGCCCGATGCGGGGCTCGATCCCAGGACCCTGAGATCACGACCCAAGCAGAAGGCAGAGGCTTCAACCCACTGAGCCATGCTGGTGCCCCTCCATTCACTTTCTGAGAGACATCTTGGTTGCTTCCAGGTTGTGGCAATCATGGACAAGGCTGCTATAAACATGTATATGTGAGTTCTTTTTTTTTTTTTAAGTATGTTTTTTAAATTTTATTTATTTATTTGACAGAGAGATCACAAATAGGCAGAGAGGCAGGCAGAGAGGCGGAAGGAAGCAGGTTCCCTGCCGTGCAGAGAGCCCGATCCCAGGACCCTGAGATCATGACCTGAGCCGAAGGCAGAGGCTTAACCCACTGAGGCACCCAAGTGCCCCATATTCGAGTTCTTGCATGGACATAAGATTTTAATTTATTTGGGTAAATATCAAGGAGTGTGCTTATTAGATTGTTTGGTAAAAGCGTGTTTAATTTTGTAAGAAGCTGCCAAGCTATCTCCAAAGAGGCCTTTCATTTTGCATTCCCATTGGCACCCAATGGGAGTTCCCTGTTCTCCACATCCTGGCCAACATTTGTTGTCAGTGTTTTGGGTTTTGGCAATTCTAATAGGTTTGTAGTGGTATCCCATTTTTGTTTTAATTTGCATTTCCCGAATGACATAACGGTGTTCATCATCTCGTCATATGCATCCTTGATATCTGAATATCTTCTTTCATGAGGTTGTCTAGTCAAGTCTGTACCCATTGTTGAATCAGAGTGCTCATTTTCTTATTGTTGAGTTTTAAAAGTTTTTCTTTTTTTTTTTTTAAAGGTTTAGTTTATTTATTTGACAGACAGAGATCACAGGTAGGCAGAGAGGCAGGCAGAGAGAAAGAGGGGGAAGCAGGCTCCCTCCTGAGCAGAGAGCCCGATGCGGGGCTCGATCCAGGACCCTGAGCCTTTAACCACTGAGCCACCCAGGCGCCCCTAAAAGTTTTTCTTAATATTTTAGTTAACAGCCTTTTATCAGATATGTCTTTTATAAATATTTTGTCCCAAAGTATTATTTTTTTAAATTTCATTTTGTTATTGTGATCAAAAAGCATATAACATTAAATTGAGCCTCTTAACCATTTTTTTTTTAAAGTATGATCTCCATTTTATTTTTATTTTTTTTTCGGAGAACAGTTTTTCTTCATTGCTTAAGGACTTAGCTCCTTAACGTGGGCTTTGGTGGGGGTGGTGAGGGTGTCGGGTCCTTCCGTGCTTCAGGAGAGATTCTGGAATAGCTTGCTGGGAACAGCACAGCTTGGGCAGTAACGTAGTCTCACAGACAGCTTGGGACAGACATAGGTCTAGCAGACCTACTTGCTTTGGGAATGCCCCTGATGGCGGTGGTCTGTATTGTGGTCCGAATAACAAACTTCCCAATGGCCTTGACTTCGGCCCACAGCTACGCAGTTGGTACCCTGAATAGGCCGCACATGGCTACGGCCCTTTGTGACACAACCATTTTTCCTTTTCTTGGTCATCTTGAAAGTAAGCCCCCAAGAGAACCCATCTTAACCATCTTAACCATTTTTTTGTTTTATTTTTTTGTAAGGATTTAGTTATTTGTGGGGGAGTTAGGGAGGAGCAGAGGGGGAGAATCTTAAAGGAGACTCCCTGCTGAGCATGGAGCCCAACAGCACAGGGCTCCATCCCGGCAGGCATGAGATCATGACCTGAGCTACAAGTCAGAGGTTTAACCGACTGAGCCACCTAGGCGCCCCTAAGATTTTATTGTTTTAAGAAATCTCTGCACCCATTGTGGGACTCGAACTCACAACCCCAAGATCAGGTGTCACATGCTCCACCAACTAAGCCAGCCAGGCATCCCCCTCATCTTAACTAACCATTTTTAGTGTACAGTCCAGTAGTGTTAATAAGTATATTC
Source organism: Mustela nivalis (assembly GCF_964662115.1). Lineage (NCBI taxonomy): Eukaryota > Metazoa > Chordata > Mammalia > Carnivora > Mustelidae > Mustela > Mustela nivalis. Next base: position 12,196,283 of record NC_139040.1, read on the forward strand.
ACATTGTACAACAAATCTCTGGAATCTTTTCATTGTGTAACACTAAAACTTTATACCCATTAAACATGAGCTCCCCCTGTCCCCCAGCCCTTGGTAAACACCTTTCTCTTTCCTATTTCTATGACCGACTACTTTTGAGAAATACTTCCTATGAATGGAATCATACAGCATTTATCCTTTTGTGCCTGGCTTATTTCACTTAGCATAATGTCTTCAGGGTTCATCCATGTTGTAGCATGTGACAGGAAGTCCCCTCTTAAGACTACATTATATTCCGTTTTGTGCATATACTCCCTTTTCTTTATCAGTTCATCTGTTGATGGACATTTGGATTGCTTCCACCTCTTCAGAATGTAAATGATGCTGTGACAAACAAAGGTGTACAAATAACTCTTTGAGATCCTGCTTTAAATTACATTAGATATATACCCAGAAATAAAATTTCTTAATCATACGGTAATTCTGTTTTTGATTTTTCAAGAATCCTGCATACTCTTTTCCAAAATGGATATGTCATTTTATCTTTGCACTTAGAGTGTACAAGGGTTTCATCTTCTCCACCGCTTCTCTAGGGCTTGTTAGTTTCTGTTTTTTTGATGGTGGCCGTCCTAATGGGTTTAAAGTATCTCATTGTGGCTTTGACTTGGATTTCTGAAATGATTAGAGATGTGGAACATCTTTTCATGTGCTTTTTGGCCATTTGTGTATCATACTTGGAGAAATGTCTATTTGGATCCTTTACCCATTTTTTAATTTGTTGTTGAGTTGTAGAGTTCTCTTGTATATTCTGGACATTAACTCCTTATCAGATATATGATTGGCAAGTATTTTCTCCCATTCCTTAGGTTACCTTTTCATTCTGTTGATTATTTCCTTTGATGCAAAATTTTAAGTTTGATATATTTTCATTTCTTTTTCTTTTTCTTTCTTTCTTTCTTTTTTTTTTTTTTTTTTTAAGTAAGCTGCACACCTGGTGTGGAGCCCAACACAGGGCCTGAGCTTACAACTCTGAAGTCAAGACCTGAACCAACATCGAGAGTTGGATGGACAGTTCACTGACTAAGCCACACAGGCACCCAGATATATTCCCGTTTCTAATGTTGATTTTTTTTTTCCTGTACTTTGGTATATGTCCAGGAAATTTTTATTGACTCCAACATCCTGAAGCTTTTCCCTGATGTTCTTCCAGGAGTCTAAAAAGTTTAGGTCTTTTTATTTTTCTACAATTCTGTTTATTTATTTGAGAGAGAGATAGCATGAGCAGGAGGAGAGGGAGAGGGAGAAGCAGCCTCCCTTGCTAAGCAGGGAGCCCAGCATGGGCTCGATCCCAGGACCCCAAGATCATGACCTGAGCCAAAAGCACACATTTAACCAACTAAGCAACTCACTTGCCCTTTATAATTAGGTCTTTAATTCATTTTGAGTAATTTTTGTATGTGACGTAAGATAAGAGTCAAACCTCATTATTTGCATGTGGCTATCCAACTTTCCCAACACCATTTGTTGAAGAGACTATCATTTCCCTATTGCATAGTCTTGACACCCTTGTTGAAAATCATTTGGTGGGGCACCTGGATGGCTCAGTGGGTTAAAGCCTCTGCCTTAGGCTCAGGTCGTGATCCCGGGGTCCTGGGATCAAGCCCCACATTGGGCTCTCTGTTCAGCAGGGAGCCTGCTCCCCCACCCCGCCTGCCTCTCTGTCTACTTGTGATCTTTGTCTGTCAAATAAATAAGTAAAATCTTTAAGAAAGAAAAGAAAAGAAAAGAAAAGAAAAGAAAAGAAAAGAAAGAAAGAAAGAAAGAAAAAGAAAGAAAGAAAACATCATTTGGCCATACATGCAAGGTTTATTTATGGGCTGTCTCTTCATTGGTCTATATATCTATATATTCATCTTTATGCAAGTACCATACCATCCTAATTACTGTTGCTTAGTAGTATGTTTTGAAATCTGGGACTGGGAAGACCAATTTTGTTATTTTCAAGATCATTTTGGCTGTTTGGAGTCCTTGAGATTCCATATAAATTATAAGAATTTTTTTCTATGTCTGCAAAAAATGTCATTTACATATTGGTAGTAATTCCATGGAGTTTGCAGATTGCTGGAATGGTATAGGCATTTAAGCAGTCTGAAGTCTTGCAGCTCATGAACATGAAATGGCTTTCCTTTTATTTTTATTATCTTTGCTTTCTTTTAGCAATGCTTTGTAGCTTTCAATGTGCAAGTCTTTAACTTCTTTGGTTAAGTTTATTCCTTTTTTTTTTTTGAAGATTTTATTTATCCATTTGACAGAGAGGCAGGCAGAGAGAGAGAGAGGGAAGCAGGCTCCCTCCGAGCAGAGAGCCGGATGCGGAACTCGAGCCCAGGACCCTGAGATCATGACCCGAGCCGAAGGCATCGGCCTAACCCACTGAGCCACCCAGGCGCCCCTGGTTAAGTTTATTCCTAAGTATTTTTTTCTTTTCTGATGCTATTGTAAAAAGAGTTTCCCTTTTTAATTTCCTTTTTGGATTGATCCTTGTTAGGATATAAAACCAACACTCAAACCAACACTCAAAATCAGTTGCATTTCTATATAAAATGCAATAAAAATTCAGTCTCCTCATTTCTGTATAAAATTCAACTGATTTTGAGTGTTGGTTTTATATCCTGCAGCTCTGTGTAATTCATATATTAATTCTAACAGGTTTTTGTGTGTGCGGAATCTAGAGTTTTTTATGTATAATATTATGTCATCTGCAAACCAGAATAATTTTAGTGCTTGTCCAACTTGTATGCCTTTTTTTTGGTTTGGTGTAATTTGCTCTGGCTAGAACATCAGTACAATATTGAATAGCCATGCTGGGAGTGGATATCCTTGCTTTGTTCCTGATACTAGAGGAAAAGCTTTCACTCTTTCCTCACTGAGAATGATATTAGCTGTGGGCTTTTCATATATGGCTTTTATTATGTTGAGGTCATTTTTTTTCCCCTCTCTTTGTAGTTCATTGTTTTTATCATGAAAGAGTATTGAATTATGCCAAATGCTTTTTCTGCTTTGATTGAGATGATTATCTAGCTTTTGTCTGTTGTTATGTGTTGCATTACACCGATTGATTTTTGTGTATATCCTTTCATTCCCAAGGATATATCCCATTTGGTCATGGTGGGTGATCATTGTAATGGGCTGTTGGATTTGGTTGGGTAGTATTTGTTCAGGACTTTTTTCATCAGTATTCATTGAAGACACTGGTCTGTAGTCTTTTTCTTTTACACTGTCTTTTCCTGGTAAAATGGTATCAGTAATTCAGGCCTTAATAGAACAAGTTTGGGAGTGCTCCTTCCTCTTGGAGTCTTCAGAAGAGCTTGAGAAGAATTGGTGTTATTCTTTAAATGTCTGGCATAATTCTCCTATGAGGTCATTTAGCCCTGGGTTTTCTTTTTGGGGAAGTTTTCAACTCCCGCGTCAATCTCACTAGCTTTGGGTCTGTTCAGATTTTTTATATCTTCGTGATTCAATGTTGGCAGGCTGTATGTTTCTAGGTATTTATCCATTTATTCGAAGTTATCCTACTTGTTGGCATACACTTCTTTATAGGAGTCTCTTATAATCCTTTTTATTTCTATGGCATCAGATGTAATGTCTTTTTTTAGCTATTTGAGGCTGTCATTTTTTTCTTAGTCTAAGGGCATGTTGATTTTATTGATCTTCTAAGATATTATTATTATTATTATTTTAAGATTTTATTTATTTATTTGACAGAGAGAAATTACAAGTACACTGAAAGGCAGGCAGAGAGAGAGAGAAGGAAGCAGGCTCCCTGCTGAGCAGAGAGCCCGATGCGGGACTCGATCCCAGGACCCTGAGATCATGACCTGAGCCGAAGGCAGCGGCTTAACCCACTGAGCCACCCAGGCACCCCAAGATATTATTATTTTTAAAGATTTTATTTATTTATTTGACAGACAGAGATCACAAGTAGGCAGAGAGGCAGGCAGAGAGAGAGGAGGAAGCAGGCTCCCTGCTGAGCAAAGAGCCCGATGTGGGGCTCTATCCCAGGACCCTGAGATCATGACCTGAGTCGAAGGCAGTGGCTTAACCCACTGAGCCACCCAGGCGCCCCCAAGATATTATTTTTAAAAGACTATTTCTGTGTGAATATGGATTAAAATATGTAAGGTAACAGAAATCAGATTCTCCAAAATAGGAAGAAGATGGGTAGAACAGAAAGAGAAGAGGGCAGGTGAAAATACCATTCCAGAATGATTTCAGGGTTGTGATAGGGATTCATTAAAAATGATACTTTCCTCCCTCTACTTTTATCAAGTATTAATCAGTGCTGAATTATTTCCTAAACACTGGGAATTGTTGGACATAAGTTCTCCATCTTACAGCAATAGGTATATTGCATCTTGCATCTTCTTTTAGTAATAATGGGGAAAAAGCTACAGAGTGGGAGAGTTACCTGAGATTGATAGAGAATGTCTTTCTATCACCCTTTTTTCTTTTCTGCATTTTCTGCATCCCATAGGGGAAGAGCCTCAGCTAGAGTGGTTAGGATCTGAAATTGCCAAACCCGTCTTAGAAACTCAGCTCGGTTGTTCAGCATAAGAACCAAATGCAGCCTAAGTGATCTATAGCATTAAATCTGTACCTCCCAGGGCACTAAGTAAAACTGTGAAACAAGTAAATGTTTCCCAAATCTGTCCCTTTCTCTTATTTCCTCTCTCTGATTTGGCTGTCACCCCCACACATAGAAAGACACCCCCCCCCCATCTTCCACCTTTTGTTCATCAGGCTTCTTTACCTTTGAGGCTGATCTCAACCAGGTACAATCTTAATTAAATCAGTTGATGCTATTATGTGAAATGCTGTTTGATTCGGCCCATTCTGGAATATTTGTGGGTGGCAAGAAATGCCTATAAACTAAAAGTATCTAAATGTTTGATTGCTTGCCTGGGGAAGTGGGTAGACTATTGTTGAATAAGAGAGTAACTTGGTGTGTACCCTCAGTACAGTGGAAATTTTTTGAAGGGTTTCAAAGCCAGGGAGCGACTTGCCGGAGAGGATAAGAACCTATATTAGGATGACAGTAGTAGAGCTGACAATAAAAATAGTAGTTAACATTTATATATAACATAAATATGCCAGGCATTGCCTTTCCCATTATATTAACTTATCTTTTTTTTTTTTAAGATTTTATTTATTTATTTATTTATTTGACAGAGATCACAAGCAGGTAGAGAGGCAGGAGGGTTGGGGGTGGCAAGCAGGCTCCCCGCTGAGCAGAGAGCCCGATGCGGGGCTCGATCCCAGGACCCTGAGATCATGACCCAAGCAGAAGGCAGAGGGGGTAAAACTGAGGCACAGGAAAATTAAGAAACTTGTCCATGACGAGTAAGTGGAGGACCTGGGATTTGAAACAAGTTTGGATCATGAGTTGCGCCCAGAACCACAACTTTGTCTCACCTGTCTTAGGATTAAGCCAAATGGATATGTTCAGGATATGTTTTGGAGGTATACTCATCAGGGCTCGATGTGTTGTACTGGGAGCAGGGAGGGAGAGAAAGAGGAAAAAAGATAAAGATAGCCTTCTTGGTTTTGGCCTGAGCAACTGAGTGAATTAAAGACAGCTATGAAACAAAATGCTAGTAATTAAGAGGGAGAAGGCTGGGAGAAAAACAGGTTTGGTGATAGATGCAGGAGTGAAAGGGGCAATCAGAAATTCCATGTTAGCCGCGTTCATTTGGAGATACCTGTTAGACCTGCGGATGGAATTGTCAAGCCTGGAGCTTCGAGATGGTTGAGCTGGCGATGGAAATTTGGATTTCATCAACATGTAGATGGCACATGCAGCCATGGGACTGAATTGAATCCTAGAACATAGAAAAGAGAGCTGACAAGAGGACGTGAGGAATTCAAGGTAAAAGCGTGGCTCTTTGTAAGGAAGAGAGTATACGTTTTGGTGTTGGCAACACTGGAAGAGTTTCTTCAGGTTTTCTGATTATTGCCTTTTTTGTATCCAGTCTGCTGGTAAGTCCATGGAAGGACGTCTTTTTTTCTTTTCTAACTTTCCCTTTTGCCTTTTCTTATAGCTTCCATCTCTGCCCAAATTCTTTTTTTTTTTTAATTTTTATTTACTTATTTGACAGAAATCACAAGTAGGCAGAGAGGCAGGCAGAGAGAGAGAGGGAAGCAGGCTCCCTGCCAAGCAAAGAGCCTGATGCGGGGCTCGATCCCAGCACCCTGGGATCATGACCTGAGCCGAAGGCAGAGGCCTTAACCCGCCGAGCCAGCCAGGCGCCCCTCTGCCCAAATTCTTCATGTGCACATGTATGGTGTCTCCCTTTTCCACAAAATACTTTAATATCTTAATCATAGTTATTTTTATTTTTACATGCCTGTTTCATAATCCAAAATCTCAAAACATTTCCGGGACGGGTCCTGTGCTGACTCCTTTATATCTTGATGTTAGGTCATTTTGGTCTTGTGGTTTTTTTTTTTAATTGAATTTTGGACATTGTATGCAAAACAATGCTAGAGACCAAGGTAAACAGTATTTCTGGTCTGCAACGGGCACACATCTCCTGTCAGCCCATGAATGTGTAGGTTCAGTCAGACTAATGGGAAGTCGAGCTGGCTTCGGTGTTTGTTGTGGCCATAGCGGCTTTCAGTGCCCCACTGGAAATTCCAGTTCCGGGAGTGCTTGGTGTAGGGCCCGGGGGGGGGGGGGGGGGGGGGGAGGGGCAGAGGGCCTTGCTCAATATTCCTGTTCCTCGCCCCCAGGAGGAGAGGTAGATTGCTGTTTCTTATTGTTATTCTTATTGCAAGTCTCCTGGGAGGAACAGAGTAATTTCTTTCTTTTTTTTTTTTTAAAGATTTTATTTATTGGGGCACCTGGGTGGCTCAGTGGGTTAAGCCTCTGCCTTCGGCTCAGGTCATGATCTCAGGGTCCTGGGATCGAGTCCCGTATTGGACTCTCTGCTCAGCGGGAAGCCTGCTTCCTCCTCTCTCTCTCTGCCTGCCTCTCTGCCTACTTGTGATCTCTGTCAAATAAATAAATAAAAATCTTTTTTAAAAAGGATTTTTATTTATTTATTTAATAGAGACACAGTGAGAGAGGGAACACAGGCAGGGGGAGTGGGGGAGAGAGAGAAGCAGGCTTCGAACTGAGTCCGATGCAGGGCTTGATCCCAGGACCCTGAGATCATGACCTGAGCTGAAGGCAGAGGCTTAGCAACTGAGCCACCCAGGTGTCCCCCAAACAGAGTGATTCCTTGGTCCTCCTGCTGGGGTCTCAGCATTAAGCAGGGTGCGTGCACCTTTGCCTCACTCTGAATACCTTGTCTCAGAACTGCCACCTCCCTTCCAATGGCAGTTGAACTTCCCAGGCTGGCGCCCCGGTAGCCATGGGTTTTGTGTTCCATCCCCAGCAGCAGATGGTGTTGATTCTTTGTCTCCTCTAGCAGTGGTGACGTTTTCCTGAGACCAGCCGGGGAGGGCTTTTCTTGCCTTTCTCCCGGACATAGATGGGTTTTGCCTCAAGAGAGAGGGCGGTCCAGGATTATGGCATCTCTCACATCTATGTTGCAACCCATGCCAGTGGTTACGAGCCCCTTTTTTCTCTTAGGTTTACAGATTTCAGACTGTCACATTAGCTCCTACCAAGCCTTTAAGAATCGGTTCAAAAATCCACTTGTTTTCGTCTTCTGCCCTTTTATGGCAGTCATCGCTTGCTCCTGTGCCTTGTCAGTTGTGAAGCACTTCGCTTCTCCTGTCTCTCCGCGGAAGGACTTTTCGCCCTTGGAAATTCAGTTCACTTGGTTGCCTCGCAACCTCAGCTTTCTGATGAACTAAAAAAACACATAATTTTGTAGGTGATCTGGCGTTTTCTAATATTTATCATGAGGGATGGTGATGTTCTTTTGCTGCTTTTAACTTTGCTAAATGGAAACAGAGCCCCCGGTGAATGCCCCCGTGTACCCTGTTGTTCCCTTTCTTTAAAAAAGCCCTTCCCAGTTGAGGGAAATTGGCAGGGGAGGTGAACCATGAGAGACTATGGACTCTGAAAAACAATCTGAGGGTCTTGAAGGGGCAGGGGGTGAGAGGTCGGGGTACCAGGTGGTGGGTATTAGGGAGGGCAGGGACTGCATGGAGCATTGGGTGTGGTGCAAAAACAATGAATAGTGTTACGCTGAAAAGATATAAAAAAAATAAATTATTTTTTAAAGAAAGGCCCTTCCCACCTCTCCCCCACCCTTGCCTTAGGGTAAGGCTTGACCCCCTGAGCCTGGCCTGCCTGCCCTCCAAGGTCTGCCCTGTGGCCATGTCACCAGCCTCAACTTGCGCTCAAGGTACAGAACCTTCCCAGTTCATATCTGAGCAAAACATACGTGCTGTAGAAAAGATCGTCTCTTTGTGGTTTTTATGTGTTGCTGCCTAAGAATCATCTTCCATCCTTGAAGGAGCATTTCCTTCTTTTAAGATGATTGAGGATTTTGATTGTTATTTCTCTTCTATGGATTTAATCATAGGTTGTGGTTTTATGCAAGCAACACAAGTGTTTATGTAAGTGAGAAAGGAAAGATCCAACAAAATATTATTTACAAATTAGTTCCGTTAATGATGCTATTGCTATTGGCTGCTGATTAAGATTGGCAAGAAAATAAAATTGTTCCCGAATAGGTCTTGAAATCCACATCTCTCTCTGCCAAATCATGTAGCAAATAGGAGGCAGGTGTGTGTCATTAATCCAGCGTTTCAGGACCGGTGTGTCCAGGTTCGTGTGCTAGGTACGGGCCCCCTGGTCACACCGGGGTGGGTTGTCTTCTGCCACAAGCAGCTTCCTCCCTTCATCTGAGGTGCTGCACAAAATTTTCTCTGCCACAGGATGAAAAAGTTTGGGAGGCCCTGAACTCTAGATGATTTCTTATGTCCTTCCCCAAAACTGTCAGGACTCTTGAGAGGTTGGGAGTAAAGTAGTGGCCGTGTATGTGTGAGAAGTATCAAGTGGTGAATCTGGGCCGGGTCCTCGGCGAACCGTTTCACCTGTGTCCTCCTTTCAGGCTCAAACCAGTCTGGCGAGCGAGTTCTCATCACCTGAGGCACTCACCTGAGCTCATGTGGTGACGTGGCGGAGCTGGGCCACAAAGTCAGGTTACAGAGTCCTACTTTGTAGGGCGCCTGGGTGGCTCAGTGGGTTGAGTGTCTGACTCTTCATTTCGGCTCAAGTCATGATCTCAGGGTCAGGAGATCGAGCCCCACATGGGGCTTGTGCTGAGCACGGAATCTGTGTGTCCCTCTCCCTCTGTTCCGCCCCCTGCACGCTCTCCCTCTCTCAAATAGATAAATAAGTAACATCTTTAAGAAAAAGTTCCACCGGGGGCGCCTGGGTGGCTCAGTGGGTTAAGGCCTCTGCCTTTGGCTCAGATCATGATCTCAGGGTTCTGGGATCGAGCCCCCCCATCGGGCTCTCTGCTCAGCAGGGAGCCTGCTTCCCCCTCTCTCTCTGCTTTCCTCTCTGCCTGCTTATGATCTCTGTCTGTCAAATAAATAAATGAAATCTTAAAAAGAAAAGAAAAAGTTCTACCTTTTAACCATTACGACTTATTCCCTACATTTTAAATTATGTGCACTAGAAATGGTTCCTGATTTCTCCTCATGGTTTGCCTCTACTTGAGCTTTGGGTACTTGCTGAGAGGAAAGCATTTCCTGTGGCTGTATTAATGGAGTGTTCTGACTGCAGGATGAATGATTGGAAAGCGACCTGTTTGAAAATTATTTCTTTGTCAAATGTTATGGGAAAAGTAGATGCCTCTCCAGTTGGCTAAGTTTTTCCGAGCACTGAAGAAGGGCCTGGCACCCAACAGTAACAGCTGGTGTTAGCACAGGCAAAGCAAAGCATGTTGAAATATGCACGATGCGGAGTAGGACAGTGGCTGCCCAGTGTTCAGGAAGTGCTTAGGTCGAGACACGCAGATTTTCAGGATTGATTCATGAACTGACAATGGTCATTGTCTTATCGAACAGCGGTGCCAAAAAACATCAGAGAGTAGACTGCTCCCAGGGTACTGAAATGGTTTCCTTGAAAGTAAAGTTCACTAATAAGGTAATCTGACGGCATCGGTCAGTTCTTGTGACCTCGCAGAGGATTCTGAATGTTGAATAATGTTCTTTTCATCATCTTTCCTGTGGCGTGCGATGCTGAAACTCTCCCTAGGAGCGGGAGGGGTCTCCTGCTACTGTTTCGGCTGCAGTTTGAGGTATAATGAATGCTTTGTTTGGAATTAAGAATATTTGTATTTCTTTTTCTCTCTCTGCTAGGTCGGTGATGTAGTAGAAGTACAGGCAGATGAAACCTTCCCCTGTGATCTCATTCTTCTGTCATCCTGCACTGGCGACGGAACCTGTTACGTGACTACAGCCAGTCTTGATGGGGAATCCAACTGCAAAGTAAGGGAGAGGAAACCTTGCCTCAACATCTCGAGCTCAGGGTAGTTAGTCTACAGGACTGCTTCCCACGGCTCCCAGTCTTTTATCTTGTTTTTTCCTATTTGTGCAAGTTTTGTATTTGAAAGCAGCTTTTATATAATTGTGTTTGAACGTCTAAGCAGTTACCCAACTTTAGGGAAAAGCGTGGTGTTCAGCGAAGAAAATCCATGTCCCAAATAAAAGCCACCACGTCTTCTGTAGCCCTGTTTGCATTGATATCGACATGTCCCATTCGATGTTTTCTTTGGGCTTTTTCAAATGAATGTCGTTGTAGGCTTAAACTATGTAACTATAAAAATAACTTCCTGTACTCTAGCTGCCGATCTGTTTTTATTTTTAAAGTGATGATTTTCTTGAAAAATGTTTATCATGGCATATAGGAACTCTATCTTGGAGTAGTTTGGTTGCTTTTTAAAAAATACTTAGTGTTTTGTTTGGCAAATGTTTGTTCATTGCAACTAGGAAGAATTATAAACGAGCTAAAGTAAGTTTGCTCAAATTGGAGGCTAACTTTGTTCCACAGTACTTAATGGCAATCCGTTCTTGGCCGTCGTCCAGAGCTCCACAGGGTATGAAGGTGTATCCTCTCTATGCTGTGTTTAAGGAAGGGCACTAATGTGCTCACCTCTGTGTGTATCCTTGAGGGGCTTTTCTCTGCTTGTTTTTTCCATCTGGAGTCGAGAACCAGAACTCAGTATGTGAAACAGGAACTGAAATGCCTAGGAAATGACTAATTCCGTACTTCAAGGGCATGGTGATGAACTAGTGCTTTTAAACTGTTCGAAAGCAAAATTAAATTTGAGGAAATGTAAGGATAAAAATCAAGAAATCTACCTAAAGATGCCCTAATAGGGGAAAAAGTTGTTTAGAGGAAGAAAACTTTCAAGTGGCTTCTTTGTTCAGTTTAGTTGATCCGATCAGATCTGCTAAAAAGTACATAGGTTTTCAAAATCAGGGGAGAGTTTTTGTTTTTGTTTTTGTTTTTTTTTAAATATTTTACTTATTTATTTGACAGACAGATCACAAGTAGGCAGAGAGGTAGGCAGAGAGAGAGGAGGAAGCAGGCTCCCTGCTGAGCAGAGCCTGATGTGGGGCTCGATCCCAGGACCCTGGGATCATGACCCGAGCTGAAGGCAGAGGCCCAACCCACTGAGCCACCCAGGTGCCCCAGGGGAGAGTTTTAAATAGAACTCAGGCAGTTCCGTAATATTCCCAGAAGACCATGCGACAGCTTTCCCTTCTGCATAAGTGGTGCAGTCTTGGAGTCTGTGTTAGCCCTCCTTTGATGATTTATAAATGGGTTTATTGGCGCCTGCCTTGAGTTCTGGGTAAATCAAGTGCATAATATACACTAGTAGAATATGCCAACTGTTTGACTAAAGCAAAATACATCATATTGCTGCTCTTCCTATGAAATGTAGCCTCTTTGGGCATTTTCAATATGATTAATTATGCTATTTGTGTAGTGGAACTATTAATGAATTCTTTCTTTCAGTTGGCAAAATGTTAGCCTTCTTATGACCCAAAGGGTTATTTATGTTCAATTCATATGTATACATTGATACCGTGGTACCCTCTGGTGAACAAAATAACAGGGCTCAGTTCTATAAATAGGAGAAAAAGTAAATGGGTTAAGTTTTTCGTTGGGTTTTCCGTTAAGGATATGCATGCTACAAATGGAATTCTCTCTGCTGTCACTATCAGGGGAAGCTTTTAGTTTTTTCATTATCTTCTAAATCTCTTTGCAGTGAGGTTATCTTTCTAATTGTTTGTAATATATTCAAAGAATAATACCATAAAATTTAGTTAGTGGGAAACGTGCATCAATATTTGTATTATTCTGCCAAAGCCTCTTTCAAAAAACATACTGTGTTGCCGGAATAAGGTGGGTGTACGATGATGAAAAGAATCCCTTTGTCTTGGTTTTGCTTTTTCTTCTGCTTTCCTCATCTAGACACATTATGCGGTACGGGACACCATTGCACTATGTACAGCTGAGTCCATTGATACCCTCCGAGCAGCAATTGAATGTGAGCAGCCGCAGCCGGACCTCTACAAGTAAGAATCCCCTGGTTGTGATCTGCCCTGTGCGATGGTCTGTTGACTCGGCCGCTCCTTGCCACCAGTATCATGAAGAGACCCGCCACTTTCCAGCCCTCCTTCGTTCGTGTTTTTATGAGCTGTTCTTTCCTTCTGGCAGAGAAATGAGTCAAATCAGCCTTGTTCACTCCCAGCCCAAGATAAATCGCTGTAGGCCCAGACACCTTACCTGTGATTTTTCTTTTATTTTTGTTATTTGTAAACACGACCATCTATCGTGTTTTAAGATTATGTTACCCCGTAAGGCTGCTCTGTGAGATTCGTGTATTAATCAGAGTTAACGAAAACAAAAATAAGCCACTGGGTATGTCCTGCAACATTAAAGAGAGGAAGGGGATATGGGGCCACGCACTATCCTTTTTTATGAGGATTATGCTGAACTCAGTATTGCAAATAGGCTGCTTTTTGTCTACTGTGATTTCCTCTATTTTACTGTACTTGGGCTTTCTGGAATAGACTTGCTGATGAACAGTCATTGTAGGTTCTCAGAAATTTGGCATTTGATTTTTTAAGACTGGTTAGTTTGGTTGATTAGAGCATGCTGTTGATAAGGATAGAGTAACAAGTTTTATCCCCACGTGGGCCAGTTAATCTCATTCTATTCCCTCTTACAGATGGCCTCAATTACCCGTGCCAGGCATCTTGTTAACGAATTCTGTTGGTCATAATGGGGGGCCAAATGGTTGGATGTAGCTTAACACCAGCACACAGTAGTGGAAAAACAGAGTCTTCATCCCACTACAAGAACGGTGCCTTCCCTCCTTCCCATCATTCCTGAGAGTAGGAACTAGGACCATAAAACAAAACAGCTGTTCCCTGCCTTCAGGGATCTCAGACTTTGCAAGGCAGATAAATATTTATTAAAGCTAGGCTTATAGTACAGAGACCTAATAGAACAGACTGAAACGCCCATGGAGTCACAGAAGAAGGGGTGGCCGATTCTGCCTGTGTTAGAGACCAGGATGCTTTTCTGCATGTCCACATGGCAGCTCCTAAATTTATTGGTTACCTTAAATATGAAGGAGAATTTTAGGGCAGGGAAGGTTATTCCTGATTTCTCTGGACTAGGCTGAGTGTCCTTGATTTGTGTCTTCAGAACACCTGTGCTTTCACAACCTGAGCCATGATCATTTACATTGTAATTGCCTGTTAACTTGTCTGCCTTTAGTGGGAGGAACATGTCTTTCTGGCTTCCTAGTGGGCCCCTAGCACCTACCACAGCACTGGCACAATTAACATGTGGTGAATAAATAAACAGACCATCATACTTTGTGTACGTAGTAATCACAGTTCACTTTTTCTGAAAAACGATGATGCAAACTATAAAATATGCATAACTCTCTCTTGTTAAGGAGAGTTAGGCCGCCTTACCCCATTTTTTGAGAAATGCACATTACCCTGTGTCTAGCCATGTTAAGTGAGCAGATCAAGCTCTGTATTGTGATCAGCTGAATGAGAGAGGTTGGACATTTCCGAGATGGTCATTAGATGTTTGCCCCCTGAGACTCATGCAGTGGTTCTCAAAGGGTGATCTTGGGCCAGCACAGAGTCACCTGGAAACTTGTTGGGAATGCAGATTCTCACCTGAATCTAAAACTTGGGAGCGGGGCCCCAAAGTGCCCCGTTTAACAAGCACTCCGGTGGGTCTGGTGCACGCACAAGTGAAAAAAACACTGAACTAAGGGGTTTAAGTTGTGTGTTAGCACCAGCTCTCTTCACATGCATCCAGAATAGAGGGTAATTGTTTGTGGAACGGATAAATGAGCGGGGATGTTCTGTGCTCGCACAGTGCCAAGTAGACTCTGAAAATCAATTTTGAATCTTTGTGTTCTTATAACCCATACTATTATTTTTTTAATTATATGAAAATATTACACATTGTGTTGATTCAGCATAACTTTTTTTCCCAGAAATATACTGGGTTTTTGTAGTTCATTCAGTCTTGCCTCTTTTGTATTATCTGTATCTTGATTCATTCCCATTTACGTGGTATATATAGATCTTTACCTTGATAGAGAAGACACATTTGCCATTATGTTCTTTTTGCAGGTTTGTTGGGCGAATCAATATCTATAGTAATAGTCTTGAGGCGGTTGCCAGGTTAGTTTGTCCTTCCTTTCATCTGTCCTTTTCGGGAGGAGGCGGGTATATTTCTCTTTAAAGCCCCTTAAAATACCTGGGGTGCCTGGGTGGCTCAGTGGGTTAAGCATCTGCCTTCGGCTCAGGTCATGATCCCTGGATCCTGGGATCGAGCCCCACATCGGGCTCTCTGCTCAGCGGGGGGCCTGCTTCCCCCTCTCTTTCTGCTTGCCTCTCTGCCTACTTGTGATCTGTCTGTCAAATAAATAAGTAAAATCTTTAAAAAAAAAAAAAAGCCCTTTAAAATACCCCAATACTTCTCTGTATAGAAAAGGCTGGAGAGCTGAATAAACCTGGATTAACTAGCCGGCGTCCCAGTAGGCGGGGGTGTTGCAAATGGTGTCTGAATTTGCAGAGCTCCGGGCCCTGGGGGGCCCACATCTGTTCTGGTTGTGCAGTGGCAGACTGTATTGGGGGGACACCTGGAGAGTGGTGGCTAAGGGAGAGTAAATGAGGGATAAGGCAGTAGATGAAAAGCCAAGAGAATTACCTGGACTGAAAGAAAATGAAGGGCTAATCATTTATAATGAACCAATTCAAATAAAAAGGGCTGTTTTCTTCCCTCTTCTGTCATCCAGTTAATTACCTCAATTTTTCCACTTGGCCTTTATAGCCACGCTTAAAAGGAATTTAAATGCTGGCCGCCCAGTGATTGCCCCAAAGGCGGGTTTCCACTCTAAATATGTCAGTATGTCTTTCCACCTTGATGGCTGCTTTCCCAGTCTTCTGTCACCTTTTCTTCCGTTGCTTGCTGTCTGCCGCTCTGTACTGCTCTTGCTGTCTGTGAATCAGAATCCTTCTATCTGTGTGCCCCCCCCTTTACCTCTGCGTGTTGCTGGCGACTCTTATGCTCTGCTTCCAACTGTGCTGAACCCTCAAGGAGGTTCAGAGGGAAAGATCTTTTAGCTCATCCTGGGGCGTAAGCATATGATATAAGTGGAAAGATACATTCGGAACCCCTTGAAGATAGATGTGTATTAGGGCAAAATATGTCCCCAGAGTTGATGATGCTATATTTTTTGGGCTGTTTGAATAAGCTGTGTTCATTTTTCATTTAGGTCTCTGGGACCTGAGAATCTCTTGTTGAAAGGAGCTACACTAAAAAATACCAAGAAGATATATGGTGAACAGTTTTTAAGATCTCCTTGTCAGAAATATGCTTTGTAAAGCCTGTGCATAAATAGTGCATGTTACAAATTGGACATGGCAGATACTTGCCACTCAGTTTAAGCCTGTTTTTAGGTGTTAGGACTTTATAAGATGGTAAATAAACTATAAATATGACCATCAAGTACGTAGAATGAAAATTATAAATGATGCGTCAGCTGGTGACTAGACTCAGGTTAAGACACAGCTTGGTGGGAAGTCGGCTGGCGGTCATACTTGTGACCTAGTTTTCACTGTCTTCTTTTATGCCTTAGGAGTTGCTGTTTACACTGGGATGGAAACCAAAATGGCTTTGAACTACCAAGGGAAATCTCAGAAGCGTTCTGCTGTTGAAAAGTTAGTGTGCACCACAATCTCTTTGGTAGCGATTGAACTGTGATATAGTTAGTTTTTGGTAATTCCGAATAACAGCTGTTAACAAAGAAATAACGTCCATTACAATAGCAGCTACCACATTGAGCACTTAGGTTCCAGAATTGTGCTTAGTGATCTGTATGTCTGATTTCGCTTAATCTTCTGAGCAGCAACGTGGCGGGACTCCTGTTAGCCTGTCTGCCTTGCACAGGAAGCAGTGATCTCCGAGCCGGGTGACTTACCTAAACTCATGTAGCTCTTCAAGGGCAAAGTCTATTTGAATTAGAATTTTGCTCCCTTTTGCTGCTGGATAGTGGTTTTGGGTCCTCTAGTTGCTGTATGTAAGGAAGTTCAACAATGTAGGTAATAGTCTCCTGCTAGAGCTTCAAGCCCGTTGTTCCAGCAGGGACCTCACTGTCATTGCCAAGGATATCCTGTGTATCAGTGGCACCCCCTCCATAGCCCTACTTGCAGATCCAAGGAGTCCACACTAAGTATGAGGATTTCACACTGGCTCTACTGCAAACCCTTAGAATTTAGGGAAATGGAAGCAACCTACTCTTTCTTTAAGGGGTGAGTAGATACGGTCTATGCATGTGTGTGTCTCCTGTCACTTTTTAGGATCCTTCTTTTTTTTTTTTTTTTTTTTTGGGCAAGTGCATTAAGCTAGTCAGCCACTGCACTTGGTGAGCAGCAAACAGGTCAGGAGGTCAGGGCTGGCTTTTCCACTTTACCAGCTGAGCATAAGGCTTCTGCAGTGGTAACTGTGCTTACCCATCGTCCACAGGAGAGGCTTTAGGAAACTGAATGGCTTAATTTTTACATGGTTGATATCTTATATAGTTTTTAAATCCATAATATCTTCTTTTTCAGATCCATTAATGCCTTCCTGATTGTGTATTTATTTCTGTTACTGACCAAAGCTGCAGTATGCACTACTCTAAAGTACGTTTGGCAAAGTACCCCATATAACGATGAACCTTGGTACAACCAAAAGACTCAGAAAGAGCGGGAATCCTTAAAGGTAATCAGTTTTATGCTGCAACTTTTAACTCTTGCTAAAAATTTTAACTCTCGCCCTTTGTGAGCGAGCCACCCTTTATTGAAATGTTATTTGGATAATGATACCTTTTGTTGGCTTCCGAGTTTTCTCAGGTTGTATGGTAGCCCCAAGCTGTTAGACATTTAAGAAGTTTTATAGGATTTTTTTCTTTTACTTTAGGCATCTGTGCTTATTTTTAGCTCTTTAGTTAAAGAGTTGAAACAGCTGATCAAGAATCTCAGGTTATATGTTTCTGGCTGTACCCAAGAATCTGTGTGACTATACATGAGCTTGGAATATGTCATAAATAGATGCCTACCCAGAAACTTTGATCCTGTGTTTGTACTGGGGGGAAGGCAGAGAATTTAAGGAAGTGAAAAAGTGTTAAGAGGTACATTTACTGAAGTATAATGATAAAATTGGGGATGTTTTTCAAATGTTCTTTTCACATACTATGATGAGAACTTTGGCCAATGGGATAGTATCATTAGGAACTTCATAGCAACAGCAGTGCTTTTAGTATTGAAATAAAAAGAAAAGTTACCTGGTTCTTTATCTTGTACTTGTTGGCTAAAACTGTGTATCTAATCAGCACGAACTATTTCTTTTGTTTTAGGTTTTGAAGATGTTCACTGACTTCCTGTCATTTATGGTTCTGTTCAACTTTATCATACCTGTATCCATGTATGTCACGGTAGAAATGCAGAAATTCTTGGGCTCTTTCTTCATTTCATGGGATAAGGACTTTTATGATGAAGAAATTAATGAAGGAGCCCTGGTTAACACATCAGACCTTAATGAAGAACTTGGTCAGGTTAGAATGTATTTTTACTTGAAATAAGTTAATGTATTGAAAATATCTGTTCTTATACTCTAGCTTACCAATGTATGTGACCATTTCACGTTGGGAAATGTGATTCAGATATTCTTTTATCTAGGCATATAACAAAGACAAGCAGTATTTTCATAGCTGTAGCATTCATTATCTTGTTGGCATTTTTGAGGAGTAGCCCACTTTATATATTAAATTTGAATGTGACGGAAATTTTCTTTACAACTCACCTGTTGTTAGATTATGGGCTGTTGCTTTGGAACAGACACATGTAGTTGGTCTTCCTCAGCGTCTGTTACCAGGTGGGGATAGACTCTGGGGTGGTCAGTAAAACTATTCTATGACTGTGTTTTGTTCCATAAGCAGCATTGACTAGAGTTGTCCTGTTGATGTTGTCTTGGTACATTTCTGATCAGACAGAATACATTCCTAGCAAGCAGAGTTGTTAACTCCAGGGCAGGAATTTAAATGAAGTCAGAATGTGAGGGCATGTGCTCCTCAGAATGCTTTTTGCTTCATACACCAGTGTGGCCCAGGCTGTGGCCTCATTTCTAAGGCAGGTGCGTTTGTTCCCAGTGTGGTATGGTCTAGCTATAATTCTTCAAATGGTGACTTTGTAGGTGATTTTCTCATCAGTATTGAGAAAGTTCTTCCCTTTGTCTGGATGTACTGTGTGTCACGTAATGCTCTTCACAGGCTGGGGGAATTTTTTGGCTTTCATTTAACTTTCATGATATTTAGAATGTCAAGGCTGTGGAAATGTCATTTCTATGACTGGGAGATGCAAATTCGGTTAATGGAACTGTGCGGCTGGAACAGGGCCTCACACTTGTTTTAAATGGTGCCAAGTTGCATCTACGCCTCAAAACCCTCCTCCTGAATGTAGCCCCTCACGGCCCCCACTCTTTCTGTTCTTCACCCAGCCGTGCCTAGACCAGAGTACCATCTTAACAACTACAGGCACAAGGGGGAAAGG
Source organism: Mustela nivalis (assembly GCF_964662115.1). NCBI lineage: Eukaryota > Metazoa > Chordata > Mammalia > Carnivora > Mustelidae > Mustela > Mustela nivalis. The sequence continues at coordinate 12,215,363 of NC_139040.1, forward strand.
ACACTCCAGATACCAGTTCTGTTGAGAGCTGACAACATGACTCCAGGATCCCAGACTGTGGAATCTGCATCCCACAGAGATACTGAGTCACCAAGGATAGAACAAGAATTGAATGAACAAATGCTTTTTTCCCTTAGATATTGTTCCCAGAAGATTCTTTTGAAGGTGACTTCAGCTGCCACAGCTGACCTTACTTAGCCTTTGTAAACTACTTTTAATCCAGGAACAGAGCTGTCTGAATAGAACTACTCTGGTCCCAATAAAAAGCATTGATTACAGCATTACTGCTTGAAAAAAAAAAAAACTGAGTTACAAGCCACCTCTGGTGAACTTTCCCTCCCTGACAGGTGATTTAGTTGAGTAAATCTACCTAGATCCGGTGCGTGGTTCACCTACCCAAGGATGAATGTGGCCAGAGTCCCAGGACACTGCAGATAGAGTGGCCATCATGCCGCATGTGACTCCTAACGCTGTCTAGAGAAAGGAAGGATATCCAAGCCACGTGCCACTCAAATGAGATTCTTAAATCTTCCAGACCCCCACCTCAGCAGATTCCAAGTGGAAAGTAATCTTACTCCTATCATTCAGGCTGTATTCACACTGCAGAAAGCAAAGTAGAGCTTTGGGTAATGATCTGGTAAATTTGATCAGTGAAAAGAGACTAGAGTTTTCACTTCAGCCACCACTTCTTTCCCCTACCAAAACCTGCCTTTCTGGCTGGGACTGTCGTTTAGTCAAAGCACTGAGTTAATAGCCAGACCACCACTTTCATTTATATGGTGTAAAAACAACTTGCCTTCATTATCAGCTTATACGTGTGGAAACTACCTGAATGAAAATGCAAAGAAGTCTTGAAATAGTTCCCTAGGCCATTTACTATTCAGTGGACCAGTACGCACAAAATTGAGTGTAACCAGCTTTCTCCTTGATGAGTCATAATTTCAGATCTGTATGACTTTTTATGTTATAAAAAAGTAGTGTCAGTTAGGTCCCACTGATACCATTGCAAATACTTGCTTACTCTCTTTTAAAATGACCCACATTGAGGGGTGCCTGCATGGCTTAGTCAGTTGAATGGCCAACTCTTGGTCTTGGCTCAGGTCTTGATCATGGGTTTGGGCCCCGCATTGGGCTCCGTGCTGGGCATGGAGCCTACTTTTAAAAAAAATGACCCACACTGATATTTAAAAAATGGGAAGGTACATTTAGGACAGTGTTTGACTTGAGAAACAAAAAGAAGAGCGAGCAGCTGGGTGTCACAGTCTGTTGAGCAACGGACTCTTGGTCTTGGCTCAGGTCATGAACTCCAGGTTGTGAGATCCAGCCCCAAATCTCTCGCCCTCGCCCTCTGCCCCTCCCACTTATGTACATGCTCTCGAGCTTGCTCTTTCTCTCCCAACCCCCAAAATAAGTAAATCTGTAGAAAAAACGAAGTAGACTGTTCGGTTGGAAAAGAATGGAGTCTTTTAGGATCAGGCATCAGTCTTTTAGGCAACCAAATGGTTCCAATCCATCTTGAAAATATTTTGGGGTAGCCTCCTGCTTTACAGCCCCTTCAGGTCTTGCAGTGATGCCTAATGGTGTTTCTGGGTGTATACTCTGATTCCAGTAATTCAATCCCGCTGTTATGTATTAAACTTACGCTATATATCAAGAATATATTGATGGTACTGAGGTTACTATTACAGAGTATACATGAAACCCTCAAGTTGTTCACCATTCAGTGAGGAAAACATACATATCATATGTAACTACAGCAATGTGACGATAATTGATCAGAAAAAATAGGGCATGTGAGATGATGGAAAGAGTCCAGTACTGTGATTTTGGTCAAGGCAACAGCATCTATCTAATACCTTATAGTTTGTAAACATTTATTATTGTACTTTCTTTTCCAGTCTTTACAGCCTTGAGCGGCAGGCTTAGTTATTTCAGGTTAATATTTAAAGTTTACAGACTTGAGAATTTTCCAAGGTCACAAAGTTAGTAGGTGGTGAAGCCAAGACACCATTAAGTTGAATGATACGAAATTTTTGACCTACAAAAGAGGCATTTCCATACGTTCATGAACGTTAGTTCAGGGCTCTTTCCACCCTACAACAGCTGTCTCGCTTTAGGCTTTGCATTCATAAAATGATGAGTTTCAGCTTGCTTATAGGGAAGTGCCTTTCCAACAGCCTCAGACCTGCCACTAGAGAGGAAGAGGCTACCATGAGTTGGGCAAGCAGGCAGCCTCTCACTCTTTAGCCCCTTTTAGTAACAGCTGATCGTCTCCTCCCCCTTGGCCAAGTACAGGGCATGTATTAGAGCAGTGATTCTCAAAGTACAATCCCTGGATAGGCAGCATCAGCATCACCTAGGAACTTCATTAGAAATGTCCATTACCTAGCGCTGCCCTAGAGCGCTGAATCAGAAGCTGGGGAAACAGAGGCCAGCAATCGGAGTTTTAACAAGCCCTCACAGTGAGAGTGATGCCCACTACAATTTGATATAGACCATGTCAGGGTATAGTTTGTTGGCCTTATACCTGCGAGATCAGTTCTACACAGATCCATACTGCACAGAACATTCTGCATAGGGAAACAATTGCACGATGTTTTTTTTTTTTTTTAAACTACCACCTTTGGCACTTTCTAAGATTTCTAAGTGGTTTAATGCTGATCCAAATGTAAGAGGCGCAGTAACCCAGGAGAACCTTCAGGGGAAAATGATGGTAAACAATTTTGATCAGAAAAAAAGTCCCAAAGAGTTTTATTTGAACTGGAAAAATCTAGACGATACAGGAATAATAGCACTTGAATTAATTTAAAGGGAGAATTCAAACTTGGCTGGTTAACAGAGCAAAAAAAGGAAGATTGAAATGCTATATTTGTGCCAGTGCTGCTACCGTGAAAGGCTTTGAAAAATAATTAGAAAGCAACTACTGCTGGAGTTCATCTCTTTCTCCCTTACATAATGAAAACCTTCATCTTGTGCTTATGCTTGTTCCTGTCAGCCCATAATTTTAACTATTTAAGCATAAATTGCCAAAAAGGAGGGTAAAATTGTGGGTTTCCAAAAGCCAGATGTTATAAATAGAAGAGATAAAAACTGAGATAAAATGGAAATGCTCAAAATGGTTTATTTGGCATGGAAAATTTATTTCATCGCTTACTTTTTCCATTATTTATGAAAGAATGCTTATATTATACTTTTTTTTTTGCTTATATTTTAACCTATTATTATAAACTGTTTTTTTTAACTTGGAAACTTTTTTCAGGAGTATCTAAAAATATACACAGTGTGTGGAAAGAAACTTCAATTACGTTTTTGAACATTAAAGACTTCCTGTGTCTCTTAATTAAGTAACTTGATATTATTATTTTCCCTAACCATACATACTCTTTGATTCTATCTGCAGTATATAACACAGTGCATTTTACTTCAATCCAGTATATTCATCAAAAATTTTACTTTTCAAGGAAAAGCTTTGTTACATCGCAGTAAATTTAAGTTCCTCTCAAATATTTTTATGTGAGTTGCGCGCGCCCGCACGCATGTGTGTAAAAGGGATCAGTCTATTCTTACTTCCCACTTAAAAAATGGACTTTTATTTTAGAACTTCTTTACATCAAAATAGATAAGTAATCAACTGAAAGTTTCTTAGTTTGATAAAATAGCCACATTTTTCTTATTAATCCTCTGTATTTGAGCGTGTCTACCTTGGACATGTGATACTATTTCACTGCCTTTAAAAATACTTGTTGGAGGGCGTCTGGCTGGCTCAGTCAGTGGAGCCTGCAGCTCTTGAATTTGGCATTGTGAGTTTGAACCCCACATGTGGTATGGAGTTTACTTAAATTTTTTTTAAAAAGATTTTTATTTATTTATTTGACAGACAGAGATTACAAGCAGGCAGAGAGGCAGGCAGAGAGAGAGAGGAGGAAGCAGGCTCCCTGCTTGAGCAGAGAGCCCAATGTGGGGCTGGATCCCAGGACCCTGGGATCATGACCTGAGTTGAAGGCAGAGGCTTTAACCCACTGAGCCACCCAGGCGCCCCTTAAATTTTTTTTTTTTAATTAAAAAAAGTTCTTACTCATTTGCCGCTCTTTTTGTAATAGTGCTTTTGTAATTAACCTGACATTTGACGAGAAGTCTTAGAGACCGAGCTAAGCTACGGATAGGAGAAGAGTCCCGCCTTACAGCCTAACGAAAACTTAGTCACGCTGAAGGAGGTTACACCGCCTCTGTTTGTGTTCTTGTTTTTAGGTGGACTATATATTCACAGACAAGACTGGAACGCTCACTGAAAATAGCATGGAATTCATTGAGTGCTGCATAGATGGACACAAATACAAAGGTGCAGCGCAGGACACTGATGGTCTCTCACAGACTGATGGACCCTTAACGTATTTTGACAAAGCAGATAAGGTGGCATTTTCCGAATTACATTTTCCCCGGAGACATCCTTCTGTGTGTGCATGTGCTAACTTCGCGTAGTAGAAATAAGAGCTCGGAGTGCATGACACCGACTTTGGAATAACCCTTTGCTTTTTTGACTTCAGCTTCCCTGCTTCGCTAACACCTCCGGAGATCGTTAATAAGCATCATTTACAAATAGGGAGGGGTGTGGAAAAGGGCTTCGGGGCAAAACTTTCGCTTGCCTGTCTGTCTGATCGTAATTCTTGATGCTTTGTCTTTAAAAATATGAGCTGCTCCGAGAGTGAAATCTTTTTCAGTCATTCAAGTCCCAGGAGTGTCTAGACATTAAATGAACCCAAGTCTCCCTGCACCTGAGCTATCGCCAGATTGTGAATTGGATACTGAATGAGCTCTTTCAGGCCATAAAGAATTCACCGATTTAGTATTCGGTGGCAGCACGGTAGCCTGAATGAGCGAACACAGCCCCTAGGGTATGTTAGCTGAGACCCGGGGATGCTGTCAGCTACAAGGGAGGATATAGAGCTCATCTGAGTATTAGGGATTTAGAAATTTCAGCCACTCGGTTTGCTGGCGGTTATAACACTTTCTCACATTAATACCTTCTCTCTGTTCGCTGACTACCAGGTGATCAAAGGGAAAATAACAGAGTCATTTTTCTGTTACTGTTCAACAGAACCGAGAAGAGCTCTTTCTGCGTGCCTTGTGCTTATGTCACACTGTAGAAGTTAAAACAAATGATACTGTTGATGGGCCTACGGAATCAGCTGCGTTAACGTACATGTCCTCCTCACCAGATGAGATCGCTTTGGTGAAAGGAGCTAAAAAGTAAGCACTTCTGTTAGGTTGGGCAAATAAATTCTGGAGACGTGCCGGACAGCTTGGTACCCGTCGTTAACAACACAGTGGCTCGCACTTCAGAGTCTGGTGAGAGGGGAGAGAGCTCATGTTAAGTGCGCTTTACCACAAACAACAGAACACTGCTGGGGCCCACGGAAGCTTCGAGAGTGGTTGGATAGGTTTCTTACCTCGCTTGTGGTAATGATCTCACAGGTGTTTGCACATGTCCAAACTTCTCAAATTCCTCACGTTAAATAGGTATAGTTCTTTGTATATCAGTCATACCTCAAGAAGGCTGTCTTAAAAACTCTGAGGTAAGTTGTAGAGAAGTACATGAGCAATTTTGAAGAGTTTAAAAAAAAAAAAGGAATAAGCACTGCTTGTACTTCTCCTGAGAACATGAAATCACAGGAGGACTAGAGTTGTTTTTTCCTCTGCTCCAATAACCTTATCTTATAAATATTCTTTAATAAAAAGCCGAAATGCTTTCTCTGAAAGTTTGTGAAAAATTCCCCAAACCTAACCAATTAAGACCAAAAAGAAAATAGCAATGCGTAGGTATGACTTGCATTACTGTTGATAAATACCAACCGGAAGTCCAAATGTTCATATTATATTCTGCAAATTCTGCAACAGTGGCCACTTTCTGTACAACACATGCTATTTCTGAAGCGCTCTCAGCCGTTTTGACGTCACTTTGTAACCGACAGTCCTGTATTATTACCCTTGAGGCCTGAGATGATTAAGTGGTTAAAAGGTCACCCGATGTGTCTGCTACAGAATTGGAATTACAAATTGCCTCTTGATTACAAGTCGTGACTGGGCTTTGACTTCCTCTTTCCTGTCGTCTCAGCCAGTAAAGGGAAGTATAGTTATAGACTGTTTTGTGTTGTTTGTTTTTTTTTTTTCCACACAAAAGAGAAGAAAACAATAAGCAAGTGTGCCCCACTGCAAGGGAAAATTAATCATTCTTTAGAGATCCACAAAGGTCTTTTTGTTGCTTTTCGACAGGTATGGGTTCACATTTGTAGGAATTCGGAATGGCCATATGAGAGTAGAGAACCAAAGAAAAGAAATAGAAGAGTAAGTAGCGTGGTGTGTTTGATGTTTGTGACGTGTCAACCTTGGGTGGATTTCGGAAGGGCCGCAAAGGAAACTTCTTTCATCTATAAATGGATAAGACTCTGCTTTCCGGGTTGGAGTTTTATGTAAATGTAGCTGGGGTGGAAGACCTTTTTCTAGAGTGGTAGCAACTGGGACTTGAGGTGGAAATTACTCGTTTGGTTCACATGTGGGTCCAAGAGCCCAAATGAGAATCTGGGCTAATGTTAGCTAATGCTAATGTTAGATCTCCAGCACACGCTGTAAGAAAAATCCATGAACTTATATGAAACCTTCTGCTGTCCAGAACCCAGCCAATCACTCTGGGATGGTGGGCTCAACCAGTCATAGAAGCTTTGGTGGCAGAAGCTGTCTTATTCTCCCCCACTCAAATGTGAGCCCCACAGCAAGTACCCTGAGGCAGCAGTGTTTTGGATCTTTTTTTTTTTTTTTCTCCTCCTACAGAGAGCCCAACGAACAAAACCGCCTTGGCTTAATAGCAGATTTTAATTAGGGCCTGTGATTAATTTGAATTCCTTCATCTGAACTTGAAATGTAATTATCTTATCTGACTTCTATTCTGGCCCCTAGCGTCTCAGGAGACCCATCTCAGAAACCTGCAATATGTGTAGATGTGTTTGGGGAGTGGACCCCTTAGGGAAATGATGCTCAAAAGCCAGGCTAAGGCTCTTTGGCCTGACGACTGCCAGGACCCCGGATCAGGATTAGAGTCCAGATTCTAGCCGGTTCACAACAGCGCCCCCATCTGGTCAACACCAAATGATACGTTCCGTGTAGATCTCCTTCACACCTCACAGAAAGGGTGCCCTGCCCACTCCCATGAAAAACAGGCTTCATAGTCGATGTTCTTAGGTCAACTACTTGCGTCCAAGTTGCTCATTTTCAAAAAATATTTCCCCATGTCTTTGTAATAATTAATCCAGTTTTCACTCTTCTGCCTTCTTTCATCCGATTTATTAGCCCAGTACAAATCTGATCATAGCATTCCACTGCTTGAACCCTACGGTGACTTCCTGTTGCTCGTAGGATAAAATTCCAAATCTCTGAAATGGACCACAATGTTCTCCGCTCCCAGTCCTTGCTTCCCACTCTGGCTGTGCCCCCACCAGCTAGATTTCAAGCTTCAGTGAACTATTTCTGCACATGCCTTTTTCTCTACCCACTATGCCAAGCCACCCTTTTTTCATCATGTCACTCCTACAGACCACAGCCGAGGCACTACCTCTTCCAGGAAGCCTTCCTTCAGATATCTTCTTTCTGGGCTCTCACATCTCCCCTGTGAGTTCCTTTATTCCAGTGTGTGGCTGATTGAGACGTAGTCCTTTCATTGCCCTCCGCCTCCCTTATCACATAATGAGCCTCTTGAGGGAAGGAACTCCGGCAGAGTCATATCTGTTTCCCAGTACCTAGCATTGTGCTCGACCCATAGTAAGCACCCCATCGACAATTAAAATAATTGGCAAGATGGGACTATTTCTAGACCCCTCCAGAAATGGCTTGTCTGGCCAGCTCTTTGTCTGCCAGTCCTGTGTCCTCACTCTGTCCTTATCATTTGCAGTAATCTAATGGGAGGGCACAGATACCCCTTCACCAACGCTGGCATTTTCTGACACCACGTTCTAAGTGCAGAAAAATGTCCGAGTCCCAACGGAAAGCGACAGCTGTGCCCTCAGCCAGCAACCCTTACCACAAGGGGAGAATTCTATTCGGGATGTTTCTGTGGTGGGTTATTTTTCCCCAGTGTGGCCTAGGTATTTTCTCTTTCTCATTTTTCTCCTCATAAAGGTATGAACTTCTTCACACCTTAAACTTTGATGCTGTCCGTCGTCGTATGAGTGTCATTGTGAAGACTCAAGCAGGTATACATTTTTAAATAAAAACTTGGCTTTTTCTCTTTTTCCATTTGTATATTTGTATGTTGATCAGTTATTTTAAGGAAGGAAAACATCTCATGTAGTAATAGATAACTACCTTAAAGTCATGCAAAGCAGTAGCTTTGCTGTGTACGCCTTAATGTGCTTATATAAGCACGTATGTTCTGTTTGCCAAATTGTCAGAGGCAGAGCCCTCATTTGACAGTATATGCATTTTCTCGGAAACTGAACTCTACTCTTCAGTCCTGAGTGTCCAGGCAGAAGCTGAAAGGGTGACTTTTTTATAACTCATGGTAATGACGAATCACCAGTAATGTCTGCATGCAGCAGCCCAGTGCGGCGGGATGGTTTGAGATTAACTAGCAGTAGAATTCCTGAGTATGGAGAGTTGCTGGCTCTCTGTGCTTCCCTTCCTCACTCCCCACTGCTTTATACTCCCAGGGAGCAGGCAGGCTAGGGATGACTAAGGACCAGATTGCTGGGAAAGGATGTGGTGGCTTCACTCCAGCATGCTGGGCTCTTTGTTTGATCAAGTGGGGAAGCTTGCCCTTGGCACTGGAACCGGTACCATCATCCCAGGGTTCCCCTGCATCCTTTGGAGGAGCCGTGGTAGCTGACATACCTTCTGCTTGGATAGAACAAGAGCCGTAGGGGAGCACTCCGGCCTTATTTGCGGGCTCCCAGATGCCTCTGTGTGTGTGTGTGTGTGTGTGTGTGTGTGAGAGAGAGAGAGAGAGACAGACAGACACGGAGAGAGAGAGACTGTGACTGTCTCTACATGGTTTTTCAAATTTTCCTTGATTTATATCCTAGTAACTTGCCTTTTAATTTTTTTTTAAGATTTTATTTATTTATTTGACAGACAGAGATTACAAGTAGGCAGAGGCGGCGGTGGAAGGGGGGAAGCAGGCTCCCCGCTGAGCAGAGAGCCTAATGTGGGACACGATCCCAGGACCCCGAGGTCATGACCTGGGCCGAAGGCAGAGGCTTAACCCACTGAGCCATCCAGGCGCCCCACTTTTAGTGTTAAATCTATCCTAGATTCCTTAGTGTGAGAATGGGAAGATACAAACAGACCCTGGAGGGAGTGTTTCCCCTTTATTCATACTTTGCAGTGTGACTGCCAGGTCATGAAATTGATTTCATTCTGTGAATGCCAAATTTGTCCTGTGGCTTTTAAACACAGTGTGGATGTGTGAGAGAAAATTAAAAGAGAAAACCACTTAACATTTGAGATATTTGGTGATCTTACCTGTCTGTATGTATGCACTTACACACTACTGCAAATGATGAGACATCTGGGGAAGTGGTCTGCCAAGGGCCTTGACCTCAGCTGCACTTCTTTTTAACTTCTTGAACTCAGCATTTTGCTTTATACAGATAAAGTGTCTTTTTTTTTAAGATTTTTATTTATTTATTTGACGGAGATCACAAGTAGGCAGAGAGATAGGCAGAGTGGAGGATGCAGGCTCCCTGCTGAGAGCAGAGCCCAATGCGGGGGTCTATCCCAGGACCCTGGGATCCTGACCTGAGCCGAAGGCAGAGGCTTTAACCCAATGAGCCACCCAGGCGGCCCGTAAAGTGTCTTTCTTAATGCTCAACGGCGACTCCTTTGCTGGTTGCATGGAGTGACAGAAAGCCACACTTACACCTGAACTCTACAGTGCTATTTTCAAGTTTCCGGTACAAACTCCAAGCCACTGTCATTAAAGCAACCTCTGTAGTTCTTTCAAAATGATTTTTATTTTATTTGCACTTGGGTTTGGTCTTGACATCAGTAGAATGCCATGTGTGCACTTTAAAACATGCTTGGCGATGTTTTCAAAGAGAATTCAGAAGGAGCTCCTTGGGGCGCCTGGGTGGCTCAGTGGGTTAAGCCGCTGCCTTCGGCTCAGGTCATGATCTCAGGGTTCTGGGATCGAGTCCCGCATCGGGCTCCCTGCTCGGCAGGGGGGCCTGCTTCCCTTCCTCTCTCTCTGCCTGCCTCTCTGCCTACTTGTGATTTCTCTCTGTCAAATAAATAAATAAAATCTTTAAAAAAAAAAAAAAAAAAAAAAAAAGAAGGAGCTCCTTGATATAAGTACAGTCTCCCATGATTCCCTGAAAGGAAGTACACTTTAGCAGAGGAACTTGTACGCTCTTGAGTTATCTGTGTCCATGCTGGTCTTCAGAGGTAATGGGCATTGTCTTGCGAGAGTGAAGGTCGAGATGGCTCATCCCAGGATCCACAGTAGCTGAGTGGGAGAGGCCACCTTAATAGTTCCTGTTATTAGGGGCGCCTGAGTGGCTCAGTGGGCTAAATCCTCTGCCTTCGGCTCAGCTCATGATCCCAGTGGGATCCAGCCCCACATCGCGCTCTCTGCTCAGCAGGGAGCCTGCTTCCCTTCCTCTCTCTCTCTGCCTGCCTCTCTGCCTACTTGTGATCTCTCTCTGTCAAATAAATAAATACAGTCTTTTAAAAAAGTAGTTCCTGTTATTAAAATCCCAATACCAGTCTTAAAATTCTAAGTTGAGCCCCTTTTTTTTTTGCTTATTTTAGGAGACATCCTTCTCTTTTGTAAAGGAGCAGACTCAGCGGTCTTCCCCAGGGTGCAAAATCATGAAATTGAGTTAACGAAAGCCCATGTGGAACGTAATGCCATGGTGAGCCTACATCCTTCTAGAAATGCTACAGATGACTGTTTGATGGGATTTCTATTTAAATGTTTAAATGAATTTTAGCTTCTTCTTTTTTTTAAGATTTTATTTATCAGAGAGAGAGGGGGAGAGAGCGAGCACAGGCAGACATAATGGCAGGCAGAGGCAGAGGGAGAAGCAGGCTCCCTGCGGAGCAAGGAGCCCGATGTGGGACTCAATCCCAGGACGCTGGGATCATGACCTGAGCCGAAGGCAGCTGCTTAACCAACTGAGCCACCCAGGCGTCCCTGAATTTTAGCTTCTTTTTTATAGTCGATTTTTATATTGGGGGATTTAGTAATACTGTTTTCCTTACTGTAATGTAAAACGTTATCCTGGAGCAAATTTCTGTGCAGAATTTGCAGACTTGAAGACTTTTCAAGAAACTTTCATTTATATTCTGCTTTCTTTTCTTTAAGAGCTAGTATTTTGTTATTCTGAACCTATTTGAATGCTACCTGTTTACTTGCAATCTGTTAGTGGTTTTTTTTAACTAAACATATTATCAGGATTTCTTTGTACAGTGAAATGAGGATATTTGAAGGAACTGTGCAATTTTTCTCCCAATTCCTTGGATAACTAGAGATCTTCTTTCTTTCTAGGACGGATATCGGACACTTTGTGTAGCCTTCAAAGAAATCACTCCAGATGATTATGAAAGAATTAACAGACAGCTCATAGAGGCAAAAATGGCCCTACAAGACAGAGAAGAAAAAATGGAAAAAGTTTTTGATGATATTGAAACAAACATGAATTTAATTGGAGCCACTGCAGTGGAAGACAAGTAATTACAAAATGATATTCTTGTCATTTTAATGACCATTTAGAGTGGTTTCTGTCCAGATTGGTAATTTTATTCTCAAATTTTGAAATCTTCTATTCAGATCTGTTGCTAGACCAGACTTTGAACCGTCCGTGAGAATTAATTTTTTTTTAAGTGAAATATTTGTGGCTTAGAAGAGTGAATCTGTCATCTCGAGATCTTTTGCATGTTTACACCTTGAATTTCCTATTTTACAAATATCTGCATAAGTCTCATGATATATTGAGAGCTTTGTGCTAGAGGCATCCTTTGAGCTGGTGCCCGATAGAATTGATAAGGTTTTGGCAGACAGAAATGAACGGAAAGGAAATTCGAGTTAGAGCAAATAACGTGAGAGCTCATTCGAGCCTGGTTCAGCAGGCTAGAGCATGTTTTTGCATACTTTCAAATAATTTGTTTTAACTCTCCAGGCTTAGCTGCACTAGACAGGATTGGAGGGCTCTATCGTTGATCTGTCTGAAAGAATACATTTTAGACTCTTAATATTTTAGGAGCTTTTGGGAAATTATAAATGCAAATTTATGAGACTTAGCCAAAAAAAAAAAAAAGTTTTATCTATATACATTTTTTTTTCAGCCACATTGGAAGATTTTGAAATTTTAATGGGATTCATTTAGTCTAATATCTTTCTCATTCCCTGACCAAAGGGAGCTCAAAGAAAGTAGTATTCTCTCCGTGCCTTTTGGATTTATGCCTAAATTCTCTCTGGGGCTGGTTGGCTTTCCTGTTCTCAGAGCTGCTCAGCAAGGGGGATTCACTAACGTCCCTCGACACCGCACTAGAATGCCCTTTCCGTTTTGCCCCTTGTCAAGTATTTGTATGCTGAGATATAAAATTTAATGAAATAAAGTGACAGTGAATGAGAACATGCGGTGAGTTAATGAAATTTTAGCTAAGAGGGAGGAGTCTCCATTCTGCCAGTGGATACCAGTTGCCTAAAGAGAGGTCATTAACTTTTCCAAACCTCCCTGCTGGAAAGTCATGTTAGTCAGACCATGCCAGAGATCGCACTCCCTGAAAGAGTAGGGGGTGTATAGGGAGGCCAGCGGATAACATGTCAGGACTCCAGAATTGCCGTGGGTTATAGGACTGCTCTCGCGAGCCTTCTTGCAGCATCTCTGTCAGGAATTTTTGAGGATAACAAGGGCTCCTTTTGTGCCCAGGCTGCAAGATGAAGCAGCTGAGACCATCGAAGCTCTGCACTCGGCCGGTCTGAAAGTCTGGGTGCTCACCGGCGACAAGATGGAGACGGCCAAGTCCACTTGTTACGCGTGCCGCCTCTTCCAGACCAGCACGGAGCTCTTGGAACTGACCACCAAAACCATCGAAGAAAGTGAAAGGAAAGAAGATCGGTTACATGAACTGTTGATAGAATATCGTAAGAAGTTGCTGCATGATTTTCCTAAAAGTACTAGAAGCCTTAAAAAGTAAGAAAGTGCATCGGTTTCTTATACTTAGGCATGGGTAGAAATGTAACTCCCGGCTGTTCGTGCGGAAGGCTGTTTTCTGTGATTGATCATTCTTTGTTTGCAGGTGTCTTATCCTTGTAAGTTAAAACCTTCCCTGAGGACTTGGCCGATGGCTCATTTGAGGTTATTTGGCACTTTCTGCGTCTCTTTTAATGTAAAAGAAAATCGTGTATTTCTCAAGATTTAGAAAAGTGGTTCAGTCTTTCGTGTTTAGGGTTTGGGGATTTAGCACTGATACCCTGGCCTGGTCCGTGTCAAGAAAAAACACTCCTTCTTGTGGCCTCTTAAATTGAACGCAGGGAACCCGGTCTCTAACAGTCGCCCTGTCATATGAGGTCCTAGAGCCGTTTTCTCTGTAGATTTTCAAGTCCCAGAACCGTGAAGGGAACCGAATACCTGTTAATAACATGACTTCAACTCTGCTTTCAACGAGCTGCTTGGGAAGAACTTGTAGGACTTAAGGGTCTTGAGAAAAACCTCTCATGCATAATAATTCCATGCCCAGAGATCACTGACCAAGGCTTAGCCTTGTCTAAACCAGTTTCTAGAATTTACTATGGCCATCAGCAAATCAACTGCCTCTTCTGGAATGCCGCAGGATGTCCCCACGCTAAATCCAAAGACCCGTAGCTGAAAGTACTTTGCATTTTTTTGAGCATACCCTTTGTTTCAGGAACCGTATTTAGCACTTTATGTAATTATTCTCACTTGGTCTTCATCACAACCCAGTAAGGCTGTCTTATTTTCTTCACTTTACAGATAGTAAGGCTCAGAGAGATGCAGTAACTTACTCAAGATCACACAGCTAATAAGGGGGGGCGGAGAACGAGTATGTCCAATTCCAGAGCCCAGGCTTTTTTTTTTTTTTTTAAAGATTTTATTTATTTGACAGAGAGAGATTACAAGTAGGCAGAGAGGCAGGCAGAGAGAGAGAGGAGAAAGCAGGCTCCCCGCTGAGCAGAGAGCCCAATGTGGGGCTCAATCCCAGGACCCTGAGACCATGACCTGAGCTGAAGGCAGCGGATTAACATTCTGAACCAGCTCTTGTCCTCCTGGCACTCGGGCATCAGTGCGAGCAAACACAGTCTTACGATTGCCGCTCATAAATGTTTTCTTCCTTTAGCCAAATGGTATGTAGAAAGGCAGTCCAGATTACATTTTACTCGTCCATATGTCTTAATCCGTTCCGGCTAACATAACAAAATGTTATGAGTGGCTCAAACAACAGAAACTTACTTCTTTTATTTCTGGAGTCGAGTTCCGGCTTCTAGAAAGCTACCTTCTCACTGTGTCTTTCCACGGCACAGAGAGATGAAGTCCTGGTGTCTCTTCTTACAAGGGCACTCATCTCGTGCCATGGGCTCCACTGTAGTGACTCCACCTCCCACAGGCCCCATCTCCAGACACCGCCCCGACTGGGGGTTCGAGCTTCAACATAGACTCGGAAAGGAGGGGAGACATGGAACACAGTATGGTCCATAGAACCATTGAGCGGCTCCGGGGCCCTTTTGTAAAGGCCAGGGCCTCTGAAAAACTGAACTCACCATCTCAGAACATTCCCTCTTGTGGTTCATCCGTTTGGAGTTGGGCCCAGACTTCCCTCAAGTTCTATAAGTAAGCATCGGACCCAGAATCCCTTTTGTTGCTTCTGCTTCTTTTGAGCAGCTCGTGCCTTGAATTCCCAAGGCCCTCTGCCAGATGAGCGGTTCTCCATTACATCCAGAATGAGGTCGCAGCGAACGCCTCGAATGACCTTTGCACCTTGCTTTCCTAGTGCGCCCCAGCACCTTCTCTCCCCTCACCTCGTTCTGCCCAGTTCCGTTTCACTTTTGGTCCCCGGGCTGTTAGCCCTTTAGTACCTGGCTCGTTGTGCATATTCTCTCCCGTATACTTCTGTGCTCTCCCAGGGAAGATGAGTTCATGATTCTTCCCGTTCTTCCTGCGTGTCCTACTTAGACTTGATGCTTATAAGTATTGCTGGATTTGTTAGGGAGGGAGCCACTGTTCTCTGAGTAGAGGAGCAAAGGAGAACACATGATTGATATCTCTTTAATTAGTGAATAAAACATGCTTCTAAAATTATGAAGCAGAATATGGACAAGTAGAAAATACCGCAGTGTCAGTATACACCAAGGGAACGTGGAATGAGGAAGGAGGAGGCCCACGAGGCTCTCACCCCTCAGATGTTTGGTCCATTGGACAGCAGCTCCCTGATCACTAGAAGCTTGTCAGAAACTCAGAATCTCCTGTCCCACCGCAAACCTAGTGAGTCCGAATCCACACTCGGACAAAAGTCTCAGAGGAGTTTTAACAAGATTCCCTTAAACCTTAAGCTTCAGGAAGCCTAAAATTAGACAACTGAATCAGTAATGAGATCGTGCTGTGTCTAATACTTCGACTGCACTGGTGCTCCAATGGCATCCAAGATTCCCCAAGAACGATTGATTAATCGCTATTTTTTCCTAATTATGAAAAAAATGAAATGTTAATTGGGAGAATTTTCTCACTTGTCAGTTTTCTGCCCTATGGTTGTGATTTTTTTTTTTCTTCTTAAGATCGATTGATTGATTTTAGAGACAGAGAGAGGGCATGCACGCCAGGGCAGGGAGGGGGGTTGGAGAGGGAGAGCAGAGCCAGACACGGGGTTCGCTCTCTGAGTTCATGACCTGAGCCGAAACCAAGAGTTGGTCACTTGATTCCTGGTCACTTGACCAGGAGCCCCTCCCATATTTTTTCTTAAGTAGTTGCACCTGTTTTGTTTGTATTTCCTGGCACCTAATATCTCTTAGTCATCCTGGCTATGCATGAGGATCACCTACAGAGCTTCCTAAAACATAAACCTATAAATTAATAAGCACTGGCAAAGATACTCTGATTTAATTCGTCTGGGAATAGACCTCAGGCATGGGCAATTTTTTAAAGCTGTCCCGATGATTCTAATGGGTATCATTACCAATCCAGTATAAAATGATACTGATTTAAGGAACATACATCATTATTGTACGGGAGTTTTTAATGAACACTGTGTCTCTTAGGCTCTCCATCATTTTTGAGAAGCCAGGTTTGTTGACAGGTTTTGTCATTCAGAAAAAAATTCTTCTGTGATTTGTATACCCAAAGCCATTTTGTCTTTTTTCTTATATTATTAAGAAGTTTTCAGATTGGCGATTTGACTTCATATCAGAGTTTGACTGATTGATCTGTAATTTTCCACAGTTCGCCTTGAGTTTCTTACACAGAGACCAGCTGCTGAATGTGTTATTTTTATACCTTTTAGAACTTAGAATCTATATGGGCAGCTCGAGTCTCAAAAGATGTCATGGAAAAGTCTCGCTTGTGCCATTGTTAGAGACAGTTGCTTCTCTACTGTTCATAGGTTTGGGAACCAGACTAATGATGGCCCTTATGCAGGACCCTCCTCTTTGTGGTTTTAAACACAATCAGGCTTCTAATCTCCTATATGGGAGATTCAATTATAGCATTGTTTTTCTTTTCCAGAGCATGGACAGAACATCAGGAATACGGATTAATCATCGATGGCTCCACGTTGTCACTCATACTAAATTCTAGTCAAGACTCCAGTTCTAACAATTACAAAAGCATTTTCTTGCAGATCTGCATGAAGTGCACTGCTGTGCTCTGCTGCCGGATGGCGCCGTTACAGAAAGCCCAGGTAACCGGATAGGAGTTCGTGGTCCATTCTGGGGCTTTCTGTACACGTGTGTGCAAATGTTCACTTCCCTTTTGTTCCTTCTAAGAGCCCTTTCTACCTTATTACATCTTCCCAGACTGCTACTTCTCTGCGGTCCAATTCAGAGGTCTGCCCACCAGTGTAAAGGGACCCCATGCTTCTTGTCCCCTCAAGCTGGCTGTCCAGTTCCTTCCTTGCCTTCCAGGCTTCTCTAATGAGTGCTTGGTGCGAGCTGCCTCCATCCCGCTGCCCCTCGCTCCCCTGGGACGTTGGCCCGTGTGTTCTGTCTTCCCATCACGTCATCACGTCCGTTGGCTCGCCGGGAGGGGAGCGCTGACCTTGCCAAATCCGTCGCACTGACTTTTGTTGTCCTCTTTGTTTCTCTGCCACAGGTAACACTACCGGGCCTATCCTCCTTAAAACTTGCCTCCCTGAGTTTCTGTCTGTAGTCCACAATCTTCACTCTTTTTTTTTTTTTTTTTTTTTTGTCCTACTTGGCAACCTAGTGTCTTTATATTTTGTGTCATCTTCTCACTTCTCACTAATTATCGTTTTTCGCTGGGGCTAAGTCTTCCTTCTGCTTTTCACTTACAGCCTGCCTCTCTAAACACGAATTTCTAGGGCTCTCATTGGTAGTGTCTGGTACTGACTTTTCCTTTATGCGAAATCTCTTACCTCGAGCTGCCTGTTAGCTCCTATGGAATCCCCACTGTCATATTAAATTCCTGTGTCCAAGACAGATCTTAGAATTTTCTCCTTCAGGCCATGTTTTTCTCCCTTCTCTTCATTATTCTTGTCACCGGCGCCACATTTTTTTTGCTCCCTAAGTCACCAAATGACCTCTGACCCTTCTCTTCTCATTCGCTCTGTATCTAGTCACTGTGCCTTTTGTCATTGCTCTCATTCGGCTGCCGTCTTCCTAAACCTTCCATTCCATCCCAGTCCAAGTCCTGTGACTTCGCATGGACTCTGATTTAGCCTCCTTGTCCGTGTCCTGGCTTTCGCCCTTCCCGCTTCAATCTCTTGCCATGCTCCCAAATGAGTCTTGTTAAAACACCACTTCTCCCGTTATATATTCTTACTCTGATATTTTCATAGTCTCCTAGTCCCTGAGGACGAAGGGCAGGTGACTCTGGCATTCAGGCTCACCCCTGTTGGCCTTATCGTGTGTCTCTGCTCTGTGTCCACGGCCCCTCCCGCACCCAGCTGGAATCGTCCGCTCCTCTTGCTTGTTTCCCTCTCTGCGTCGCTCGCACTTACTGTGCCCATGCCAGCTTCCACGTCTGGAATTCTCTCTGAAATCCTCTTGGCCTTAAAGAAATTTGACTCGTAATTAAAGCCGCTGTAAGGGCCGCCCCCCCATAGGCCGTTTTCCCCAGCTCCTCCAGCCCCACATTGATCTGCCTCACCTTACTTTTTGGCTCTTGGTGCAGAGAACCTTAGAGTGTCAGTTCCAGACTTAGTGTTGCTTCTTCGTGTTCTTCGGCTGCTCGCTCGAGACCAGGGAATGGCTGTGTCCTTGATTTGTCCTTTACACAAACTCTGCTCCCTACTTCACACACGTGCACACGCAGCCCATCCTAATTTACGGTATTGTCTCTGCTTTCTTCTCACTCCCCACCACGATCACGTGCTCCTCCTCTTTTTTCTTGTTTTTTTTCCCTTCAACCTTCAGAGCCTTGGTTAGCCCCAATTGAGGAAGTCGATCCTGCCAGAACCGTCTCCACAGAAATCTGTCCCTTTAGTCAGAGGCAGTCTCTCTTTTATGATCTGTTGCTCGAATTGCTCACTAGGATTCTGGTTACTCCGCGGCCCAGGAGTTACTTGAATTGCTGACCCCATACTGCTTCTCCGAGCTGCTCCTGGCCA
This sequence comes from Mustela nivalis, assembly GCF_964662115.1. Lineage (NCBI taxonomy): Eukaryota > Metazoa > Chordata > Mammalia > Carnivora > Mustelidae > Mustela > Mustela nivalis. Next base: position 12,234,146 of record NC_139040.1, read on the forward strand.
GGATACAGAGCCTCCCTGTAGCTCAGTCCTTGACCTGTTTTATCTCCTTCTCTGTAGTCCCATCTTCTAAGCTGTCAACTGCTCGCCTGTCAGGCCCACGTAGGTGATTTTCTAGTCCCTTCTCCAGTCCAAATGCTTGGGCTTCTACTTCACTTCTCCAGCTGTTTACTGAACGTGCCTTCTTGGGTGTTGTCATAACCATCTCAACTCAACTTTCTTTAGAGCCCATCTTCTTTCTTGTCTTCTGCATGGGTTACTGAGCTCACTGTACTTTTGGATTTCTAGATTCAGAGCCTTGAAATCTGTGGTGACTCCCCCATGCTTTACCCTTCCACGTGGTTTCGGTCACCAAATTCTGTCCATTTTCTGGTACATTGTCTTTTTTGTCTATTCTTTCCTGGCAGGTGCAGGCGTTTAACAGTTCATTGAACTCCACCTGTAACTCGCCACCTAGCTTGGCTCTTTGCCTGCAATCTTGCTTTTTCTTCCTATTTCTCCTGCACCCTGCAACCACATTCATATTCTCGCTCCCTGTTGATCTGGACCCGGATGTAGAGGTCCATGTGTATGAAAACTCATTGATCTGTTCAAGCCTGTCTGTCTGCTGAGCATAGATTGTACTTACCCTCGCTGTGTGCCTTAGGTCATGCCATTCCCTGTCTCTGGAATACTCCTCGGGTCCCCATTTCCCCTTCCACGCAGATCTTCAACCATCGTTCATGATTTAAATAAAATTACTCTTCCTTCTGTAGTCATTCCTGATGACTCGAGCATGTAGTATCCCCTCCCTTCTCTGCCATCTTGGGCCTTTTTATGTGGACAACTTAGACGATAATGTTACAATGTTACCCTTGGACAGGTACCTCACACTGTTAGTGTTTATCATAATGTTACAATGTTACCCTTGGACAGGTACCTCACACTGTTAGTGTTTATCCTTAATCTGATTATCTAATATTCTTGTATTTATTCCCCGTGTCTGCTCGTCTATTAGATGTTTCTTAAGGTGTGTGACCAGCCTTCTTTCTTGGATGTTTGCACATGACATTGCACATTGTATTGTGTGCAGTTGCAGCTGATCGATAAATAGGTTTTGGCACATTGATTTCTTTCGCATGAAGAGAAGTTCTTAATCCAGGTGACCTGGGGCTTGGTAAAAAATAAATAAATAAAAGAAAAAAAGAAAACAATTAGAAAAACCATGTTTACCTATCTAAATCTTTCATGATTTTATAGTCCACGACTATATATCTTTTCATCTTTCTACAAAGACGACCTTTAATCTTCTTAATCTATATTTTCAGGCAGGAGCTGTCAACCTTGCTAATTTTATCACCTTCCCTAGACCTTTCCTGGCTGCACTTTCTCTTCTTTGAGGTGCAAGTCATTGCTGCACAAGTTTCACAGGTGCAATTAGGTTAACCAGCATTGTAGCTCATCAAATACAAATTGAGTGTGGGTTCTTTAAGTTTGTCTTTGACTCATTTACAGATTGTTTCTGAGAGTCTCTAAAATTTTTTAAAAAGAACCAAGTTGTGGGGAGGGAATAGGGGAAATCTGGCATTTCACAGTAACAGCATTTTTGTGTTACATGGAATTGGACATGGGGGGTTTTGTACACTATTTAGTACAACTAAAACATAACTGGATTTTGTTTAAAGAAAAGACTGTGGGGTGGCTTAGCCTCGTGTCCGTTATTTTTAATCAGTCATGTTGAACATGGATTTTATTTATGCTAACTGGTGAAAGCAATTCTGAGGACAGAATTTCTGCAAGGCATTAGTTAGCTTCTGCATTATATACACTATTTTAAAGCTGCCAGATTCTAGACAGTTTTGAGGGGGGACGCATAAAGCGGTCGTTATCTAAAACATAGGGTGGGAGGCCGGCTGCTTACCCAATATACCTCCACACGTGACTCCACCAGGAGATGATTTCTTTCCTTCGCTACCTGCCACGAACACAGCAGTGAGCTGCATTGTGCCACCGACACATCTTGAAGAGACACTCCAGGAAGAGTGACAGGCTTTATACACTTATCTCAGAGAACTTTCTGCACATCTCACTACCTTCAAGATGCCCGCATTTAAAAACGAAGCTACCTGTGGAAGAGATGAAATCATAGTGGGCATTGAGAGATTTAGTAAAGTGTAGCTGGCAGCTGGAAGGGTGTAAGACTACCATTGGGGAAGCCCCTGGGAATATGGGAACGCACCAAAGGGAGTGGTTGTATCTGTAGGGAGTAGAGATGGAAAGGTTCTAGAAGCATCGTTCTCTCATTTCCCACGCCTATTCCAGTAACCCTATACATGTTACTTCAGATCAGCTTTCTGGTCTCCACTGTCCCACTCAACACATCATCTAAAAGGACACGTGAAGCAATGACAAAAGAGGGAAACAGGTTGGCCTCTAGTATAGGTAGGAGACAAGGTTCTCAGATACTTCCTGTATGCATAGAGCCCAAAAAAAGGTGGGCACTGGTGTTACATTTAAAATGCTTCGTTCTTTTGCCTCTGAGAATTGAATTAAAGGCTGTTGTATGTAAGACGCACCGAGCACCTTTCTGTTTGTTTACAAGTTCTCCATTTACAAGCATGAGTGCGGCATATGCCCACAATGTCGTAGTTCCACATTCTGGTTGACCTTTTCTGTACCTCTTTTGTATTTAATGTGTAGATTGTGAGAATGGTGAAGAACCTAAAAGGCAGCCCAATCACATTGTCGATAGGCGACGGTGCCAATGATGTTAGTATGATCTTGGAATCCCATGTGGGAATAGGTAAGAACCACCTAATGAAACGCTTATAGTTAACATGGTCTTCTCTTCGAGAGAGAAGTGTTGTGGTTACTCATCTTGAATTTTAATTTGGGAAAGATAATTATTCATTGAATGAACATCCTCATCTAACCTGTCCATCCCAAAGTCCTATCCATGGTGGGAACATAGCAATACCAAGTTAGAGGATATTTTTATATTAACCAGGTCAAGTGAATTTCCCAAACCTACTGGCAGTGCAAGTGATCATTTAGCTCTTACTTTGACAGCGGGCATGGTGTTACTGATTTTCTGCCCCTGGCCACATCGCCTACTTACATTGCTGCACTGTATCTTCTGAGATTCTTAATTGTTTGGGACTAAGAAATGACAGTTGGTTGGCTGGTTTTCCACATGGCAGTATTCATGGGTGCTTTGGGCTGTGGTGTCGAATTTATGTGTTGGTGTGTAACAACAGCTTTTTCTACTGCCTGTACCATTTTTCCCCCATGTCAGGGTGCTGATAGGCAGCAATCCTAACACCCCAGCAAGCCTTTTTTTCTTTTTTTTTTTTGGAAGGGAAGAACTAATGGTATACAACAGATGTACTCATTGGTTATTCAGTATGGAAGTGGCCTAAGGCTGCTTGAGCTCATGCAGCACTTGGGCTACTACTCAGTTTCATTCAGTGAGAGGATTTCTCCATCTCCTTGTAACTCTCCAGTTTTGAGCTCCTCAACCACAAACCCCAGGTCTCTGAGTTGCTTAAATATAGCTCCTGATCTAGGGGCATGTACATGTACACACTTAACTAAGTGCCTTTTTTCAGGTAAATATTCCTATTTAATTTTTTTCCTTAATTTTGCCTTGTAATGATTAAAACAATGATTTTGTTTAATGGTCTTATTTTGTGTTATAAATAAGTAATTACCAGCTAAATTTTACTTTGTACTAGTAAGATTCATTGTCCCTGTTACAATACTTTTTGGTTAAAAGAATTTTAAACTATACAAGTGAACTGTGCCACATAAACAAGTTAAAAGTGTGAAAATGGCAAATGAGGAGGTTGTTTATTTTATGAAGTCCTCATGGAGATGTTCTCATTTTCAGGTATTAAAGGCAAAGAAGGCCGCCAAGCAGCCAGGAATAGCGATTATGCTGTTCCGAAGTTTAAACATTTAAAGAAACTGCTCTTGGCTCACGGACACCTGTATTATGTGAGAATAGCACACCTTGTACAGTATTTCTTCTATAAGGTATGAAACAAAATAATCTATAATTGGACTTATCACCATCTAAGCCAGTAGTGGTTCAGCTCGGGCATAGGATTTCCCTCCCTTCTTTCACTGTTCCTTTGCGGTCTTAGTACTGAGATTTGTGGTCTCCAAAACACAGGTGATCTATCTAATGAATCAGAAACTAGAAATTCCTGGGGCTCCTTGATGGCTCAGTTGCTTAAACGTCCAACTCCTGATTTCAGCGCAGATTCTGATCTCAGGGTCATGAGATCGAGCCTTGCTTTGGGCTCTGCACTCAGCAGGGAGCCTGCTAGAGCGTCTCTCCCTCTCCCGCTGCCCCCCGCCCACACCCCTGTGTGTGCACTCTCAAATAGATAAAAATCTTAAAAAAAAAAAAAAAGAAACTAGAAATTTCTTTTAATGTGAGCAATTTAGGATGAAATTTTAAAGTCAGCTTTCTTGAAGTGGAGTTTAAATGCAATAAAATGTACCCATTTAAAGTGTACGGTTTCGTTTTGACAAATGTATACAACCACGTGACCATCATCCCAGAAAGTTCTCGTGCTCCTTCCCAATCTCCTCTGCTTTGCACCAGTCACTAATCTGATTTATATTGCTATCCAATATATAGTGATACTTACAGCATACAACATATAAATTTTGGTTTAGTTAATGCAGTATGCACATTAGAGTTGCCTGTTTTAGAACTTCATATAAATAAAATCATATGTGCTCTTTTGTGTCTGGCCTATTTCATTAGAGTAATGTTTTCAAGATTCAGGTTGTATCATATCAATTGTTGGTTCCCTTTTACCCTAAACAGTCTTCTGAACTACTCCTTTTAGTTACCGAGTCCTCTTTTCAGGTGCAGTTGTACAGGTAAAGCAAATAGAAGCAAAATTGCATTCATTGAAGGGTGATGGGTCAAGGGCTGTTTCCTTTCTCAATCTCCTTGTCTTGCCCAGAGATTGCACAGAGCACACTCTGAAGTCCCATGAATACAGTACAAGCCCCTCATTTTATGCCTAATGAACCTGACATATGTGAAGGTGAACTAACATCTAAAGTATGAAAATCATTTTAAGCCAACATGGGCCAGAACTTGATATCTTGTCCTCTGTTCTGTTCAGTATAGTTTGTTTTTAGTTGTTTTTTTTTTTCGCTTTTTGCATTGAAATAATTTCAGACTTTGAAAAAGTTGCAAAATTAGTGAAATAATTTTCAGATGCTCTTTATCTACTGTTAACACTTAGATAACAACATAGTTATCGAGATCCGTAAATTGAAAGTAATTGGCACTTTATTAACTAGTCTACATTGTAGTATTGAAATTTTGCCAAAGGTCACACTGGTAATCTCTCTGTGGTCCGTTTCAGGCTCGTGACTGCATTTAGCTGTCATACCTCCTTAGTCTTCTTTACACTGGAATACTCCTATCTTCTTTGTCTCCGTGATCTTAACATTTTTGAAGAGCACTGGCCAGTTTGTAGAATGTCCCTCAATGCGGGTTTGTCTAATGGTTGCTTACCGTGAGAATCAGCACCGATACCGTAGAAGTAATGTTAACTGCTGAGCACATCATATCAGGAGGCATGTGTTGTCACTATGTCTCACTCAGGATAATGTTGACTTAGATAACTTGATTCAGTTATCCAAAACACTTGCTGGTGTTTTGGGGGTCTGAAGACCCTTCAACTGTAATCTGTGTAATTTCATTGGAAAAGAGCAGTCTGCTACTAAAATAGATACTTTATTCTATGAGTTAAAAGTTTATTACTATTGTTACTTATTCTCTTACTCAAGATTGTCACAAATTTAGCCTATGTCCTTTCAACATGTCCCCACTGTTTTTTATTTTTTATTTTATAGTGATAAGAATGCCTCACATGAGCTCTGCCAGCTTAACAGATTTTGAAACGTACAATACAGTATTGTTAACTGTAGGTAGAGCGGTGTACAACAGAGCTGTAAAACTTGTCGTGCAAAACTAAAACCGTTTATCTGCTGAGTGTCAACTCCCCATTCTCCTCTCCCCCGCTCCCTAACCTTTTTTGAAGACTTGTTTTCTGGTTCCATATGATATTCTAGGCTCATCTTGTAATTTTCCTGCTTTAGTCCTGGATTCAGACATTTCTCCAAGGAACACTGCTTCCTTTTGTTAGCAAATGGCTTTTAGAAATCAAGGTCTTTGTGCCAGTTGTGCTCATTGCTTCTGAGCTGCCCTTGGTTCTAGGCCTTGTCGGTGAACAGAGCTAGGAAATATGTATGAGGATATACACAGATCTGTTACATTTGTGAATATATGTGTGGTACATACACACAACTTTGTTGGGCCAGAATCGTAGGTAGCAGTATGAACCCAGAATGTGATCTCAGTTTATACTAGTCCTTTGATGCCAGCCAGTACCACAAGGTTTCATTCTGCCCTTCCTCTTTTCCTAATGTGTAATCCCTTTCTCCATTGGTGAGAATCTCAGTTCTCATTATCCTCAGTGTTGTTTATTTACTTGCTCAATCCAAGAACAATAACTTGAGTGATATATTTGTTATGTACTTCTTTTTGTCTTTAGCCTTGGCGTATATCGTCAAAATACTATATGCAAAGTTATTTTTTTTTCCTTTTCCACCATTTCAGTGTGGTTATGTTATTTATTTGAAATAGGGTTAGGTTAAGTTTTTGTTTGTACACCATTTTGGTCTTTCATCTTTAATCCTGATTGATTTTAATTATTTTTTAAGTACGTAAAACATTGGCATGGTGTTCTCCTCAAGATGAGGTTCTTTGAGGGGCACCTGGGTGGCTCAGTGGATTAAGCCTCTGCCTTTGGCTCAGGTCATGGTCTCAGGGTCCTGGGATCAAGCCCCACATCGGGCTCTCTGCTCAGCGGCGAGCCTGCTTCCCCCACTCTCTCTGCCTGCCTCTCTGCCTACTTGTGATATCTGTCTGTCAAATAAATAAAATCTATAAAAAAAAAAAGATGAGGTTCTCTGAGAATCTTGCTTAGTGAGTTAATGCTCTAATCAAAAGGAAAATTGTGCAACAGTGATACTTCTCAAATCCCTCTTGCAAAAAACTCTTTTTCCAAAATGAAGGTTTTGAGGTCATCTGTAATTATAATCCTATCCACAGAGAGAACCAATGGGTGACATTTTTATGTGACATGTTCTATATAAATTAAATTGTGTTACAGTGTTTTTGGGTTTGGGGTTTTTTTGGTGTTTTTTTCCCCCAAGTAATAATCTCTACACCCAACCTGGGGCCCTAACTCACGACCCCAATATCAGTCACATGTTCCACCAAGAAAGACAGCCAGGTGCCCCTATGTTGTTTTTATACACTACTGGGTTTTTTTTTTTTTCAATTTTTATATGGAGATACACTTCACATAACAAAATTCACTATCACACACTTAAAGTGTGCAATATGGGGTCTTTTAGTGTATTTGCTATGATGAGCAACCGTGGCCACTATATGTTCCAGAACATTTCCATCATCCCGTAGGAAGTCCCATACTTACTAGCAGTCAGTCCCAAAACATACTGATTTGCTCTTTGCCCTTTTCACCTAATAATATATTGTGAACAATTTTCTCACCCAGTTAATTATTCACCGAAAGCACGATAATGGTATGGGATCCCAAACCCCTGTGATTGGACATTGAGGTCCCCTCCCCAACAATACCTTGGTTCTCTTTTATCACCAAGCATTAGAGTTCACGTTAGACTGAGCCTGCCTACTCAATTTTGTCTACCGGGGGATAGAATTAAGAACTTTCTTACCAAATGCTAGTTTGTAGGCACATTACCAAGTTCGTGTGCAAGTTAAATGATGCTGACCTTTATGGTAGTTAGATTTCATGCCCTGTATTTCACAGAAGGGAGAGCACAGCTACTGTTTCCGTGTGTCAGTTTCCTGTGATCAGTCCCCGGTCTTACTAGCTTTCTGTTTCCTAAGACACACATAACTGCGAGGGGCTCCTGACTGCTCCACCAGTACAGCATGCAACTCCTGACACAGGGTTGTGAGTTTGAGCCCTACGTTTAGCACGGAGCCTACTTACAAAATTGTTTTTAAAAAAATGTGTTGGGGTCCCTGGCTGGCATCGTCAGTAGAGCGTGTGACTGTTGATCTTGGGATTGTGAGTTTGAGCCCCACATTGGGTGTAGAGACTACTTAAAAATAAAATCTTAGGGGCACCTGGGAGGCTCAGTCTTTAAGCATCTGCCTTCGGCTCATGTCGTAATCCCAGCATCCTGGGATCGAGCCCTGCATCAGGCTTCCTGCTGGGCGGGGAGCCCGATTCTCGTTCTCTCTCTCTCGCTGTGTCTCTGTCAAATAAATAAATAAAATCTTTAAAAAATAAAGTAAAAAAACTTTGGTTTTTTTTAAAGATTTTATTTATTTATTTGACAGACAGAGATCACAAGTAGGCAGAGAGAGAGGGGGAAGCAGACTTCCTGCTGAGCAGAGAGCCCAATGTGGGGCTCGATCCCAAGACCCTGAGATCATGACCTGAGCCGAAGGCAGAGGCTTAACCCACTGAGCCACCCAGGCGCCCCAAAACTTTTTTTTTTTTTAAAGATTTATTTATTTATTTGACAGAGATCACAAGTAGGCAGAGAGGCAGGCAGAAAGAGGGAAGGAAGCAGGCTCCCCACTGAACAGAGAGCCCGATGCGGGGCTCCATTCCAGGACCCTGGGATCATGACCTGAGCTGAAGGCAGAGGCTTTAACCTACTGAGCCACCCAGGTGCCCCTAAAGTAAAAAAATCTTAAAAAATAAACAAATATGCACATATGTAAGTGTGACCCCAGGTTTACAGATCTGCTAAGACCCTGTCATCCGGTATCAGCTGGTCTCCAGGCCAAACATAGATGACGGTGATAACAATGATTAACCCAGTATGTGTCAGATACCTTGCTGGTTGACAAAAGCACTCTATTTTCTTAGTCCTCACAAATCTCCTATGAGCACTTACTATTATTTTCATTTAAACTATGTGCAACGCAGAGCTCAGACAGTTTATGAAACTTGTGGGTCCCTCTTCAGTTCAGAGGTGGCAGAGCCGGATTCCCATAATAGGGTCATTTACTCTCAGTCCAGGACTCTTCATACATCACAGTTAGGGTCTGTCAGGCCTCAGCCTCAGTCATTGAACAGCCCCACTTGGAGACAGGTGGTTGGTTGTTCTCTTACCCACCCCCCCGCCCCCCACGCCACCCCCACCCCCCCCAGGCCATTCCCTGAAGATTTGCCCGGAATGTCTGCCTAGCTCTCTGGTCCCGTTTCTGACCTCTGGTGTGCCTCAAGATTGTGGCCTGCAATTCACGCACCTACCACCAGATGGAAGTGATGCTCTGTTAACGAAAACAAAACAGGCATTAAAATGGCTGTTTACCAGTGGCCAGTAATTAACATATCCCTGTTCGCAACGTAGGAAATTATTTGTGTAGGTGATGCCCTCTGTCTTCATAGGATCTCTGCGCCCATTATCATCTTAGTTACTGACTTAGCAGTCAGTATTGCTTTTCCACTGCCGTCTTTTTTCCCAAGGTGGTTTCTAATACTTCGAACCCTCTTCCTTCCTCTGACCTTGCCATTGCTTCTTCAAATAACAATTACTTCACTCCTGAAGCGCTTCAGTGGTGGGTTTTCCTGTCTTCTGTTTCTCCATTCATGTACCTTGCATAATTTGGCCAAGTCAACCTTAGGAAGCTGCCACTCTTTAACCTGTCCGTTAGAAACTTCACTCTCCATTGTCTGAGGATTAGTCTGTCTTTTAAGGCACCCGTGTTCTGACCTTGTCCTACCTTATATGTTTAAAATACATGCACTTTGCCTTGGTTCCTGCTCTCAGCATATCCTATCCATCTTTAACACCTTGTTCAAGTTCTAATTTCTTCATTTATTTAGTCTACAGACAAGTTCAAATGTGTTACCATGTGTCAAGCACCATTGTAAGACCTAAAGATTCATAATGGAGTAAGACAGGCAAAGCCTCTGTTGTCAGGGGACTTAAATTCTCGTGGCAGAGTCAGACCTCCCCTTCCCACAAAGCACCTCCATAATCCCCACTGAATACTGCCTCATCCAAAGTCTGAACACTTTTTCAATATGGTCCTGCATTCTCCCCAAATTGATGCATACACATGTCACCCTTACAAGAGATGACCTTGGGAGCTCTGGCACACCGATGCTGTAGGACTTAATTCAGTACATGTGTAGCCCTTTTCTTTAGGAACATTCCCCCAGAGCCTATAGTATATTCACTTAAATATTGTCGGCTATGGCAGATTTCATCCTTCGAGGATGCATTGGATTTTTAAAAACCGCTTCAAGTCTCCTAGCCTGGTAAATTAGCTAAGTGAGAATGTGTGACAGAAGGAAAGAGACTAGTTTACTGATACAGCCCAAAAATGGGCTCTTGAAGTGCTACCCAGAGACAAATCCAGAGACATCATGAACAAGTGACAGCAGCACTCAAGTAAGGACCCATCCTACCCTGACGGATGGCACTCGTTTGAAAAGACTGGTTCTGGGGATTTTGCCTGAAGATGTTAATTTTTTTTTAAAGATTTATTTATTTATTTGACAAAGAGAGAGACAGTGAGAGAGGGAACATAAGCAGGGGGAGTGGGAGAGGGAGAAGCAGGCTTCCCACTGGGCAGAGAGCCTGATGCTGGTCTCGATCCCAGGACCCCAGGATCACAACCCGAGCTGAAGGCAGCTGCTTAACAACTGAGCCACCCAAGCGCCCCATAATTTCAGTATTTATAGTCCTACCTAGTAGCTTTTACTGTCTTATGAATTCTCAGCTTTTATTTTTTTCCTATTTGTTTTTAGTATTCTCCCAATTAAATCAGTCCCTTCGGAGTAAGAAGCTTTGTTCTGTTCTCCCTTTTTTTTTTATTACCCACAATACCATCTTTCCATATAATTAGGTGATCAATAATAATATGCCAATTATTTGATGAGGCAGTAATAAAGCATTAGTTGATACTTTTAGAGTCTGCAGACACCGTAGCAGTATCCTGGCTGTTCATTGGCACTAATTGACTTTACTTGTACACTTAGAGCTTTATGTCAGTCTACCTTGTGTTGATTTTGCAAATCAAATGGGCATTTAAGGGGTAATACCTAAATGTTTGTATTTTTATGAGCTCATCTCTTCCCTTAAGAAAGAATGGCAAGAGGTTCTCATTAAGTGAGATCCTCTTTCTGCTTGGTAAGGCAGAAGTTGATATTAATATGAATTAATCATTTGTCTTTGAGTTGTTTGCTTGCAACTCTAATCGAGATTTATTGTGTTATGATATTAAAAGACTTGGGATTGACCGTAGACTATTTGGAGTACGATATCCTGTGTTAGTTAACAAAGTTCAAGTGAAAACATTAACCCTTCTTTACATTTTTTTTTCCAGAACCTTTGTTTCATTTTGCCACAATTTTTGTACCAGTTCTTCTGTGGATTCTCACAACAGGTTTGTTTCCCTAATTATTTGTTATAATTTACTTTACATTGGCTATCAATAAATTACCTTTTTAATGTATTGGATTGTAGAGATGAGAGAAGTATGTTCAAAGTAAAAGGATTTTTTTTTTTAATTTTTTAGTTCAACCGTTGATCCTCTTGCCCTGGTTTTTGACAGTAGCAAATGTTTATGTCTCTGCTTGGGTGATGTTCTTATTATTACTTTTTTCTTGAAAGCTATTTGGTACCTCCTGTTGGAGTTGAGATAACCTTCAGAGTATTTCTTTTAATCAGTGTAAACCATGTTTTCCATTAATCCTAATATGGTGTATTTTAATATTTCATCGAATAAAATCACACCTTTGCAGTTTCTCAGGTTGATTTTCTAGAAAAATGTTGCTTTCTCAACAGGCCAGGAAGCTCTGATTCCTGGATAGATTCTCGAATTATTTAAGCAACTCTGCATTTCTTGTCTTTTATGGTTTTATGGTTTATTATATAAAGAACAGGCTATGTGTTATTTTGATACACAAGTGGTGGGACGGACATGCACATTTATAGCTTTAACAACTAAAGTGGACCTTTTGTTGCTTCTAGTGGAAGTACAGCCCAGTACAGGAGTGGGAATGCTCAGTGATGGAGAAATTTTGTAGTTAATCTGTGAGCAGTTCAGTGATCGTGCCATGCTGAGCTATTGGTAACATCAGCTCAGATATTAAAGACTGAGTTTCTAAATTTCAAGGCACGCTTCATTCCTCCTGCGAGCTGCGAGGAAGCGATTTTTTCCCGCTCACTTCTTGGTGGTATTTTTTAAGACCGTGTGTTCTTCTGAATGGGAAGTGAGTGCTCTCTTTCCCTAGAACTTGCCTCTTCCTCTGTCTGTGCTCTCTCTTACGACAGTGCCGTTGTTGGCGCCACTTCCGCAGGTTGCTTTACGGGTGAATCATCCACCAGCTGTAGGAAGTGCCATTAGCCTTCTTGAATGCAAAACTAACAGTCTCAGATGCAGCGAGTTTTCTGAATTCTGTCGAATCTGCTTTGTGTGAACATTCAGATTACTGCTGGTCAAATGCTTCAAATTCCTCACTTCTGTGGACGAGTGCAAGTGTTAAAAAGCCATTTCAGGGGAGCCTGGGTGGCTCAGTCGGTGAAGCATCTGCCCTTGTCTCAGGTCATGATCCCAGGGTCCTGGGACCGAGCCCCGCATCGGGCTCTCTGCTCAGTGGGAAGTCTGCTTCTCCCTCTCCTGCTACCCCTGCTTATACTTTTTCTCTCTCTCTTTCTCTGTTTCTCTCTCTGTGTGTCAAATAAATAAAATCTTAAAAATAAGACATTTCAAATTTTGTAGCAAAGTGCTAAAGGGAAGTTGGTTTAATCTGGTTAAAATGTTTTTAATTTGAAAGGAATGTGTCTATAAGTTGTATGAAGAAAGGACTTACTCCTTCTAAAGCCAGCTGAGACTCAGACCCTAGTCTGTCTGGGGTCTGCTTAGGTTACCTTAGGTTACCTTAGCTGTTGAGGTTGAGGTTGAGCTGTTAAGGTTTCCGTAGGAGTTGGTCTTTGGCTTCCTCGGTTGCTCAGATGGTGGGCTCATTCATTTAATGACTATCTCTTGAGTGCCTACTGTATGCCAGGCTAAGTGCCGGGGGTATAACTGTGATCAAAACAAAGTCTTACCCCACGGAGCTTGCCATATGGTGTTGGGGGAGAGAGAGCAATCATACGAATGTCGGCTACTGATACAAGCTCTGAAGGAAGAAGTGAACCATTATCAACTGGTAGAGTATGAATGAAGAAGTCTGCTATTTTAGAGAATCTGGAAAGTTCTCTCTGACTTTGAGCAGAGATCTAAAGCAAAGGAGAGAGGAAGATGTCAGACATCTTAGAGAAAAAGTATATCGGGTAAAAAGAAGGTCTCTCTGAGGTGGTGGCTTGATGTACATTATCATTATTTTTTACTTTGGCCTTGTGCTAGTGCTAGATGTAGCGACCATTATTGCAAATATGTTTAGAGTATATAAGGTAGTCAGCCTTTTTCAGCTCAAGTCCACATCACGTGTTCTCTCCAACCCTGGAAACTGGAGGGCAAGCTACAGAGAATGTAGAAATGGAACCAGAATTCAGATTGTTTAAGCAAAAAGCAACTCTTTCTTTAGAAAAGCTAAGATAGTATTGGTCTTTTTCCATGTGAAAAGAAAACATTTGTAGCAGGTTCAATAAGAAACTATTATCAACTAAACCTGTTGTTTATTTTGAGGACATTCTGTCTCCTAATTATGCATCTAAGAATTACAATTATCTCTCATGTAACATCGAAGTGCCATAGCGGAACAAAAATAGATTGATCCTTCTTTTGTTTGACTGAAATTCAAGACTAAATTACTCACCAGGCAATCTTTGCATTTGTTGTTTTCAATCTTCTCGTTAGTGAAAGTGGAGTAGTTTCCAATGAAAATATGGTACTGTGTGCCAACAAATATGGTACTGTGTGCAACTCTCCCTTGAAAAGTAAAAAGAACAAAACACCTATTTGGGGCTTCTTTTCAATTGTAGATAATTTTTGCTGAGTTTTAATCTTTGTGGAGGAGTTAGGCTGATGGAGGAGTAGAGGGACCGAAGCATGTCTTGTCCCTTGAACACAGCTACGTAGTTATCAAATCATTCTGAACACCTAGGAAATCAATCAGAGGTCTAACAGAACAGAAACTGCAAGTCTTCAAAGCAACCAACTTTTGGAAGGTAGGAAGTGCAGAGAGTTGAATTGGGGGAGACAGTGCTGTGGTACAGTGGTGGGGAGAGAGCCTGTTTACGGACGCTGCCGCAGATTATCATGAGCAGAGGAGTGCAAAAATTGGAACTTTTAGAAGTCTGCTACAGTGGGGGATGTGCCCAGCTTAAAGGTGCTCAGGTGGCAAAGCAGGGTCGAATCCTAGAAGTGACACTGTGGTCTGAGGATCTCCTGGGTAACGAGAACAGGTGACACTGTTCCCAGGCATAGGAACATGGGGCACCTGGGGGGCTCAGTCATTAGGCATCTGCCTTCTGGCTCAGGTCATGATCCCAGGGTGCTGGGATCGAGCCCCAGGTCAGGCTCCCCACTCAGCAGGAAATCTGCTTTTCTCTCTCCCACTCCCTGCTGCTTGTGTTCCTTCTCTCACTGAGTCTCTCTCTGTCAAATAAATAAAATGTAAAGAAAAAAAAAAAGGAACATGGAAGACAGTTGAGAGCAGTGAGTCTTGGTGCTGGCTTTCTGCTCTGTTTTGCCATAAACTACGAACCCCTGCATGGTCATGACCACTCTCCTGGCAGGGGCTGGCAAACCAGCAAAAGTGTGGCAAGACCCTCCCCCAGAACAGTGCTTGTCTGTGCTGTGGTAGTCCTTAAAATTCAGAGTTTTGAAACGCAGTTATGTAGCTGAGATTAAAGATTAAAAAGCTCGGACACAGACCAGTTGAACGCAGGGTTCTGACGGAATTCAGGGACACAGGAGTGATTGACTGCGTTCTCTGAGGGCTCACTGAGGAGTGGGGGGGGGCACTTCCAGCACTGGAGTTAGGGAGTGGGGCACCACCATATTCATCCCGCCCATCAGTGCTGATAGCCTTTGGGGGGCAAAACAGCACCACCTAGTGGACTCTGGAGCTGCTTACATCAAGCCCCACCCCGCTGAACCCCAGAGGTGCATTGCCGCCAGGACAAGTCCACCTGAGAAAATCATCCCAACAGCCTGCTCCCCCAGAAGACCAGCACAAACAATGTGCTCACACCAAGTTTACTGGTCCTAGAGTGCTGCAAGCTTCAGTTCTAGGGGAAAATGGGATCTAGCTTGTTTTTTACTTTTATTACTTTTTTATTTTTTCATTTATTGTCTTATTGTTTTTCAATTCATTTTGTAAAACTCTTGATTAATTTAAAATTTGTATTTATATATACTTTATGTTTTTGCATTTGTTTACTTTAATTATTTATTTAATGTTGGGATCTAGGTTCTTTTAACAAGCAGACCAAAACATACCCAGGCTTTAGGTTTTGGGTGGGGGGAATTTTTGGTTTCGGGGGGTTTTCCTTTTTGTTGTTGTTTTTTGTTTTCTTCTTTTCTGGACAAAATGACGAGATGGAAAAATTTACCCCAAAAGAAAGAACAGAAAGTGGAACGAAGGGCTAGCGATTTAATCAAGACAGATATAAATAAGCTGTCTGAACTAGAATCTTAAGAAACGATTATAATATACTAGCTGGGCTTTAAAAACAGCATAGAAGAAACTAGAGAATCCCTTACTGTGGAGACAAAAGGACTTAAATCTAGTCAGGCTGAAATTTTTAAAATGCTCTAACTGAGATGCAGTCCCAAGTGGAGGCCATAAAAATGAGGATGGATGAAGCAGAGGAGCAAATCAGCGATAAAGAATATAAAATTATTAAAAATAATGAAGCTGAAAAGAAAGGAAAGAAAAGTAATGAACCACAAAGATAGGCTTAGGGAACTAAGTGACTTATTAAAACATAATATTCATATCATAGGAGTCCCAGAAGATGAAGAGAGAGAAAAAGGGGTAAGAGGTATATTCAAGTAAATTATAGCTGAAAACGTCCCTAATTTGGGGAAGGACACAGGCATCAAAATCCACGATGCACAGAGAACTCCCATTAAATTCAACAAAAGCGGACCATCACCAGGACATGTAATCAAATTCACAAAACAGACAAGGAAAGAATCCTGAAAGCAGCGAGGGTAGGGCGTCCACCCGTAAAGGAAGACAGCTGAGGTTCACAGCAGATCTGTTCACAGAAACTTGACAGGCCAGAAAGGAGTGGCAGGATATATTCAACATGCTGAATGGGGAAAAATATGCAGCCAAGAATTCTTTATCCAGCAAGCCTGTCATTCAGAATAGAAGGAGAGAGAAATTATTTCCCAGACAAACAAAAACTAAAGGAGTTTGTGACCACTAAATCACAAAATTTAGTGTAAGAAATTTTTTTTTAAAGATTTAATTTATTTATTTGACAGAGAGAAATTACAAGTACACTGAGAGGCAGGCAGAGAGAGAGAGAGAGAAGGAAGCAGGCTTCCTGCTGAGCAGAGAGCCCGATGTGGGACTCGATCCCAGGACCCTGAGATCATGACCTGAGCCGAAGGCAGTGGCTTAACACACTGAGCCACCCAGGCGCCCTAGTGTAAGAAATTTTAAGGGTGATTCATTGAGTGGAGGAAAAAAAATAAAAGACCAAAATCATCAAAGACTAGAAAGGAGCAGAGAATCACCAGAAGCACCACCTCCACAGCTAACACAATGGCACTGAACTGATCTCTTTGAAGGTAAATGGACTAAATGATACAATCATTTAGTATCAGAATGGATAAAGAGATCCATCTATGTTCTGCCTACCAGAGACTCATTTTAGATCTAAAGACACCCACAGATTGAAAGCAAAGGGATGGGGGCATCTGGGTGCCTCAGTTGGTTAAGCGTCCTGATTTCAGCCCAGGTCATGATTTCAGGGTCATGAGATCAAGCCCCATGTCTAGCTCCGCACTGGGCATGGAGCCAGCTTAAGATTTTCTCAAAAAAAAAAAAAAAGAAGAAGAAGAAGAAGAAAAAGAGAAAAGATTCTCTCTCTCCTTATGCCCCAACCCCCCCTCCCCCCATTTGCACACACTCTCAAAAAAAGGGGGGGCAAGTGGAGGGATGTCATGCTAATGGACATCAAAAGACAGCAAGAGTAGCCATAGTTATATCAGATAAACTAGATTTTTTTTTTTAAGATTTTAGTTATTTATCTTAGCAAATGAGAGAGCGTGGTGGGGAGGGGCAGAGGAAAGAAAGTCCCAAGTGGGCTCTGCTGATCACTGAGCCCAGCACAGGGCTCAGTCTCACGACCCTGAGATCACAACCCAAGCCGAAACCAAGAGTCGGACACTTAACCAACTGCACCACCCAGGTGCCCCAGACAAACTAGATTTTATTTTTTTATTTTATTTTATTTTTTACAAACTAGATTTTAAAACAAAGACTGTAACAAGAGATGGAAAAGGGCATTATATCAGAACTAAAGGGTCTATCCATCAAGAAGATCTAACAATTGTAAACATGCCCCTAACTTTGGAACACCCAGATATATAAATCAATTAATAACAAACATAAAGAAACTCACTGCCAGTAATAATAGTAGAGGACTTAAACACCCAATTCAGAGCAATGGACAGATCAGCTAAGCAGAAGATCAACAAGGAAGCAATGGCTTTGAATGGCATCCTCGACCAGGTGGGCTTAACAGATATGCAGAACATTTTATCCTAAAGCCACAGAATACACAGCCTTTTCCAGTGGACATGGAACATTCCCCAGAATAAATCACATACTGGGTCACAAAACAGGCCTCAGTAAGTACAAAAAGATTGAGGTCATACCGTGCATATTTTCAGACCACAATGCTATGAAACTTGGAGTCAACCGCAAGAAAATATTTGGAAGGACCACAAATACATGGAGGTTAAAGAACATCCCATTAAAGAATGAATGGGTCAACCAGGAAATTTAAAAAGAAATTTAAAAAAATACAGGGAAGCACAACCTATGGGATGCAGCAAAGGCCATCATTAACAGGGAAGTATATTGCCATACAGGCCCACCTCAAGAAGCAAGGAAAGTCTCAAATACACAACCTAACTGTATACCTAAAGGAGTTGGAAAAGGAACAGCAAAGAAAGCCTGAAGATGGCAAAAGGAGGGAAATAATAAAAATTATACCAGAAATAAATGATACAGAAACAAACACCTAACTGGTACATCAGTAGAGTATGCAACTCTTAATCTCGAGGTTGTGAGTTCAGACCCCGTCTTGAGTATAGAGATTACTTAAAAATAAAATCCTTAAAAAAAAAAAAAAAAAAGATTTGGGCTTGAATTAGGTTATTTGGGAAAAAGTTTAAGATGAGGGGGCTTGCTCTAGTTTGGGTGCTGTCAGTAAGTGAGGGGGTGATTTTATGACTAAGCATTTCAGTGTGTCTTACCAGGAGGCTTGAAAACTAGGAGGCTACCACTGTCATTTGTCAAGAAACAGCAGTCACCCCTAATTGCCAGAATAGGAATATTGGTTAATGAGATTTCGACAATATTCCTATTCTGTGTTCAGTGTGATTATGGAGGGATCATGTTTTCATCTTGATCTGTCATGTGACAGAATAACCTTGTTTGATGATGATGTTCAATGAAAATGTTCGTGTTCGACAGGAGAACATCAGTGCCTAGCTTGTGAGTGCCCAGGACAGCTTCTAGATGTCAGGGGCTGCCTTGCTTTTTCTCAGGCTATGCCTGTCCATAAAATAAGTAAAAATCCCTGCCCGCTTAGAGCTTGAAATGTAGTGTGAAGAGAGACAGTAAAAATAATAAATGTATAATGTAAGATAAAAGATGATTAGGGATGCCTGGGTGGCTCAGTAGGTTAAGCATCTACCTTCAGCTCAGGTCATGATCTCAGGGTCCTGGGATTGAGCTCCCTGTTGGGCTCTCTGCTCAGCAGGGGGTCTGCTTCTCCCTCTCCCCACCCCCCAACTCATGCACGTGCACTCATTTTCTCCCTCCAATAAATAAATAAAATGTTTACATAAAATAAAAGGTGATTAGTATTATAGGAAAATAAAAAACAAGATAACGGGAAATGTATCCATGAGGAAGGGAGTGAGTGACAAGTTAAATTAAGTTTGGTCTCTCTGAGAAGGTGACATTTGAGCTGATGTTTGTGAGTGAGGGAGTAATCCATGAGGCTCTCTAATGGAAGTGCTCCAAGCAGGGCCAACAGTCAGTTTAAAGGAAGTCCTAGAGGCGCCTGGATGGCTCAGTGGGTTAAAGGCTCTGCCTTCGGCTCAGGTCATGATCTCAAGGTCCTGGGATCAATCCCCGTACTGGGCTGTCTGCTCCGCAGGGAGCCTGCTTCCCTCTCTCTGTTCTGCCTGCTTCTCTGCCTACTCGTGATCTCTCTCTCTCTCTCTCTGTCAAATAAATAAATAAAGTATTTAAAAAAAGGAAGTCCTAAATCAGGAGTGCACCTGACATGTTGGAGGTCCAGTGAGGAAGGCATTGCTGCTGGAGTGCAGTGAGCAAGGACCAGGAGAGATCTAAGAGATTAGGCCAGACCGGAGAAGCCAGATGGGGTGGAACTGGAGAGCCACTCCTTTGTAGGAATGTTTTTTTTCTTTTAACTTTCAGAGATAAAGGAATCCACTGCAAAGTCTGAACAAAACAGTGACTTGATTTCACTTCCTTTCTGACAGAACTACTGGGGCCATTGTGTGGACTATAGATCAAGGGGAGAAGGAGGGAGCCATTTAGGAAGTTTGCAGGGTGGTGACTGGAGGTGCTGAGAAGTGATCTATCTGGTCTGAGAGGTGATCTGGTCTGGGAAGTGATCTGGTTCTGGATGTATTTGAAGGTGGAGCCAGTAAACACTTCTTAACTGCCTGGGTGCAGGTGTGAAAGAGAGAAGAGTCGAGGATGAATCCAAGATTTTGGTTCCGCTTGATCACCAAGATTTAGTTGCCCTTTCCTGAGCTGAGGAACACTTCAGGAGGCACTGGTTTGAGCGAAGGGTGGGTCAGGAGTTCAGTTCTGGATATAGGTTTGTATTTCTAAAACATTAACAAGTGGGGAACTGGATACGTGGGGACAGGTCTGGGCCAGAGATAAATGCTTGGGGATGTTCAGTGAATGGATGGAATTAAAACATGGAACTGGTGAGATGACCTAGGGAGTGACTATGAAGTTTCCAACACCGAGTGCTGGAACGTTGCAACAGAGCGCTCGGGCAGAATAAGCGACTAAGAAGAAACTGCTAGTGAGCTGGGAGAATCACTAATTTCGAAATATTTCCTGAGCACCCAGGTGGTTCCAGGCACCAAAATAGATACTGGGGTTGCAACGGTGTGGGGGCTCTTCACTGAGGTAGAGAACATGGGATAAAGCAGATTTAGGGGAAAGTTAATGAGTTTGGTTTTAGACATTTTGAGTCGCGGATGCCTGTGGGGACAGCCAGTAGAAAGGTGGAAATTTTGGTCAGGAGCCTAAGGAAGTCATGCCTGTGTACATATTTTTAGCTTTGTTTGTGCAAAGACATTTATTTAATCCTTAGTAAACGGCCACATTCAAGATCATGAATAGAACCTCGAGAAGGTGATAGTGATACTTAAAACTATGTAAGATATTAACAACAAAGCCACTATGACACAGACAAGCCACTGCCTACGTGTAGTGTTTCTGGAGGGTTCCAGGCTTATATTTAATTGGTCTTTGTTCATCGAAAAGTCTTTTGAAAATCCGTTAGTATTTGTTAGAAATAACATGTGTACATTCTGAATAAAATTCTTTGGAAAGGGAGGCTATATTAATACAATACATCACACTATGTTAATTTCTGTAGTTACCAGTGAGAGTGACCTCATTTATAGACTTCTTTTGCTATGACAACAAATGTGAAAGGGAACGGTCTTGTTTCAGCTTGTGATTTTTCCAAACACAAAAATTTGTTCTTCTGTTGTTTGTCTTTTCAGCCACTATATGATGCCGCTTACCTTACGATGTACAACATCTGCTTTACATCCTTACCCATCCTGGCCTACAGTTTACTGGAACAGCACATCAACATTGACACTCTGACCTCAGATCCCCGATTGTATATGTAAGTAGCACATGTGGTTAAAAACCATTTCAGACTTTCCAAATCCTGGGTTTCATTTCGTTCGTGGGTAGGAAGGACACAGTTGCCCACCTGATTTGATTACATGGTTCTGTTCTGAATTTTTAGCTACTTAAACCATACCATTCACTAGGAAAATGGTGTATGTCCTAGATGTAGGACCTGTCCATGAATGCGTGTGAACCTTCTAGTTCAAAGTCACTAATTCCTAAAATGAGAATCTACATTGGCATAGAGTTCTCAAGTCTCATAGGAAGATATGCTATTTTTTTAAAGGTCTTATTTATTCATGAGAGACAGAGAGAGGCAGAGGGAGATGCAAGCTCCCTGCTCAGCAGGGAGCCCCGATGTGGGACTCGATCCCAGGACCCCAATACCATGACCTGAGCTGAAGGCAGAAACTAAACCATCTGAGCCACCCAGGTGCCTGGAAGACACACTATTTTAACTACCCCCCCCCCCAAAAAGGCCACACACACAGATTTATTGTGTTGATTCCTACCTATAATGGGTTGAACTTCTATTATGTTAGACTTTCTCTTTTTTTAAAATTTTTTATTAACATATAATATATTATTAGCCCCAGGGGTATAGGTCTGTGACTCACCAGGTTTACACACTTCACAGCACTCATCATAGCACATACCCTCCCCAGTATCCATAACCCCACCACCCTCTCCCTACCCTCCTCCCCCCGGCAACCCTCAGTTTGTTTTGGGAGATTAAGAGTCTCTTATGATTTTAGACTTTCTCTTTTTTTTTAAGATTTTATGTATTTTAGAGAGTATGTGCACACGACTGAGGGCAGGGGCAGAGGGAGAGAATTCGAAGCAGACAGCATGGAGCCCAATTTGGGGCTCGATCTCATGACCCCAAGATCATGACCTGAGCCCAAACCAAAAGTTTGTTGCTTAATCAACTGAGCCACCCAGGTGCTCTGAGACTTCAGCTGCCCCAGAAGCATAGCCTCCTCTGCTTTGTCAGTGCCATTCTAGAGCTGCATTGCTGGGGCTCCTGGGTGGCTTAGTCGTTAAGTGTCTGCCTTCGGCTCAGGTCACGATCCCATCTCCCTGCTCAGTGGGGGAGCCTGCTTCTCCCTCTCCAGCACCCCCTGCTTGTGTTCTCTCTCTCTCTCTCTTGCTGTATCTCTCTGTCAAATAAACAAAATCTTTTTCAAAAAATAAATAAATTAAGCTGTATTGCTGAAGAAAATAATTAACTCATCAAGCCCTTATATCCATTTTGTGTCAGTTATAAATGGATGCTTTTGTCTGTGGACGGGGTACTTGGCCAGTTGTTTAACGTATGATTTAATTGGATTTTTATAAGTTAAGTCTGCTCCTAAGGATGAAGATGGTAATTTATAGCAGATGATAAGCATTGCCTAATAGTGGATAGCAAATGCAATAGAGACTTGGGTGGTTTATTTGTATGAAGTGAAGGTATACAAATTTAAAGGTTTTCTTTAACCAGTGTAACTCATAAAACCTATATTTAGTCATTGTTAGGCTTAACCGGCTTTATAAAATTTGTCATTATTTTAAAGATGTAAAGATTGAAAATTTCAAACATGCACAGTAGTAGCAAAAATACTATTAATAGAGTGAACTTCCCTATCCTCACTACTCAGCAAAAAATGATCAGTTCAGGGTCTGTCCTAGTTCATGAATAATCCTGTTTGCTCTATTACAGATTTCTTTTTTAATAAATACAAACATTATATAAAATAGTTATTTCAGTAAGTATCTCTTAAAGATAATGACCTAAAAATAAGAACAGTACCTTATTGTACCTAAAACTTCAACAAGCCCGTAATATTGTACATCCAGTCAATATGCTCCAGTGGACTCATTTTTTTTTCCTTTAAGATTTTTTTATTTATTCATTTGGGAGAGAGAGCACAAGTGGTGGGGAGGGGCAAAGGGAGAGGGGAAGCAGGCTCCCTGCCAAGCAAAGAGCCTGATGTGGGGCTCAATCCCAGGATCCAGAGGTCATGACCTGAGCTGAAGGCAGGCACCCAACCGGCTTAGCCACCCAGATGCCCCCAAGTTGACTCATTTCTTTTTATAACATGCTTGTTTGCATCAGAACGTAAGGTCCGTATGTTATACTTAGTTAATATGCCTCTTGAGTCTGCTTTAACCTGTAAGTTAACCTGGCACGGTTTTTGTTGACAAAACTGGGTCATTCATCTTGCGGCATTTACACCAACCTGGAGTTTGCCGATTGCACTCTTCTGGTATTAGCATGTTCTGCTTTTCCCTGCACTTGTGGCAAGGGGATAGCTAGATCTGGAGGGGAATCACAGAAGCCATGGGGGAAATCTCACAGCACATCAGCTCCCATGCACTCTTTTTTTTTTTTTTTTTAATGAGGAACCATGGCCCAGAAATGACTGACCTAAGGACACACGGTGTAACTAGAGGCCAGATCAAGATCAGAATTGAGTTCCCCTGATGACTAGCACCATGTGCTTTAGCTGCCTGGCTGTTTTCAAACCCGGAGCAGCAGTGTTTGTCTCCAGACATTGTCACAGGTGTCAGTTTCACCCTCAGTAAAACATGGATAACAGTAGCTGCCAATCCTGGTGTTCCTGTGAGGATTAAATGAGTGACTACGTGTAAAACAATTTTAAAAAGACCCTAGCCTAGAGTTTTCGGTTCGATGGGCGCTGTTCTTACTCTAACGCCCTCCTCCACATAACTTCTGGGCTGGGCTGAGGGCTCTCATACATCGAGACTGTTGAAAACCTGAAGAAAGCTGTGGAGTACCAATTATCTTAAGGGTGTCCGTGAAGTCTGAGTTAGCGAACCATGGGTATGGGCCACAGATGATTCAGTGAATTTTCTGGAGAGGGTATACTTACTCCGCCTTGGAGACACAATCTCAGCTACAATTATTCCTCTGGAAACATGAAGCCCTGATCATCCTGTGTGGCTCTCTCTGCAGCCGTAGCACTCAGTATGACGGCTGGCATCGTGCAGCATACTACCGATTTCACCTGAAGGGGACGTAGTGACTTGGGCGCTTCCCAAATACTGAAACGATCTTTTCGGATATTTTCGTGCTTTTAAGAGAAATTTAAATAGTAAACGGTCATTCCTCTATAGAGGGAAGAGGCATAGTCTGTTTCTGCTACAGCTTTAAAAGGTGAAAGAAAGGCTCCCATACACCTGCCACTTCCCATCTTAGGGAGGCGCACAGGCCTGTGTGGCGGGGTGACTGTCCCCAAGTCTTCCTTTTCTCTCATGTTCTCCTTTGTGGAGACTCTCATACTCTTGAGTTTCCAACAGCTTTGTCATTCGTTTGAGTGCGGCTAGGAAGCCTCGCATATCACCCGACATACCATGACCCCCTGCCCTTCTTCCCACGGGTGGAAGGTAGCTCCCAGAGACAGTCTAGAAAGACAGGATCCACGCCTGCCTCGGCCCAAATTCAGTGACTTGCAAAAGCCTTACGGGCCGGTGGCTGCTGGGCTCTGGCTCTCACTGCAAGAATCTTTGGGAAGGGGCGCCTGGGTGGCTCAGTGGGTTAAAAAGGCTCTGCCTTTAGCTCGGGTCATGATCTCAGGGTCCTAGGATCGAGCCCCACATCGGGCTCTCTGCTCGGCAGGGAGCCTGCTTCCCCTCTCTGCCTGCTTGTGATCTCTCTCTCCCTCTGTTAAATAAATAAATAAAATCTTTTAAAAAGAGAAAAAAAGAATCTTCGTGAAGGTGCTTTGCCTATGGCTCCCAGCTGTCTCAAGCTGGTGCCTTACCGTGTGGGGGAGTGCTTGTTTCTGAGAAGCAGGCACCTCTTTCTTTCTGCAGTTTTTCTAGGGCAAACAGCACGTTGCATTATTCGTTCCCTGAATTTCAAATTCCTTCCTGCTCCTGGAAATCCGAGTAGGTAAAAGTTACATAATGGCCATGTTTTCAGAAACCCCCACAGTGCTCAATACCAAGTGAACAAGAATCACTTACATTAATGTTATAAAGGTGTTTCTTATACAGTCAAGCCAAGAGACAGACGTCCTGTATAGTATTGGCAATGGTGTGCTGTACGAGTGCTGGCCTACCTTCCCATCAATGTTAAGAGCAACTTGAGGGGCGCCTGGCTGGCTCAGTCAGTTAAGCAGCTGACGAACCTATTTAAGATTCTCTCTCTTGGGGCGCCTGGGTGGCTCAGTGGGTTAAACCTCTGCCTTCGGCTCAGGTCATGATCTCAGGGTCCTGGGATCGAGCCCTGCACTGGGCTCTCTGCTCGGTGGGGAGCCTGCTTCCCTCCCCCCCCGCCTACTTGTAATCTCTTTCTCTGTCAAATAAATAAATAAAATATTTTAAAAAATAAAAAGGATTTTCTCTCTTTCTCTCTCCCCACCATTGCCCCCACCACACTTTCTTTAAAAAAAAAAAAAAAAGAGCAATTTGAAATAGAAGCCCAAAGAATTCCCAGCACAAACCCATCTTCTTTCTGCAGCTCTGCTCCATTCGAATGAAGTCGCCATATTTAATGCTCTGACTTGTGCCAAGAAGATTGTGTTATTTTCACAGATTTTGAAGTTTGGACCCACCTACTATTTATGAAAACATGACTATCCAGCTTGAAACATTTGACTCAGTTGAAAAACTATAAAGGGTACCCTGAGACCTAAAAAAAGGTTATATTCCCAGGAAGAAACCTTGATTAAAAGAACTACCTTAGCTGGGGCGCCTGGGTGGCTCAGTGGATTAAGCCGCTGCCTTCGGCTCAGGTCATGATCTCAGGGTCCTGGGATCGAGTCCCGCCTCGGGCTCTCTGCTCATCAGGGAGCCTGCTTCCTCCTCTCTCTCTCTCTCTCTCTCTCTGCCTGCCTCTCTGCCTACTTGTGATCTTTCTCTGTCAAATAAATAAATAAAATCTAAAAAAAAAAAAAAAAAAAAAAAAGAACTACCTTAGCAAATTGTAGTTGGAAAGGCCGTGGTAGGTCGGGTCCATCTATGGCGTGCGCTGGCGCACCCCCTAACAGATTGAACTCAGGCGTGCTCCTACACTAGTGTTGTGAAGCTTACCGCACGTTAGAGTCACTGGGGAGCTTCCAGAACAACCCCAGTGCCCTGCTTACACCTCATGCTGGTTAAATCAGAAGGAGAATGGGAGTCAGGCATCCGTGTTTTTAAAGATCCCCAAGTGATTCCAGTGTGCACCATAGTCTGGGAACCATTATGATAAGTTTTGGGGGGCTCATTATTTATCAATGGGACTGACAAAGTCCCATTGCTTTTTTTGTGGGTAGAAATGGACAATATAAATAAAACTCTAAAGTCAGCTTACTGACATATAAGAAGTACTCAGTAAGTGGGAGCTGATGGTTTTTGATGATACTATTGTTGTCGGTGGCCAGGATTTTAAACTTAGTGCTTTGACTGCTTACTCGATGCCTTACTTCCAAGGCAATTGCACGGAGACGAACGTGTGGCTGCGGATGGCCCTCCAGTCCTCAGGGACGCCTCGCTTCATTATAACAGGGTCACACCTGTGTGCACTTTGGGCATTTCACCGGGTCTTTAAATAGACAGCCTATGGAGATTCATTAACCTGTGGTTTCTTTTCCCATTTCTCAATAGGAAAATTTCTGGCAATGCCATGCTACAGCTGGGACCCTTCTTATACTGGACGTTTCTAGCTGCATTTGAAGGGACAGTGTTCTTCTTTGGGACTTACTTTCTTTTTCAGACTTCATCCCTGGAAGAAAATGCAAAGGTAAAAAAAAATACTTCATTACATCCTGGTATTGTAAGCATGACTTGTTCTTTCTCTCTAGGCACTGGATTTATCATACACATAATCTCACTGTAATCATTTTGTAAACTTTTTATTGAGGTACGGTATTTAGTTCTCAGAACTTTTTTAGAACAATAGAAGTATTGAAGTAAGAAACCACTTCCCGTGTGCATGGCTAACTAGAGAGCTTATGTGCAAACCTTCTAGAAGCTTAGCTCGGCTGTAATTTTTAATAGATGAACAGAGTTCTTAGGACTTCAGAATTTAGACCCCTATACTTTGCCCTTTTTTTTATTTTAAAGATTTTGTTTATTTATTTGATAGAGATCACAAGTAGGCAGAGAGGCAGGCAGAGAGAGAGGGGGAAGCAGGCTCCCCACTGAGCAGAGAGCCCGATGTGGGGCTCAATCCCAGGCCCCGGGGATCATGATGTTGAACCCAAGGCAGAGGCTTTAACCCACTGAGCCAACCAGGCGCCCCTCCTTTTTTTTTTTTTTTTTTTTAAAGTACACTCTACCCTCCAACGTGGGGCTTGAATTGAGTACCCCAAGATCAAGAGTCGCATGGTCTACTGACTGAGCCAGTCAGGTGCCCCAAGACTTTTCCTGTTTTAGAAGTCTGGCCCCACTCACTTCCTATTAATAGTGGCCTTTCGTGCTTGGAGTTGAAGGGCTAGCTACCATATCTTTGTAGTGTTTTGTCGCTCTCGGCCCGCAAGAACGACTCGGAGACTAATGAACAGCCAATCATATTCAGTCCCTTACAGCTCTTAGAGTAGGCCTCCTGTACCGGCTCCCGACAGTGTTTGCCTGATAGTTAAAGGGATTGGATTCCCTTCTCTTCCTCCTTCCCTTCCACATAGGAGCATAGTGTTTTCCAGAAACACTGCACTCATCCTTATCAGTGCCTTCTGAGCAAGCAACTGCCCAAGTCAGCACGTGCCGTGGGATGCTGTTTCCCCAGGCTGCATCCTGGGAGAGCACCGCTGTCGGGGCAAGGTCTTGCCACGGGCATGTGGAGAGACTCGAGCCCACCGCTTCACCCACTGCATTCTTCACTATTTCTGGGCTTCCTGTTTAATACTTACTCATTCTTTATCATTATAACATGAAGCAAAGCTAAGTTTCAAGAGTGATTTACTGAGTACAGTAACTCTGTCCAGAAGCAACACAGTTAACATCTGCTACAGAAGTAATAGACCCGATGAATGTGAATACTTCAGAATTAGGTACTACAGTCCAAAACCTTTCTGAATTGGACTAACACAAGTCAGTTTAATATGAATCCCTTAAAATTATTAATCGCTGGGCATGCCTGGTTGACTCAGTCAGTAGAGCATGTGACTCTTGATCTCGGGTTGTGAATTCACGCTCCCTCGTTGGGCACTGGGCATAGAGGTTACTTTAAAAATCTCAAAGTATTAATCCCCGAGTAACTGTGGATAAAACACAGCTGTGGTTTAGAGTAGGAGCACATCACAGCGGACAAGGGGAGGACCCTGTTTAGTCTGCAGGCAGGCCCCTTCCGCCTCCCAAGTCAGCCTTGCCCGTCGGCAAGAAGGGATTAGATTCTGTGATTTCTTGGATCCCTTTAGCTTTATGGCTGCTCCTGTGACTTTCACGTTTTACTTTATTTTTATTTGGCACCTAAATGATAAAGAGCTGACGATTTCTTAACAAGAGTTTGCTGCAGCAAAAATGACAGAGCAGAAGGACTGTCAGCGATGAAATGTAACATCGTGTATGAGTTGATCAAATCCTTCTTTTCGCTTCTGTTAATTTTTTATTATTTTTTAAAGACTTTTTACATCTCATTTTCTGTTTTAATGTTATGCATTCAGATCTTGACAGCATTTGGTAAGCATGTGTGCCATTCATTGCCACAGTTACAGACTTGTACGTGCTCTCTGCTTTTCTCTGATGTGCACATGCTGACAGCTCTAATAGTCACCGCCAAAAAATTAGACTGTTTTTAAAATGTGAGTCCGTTTGTCTACAGATTAGTCCTCATTTGAGAGCTTTAGTTCTTTATTACTGAGGAAGCCCATATCAGAGTCTTGAGAGACATGAATCATTCAAATGACTTGTTTTGATGAACATTACTGTTATGGAATCGGGGTTTTTTTCTGCCTTTATTACACCAGTGTGTTCCCTGTTTGCTATTACATGGAGGAATGGAAGTAAACCCTACCAACCGCAAGTGCATTGTAGCTATCCAAGAAAGTTGAGGGTCACGATAAATAAAATCCAATATTTTGGCCTGATCTTTTGATCAGCTATTTCACTAAACATTTTATACCCAAATCTTTAGTGGTTACAGCCAAGATTAAATTTGCCTTTTTTATTTTCAGGCTTGTGTATTCATGGTACATATAATTGTTGACTGTTTTTCAGGTATATGGAAACTGGACTTTTGGAACCATTGTTTTTACAGTCTTAGTATTCACTGTAACTCTGAAGGTTAGATTTTTATTTATTCAAATATATTTCACGCCATTTTTGTGATTCTTTCTGTTCTCTTTTTTGTCTTCTCTTTACTTGTATTGCAAGTTGTTATTCAAGTCTGAATACTTACTGGAATATGTATGATACTAGATATTTAGACATGTGTATGCTGTTCATGGTCCATTTCTTTCCAGAAGATTGTCTGTCCTCTTTGTTTCCGTTTTTAAAAAACTCGTACACTATAGTTATGTTGAAAATCTGTTCCTTTTTTCTTCAAGACAGTAAAAGTAGTAGATAAACAGGCTCTCACTGTGTGTGTGTTTCCATGTTAAATACTTGAATAGTTTTTAAGATGATCTGTTTACAAACACCAGGCCTTAAAGGAATGGGAGTACTTAAGACAGTTGAATAGGTATCCATGAGCAAGGTATGCGTGCATAAGAGCTCAGTGGTGATGAAATTTTATATAATGTATTTATCACTGAAACTTACCCATATTAGTGATGAAATGCATAACAACTTACAGCAGGTAACATACATAAATCATTGGCCTTAGCTCGCAGCCATGTAATACACTCTGAAGCCTTGCTGAATTCTACCCTTGAGACTTACGAGTTGGGACTCTCTTATACTTGAAAGCATAATCAAATTCTTTTGATGATAATTGCAGTAATAAACACCTCACGTGGGATCCAAGAATGAGTACATGAATTCCACAATGCCCAGTGGTCAAAACTAGAATTCCAGAAGTGTGCTTGACAAAGAGCCTCTAATCATTTCCCCCTCTAAGTTTTTATTCCTGATTCATTTCTCATACCAAATAGAACTAACATATGTTTGCATTTTTCATCTACTATTTCAGTAATATTGTAGGGCTGCAAAAGAAAATGTTACCATTCGTCTCCATTTAGCCACTTACTAGCTGCTATTTTGGGGCAAGTGACTTCGTTTCTCAGTACCCTCGTTTCTTCTTCTGTGATGTGGAGATAAAAGTAGTACCTTCCTCTCTTAGATTTTTGGTGGGAAGTCAATTAGTGAATACACATAAAGCATTCAGAGTGATGTCTGGCACATAGAAAGTGATCAGAACAACAGGATCACGATTTGAAACAGAAGCCTGCCCACCTTTGTTTCTCCTGGTTTTGCATACGGCCCTAGGGCTCCCAAGTGGCCTTCGTGGTTAAAGTTGGCCTTACTGTAGCATCTTTCTGTGTCTCTCAAAACACATTCACTCTCTCATCTTTGGATGGGTATTATCGTGACCTTCTCCCTAGCAGTGCAGAGGTGGGAATTCAGGCCTGGTCTACATTAACAATGTTCTCAGCATTCTGTTTATGAACACAGAAGTTAGAACAAGGGAGTCAAGGACCAGGGTGTCAGAAAAAGCAAAAAAAAAAAAAAAAAAAAAAAAACAGGGAGACACCGCCTCCTCTTCAAAAATGAAATGCCCGTGGCCCCGAAATTGTAAACAAGCAGAACAGACCATACTTTTTATTTTTAGATTGCATTTAAAAAATCCCAGGTACCACAGTCTAAAGAAACACTCAGCCTGGGCAGAAACATGGGGGGATTAAAATCTAAGGCAACTGAGAATGTTATTTATTTAATGGATTAGATAAGGGCTTTGCAGTTGAAGGACACACGACATAGCCAGGCCCATGATTCGTTGCTACATGGTGCCAGCGTGTGGGGCCCTTTGCATTTAATAATCCCCATCTGTTGTGTTTGAGCTGTTGACACTCCTTTGTGTAGTTCGTCTGTTCTTCCCAACTAACCCTTCCCTCTCCCGCTGCTCTTCAGTATACCTGCCTCCACCAGCCAGGCCTTGTCCTTTGATCATCCGCTTTCTGGCCACTGCCACCCAAGGACTTGGGGCTCCAGGCCGAGCCTGTTATAGTACCTGGATGCCTGCCCTTCCTTCAGCAGTGAGGCAGCACAGCCTCACACCTACCTGCTGCTTGCTTGACCAGACCTCCAAGCCTGTCCTTTTGGGACTACAGGCCTTGGGGCAGAACCTAGCTCATTCTTACCCTAGCCCTTTGAAAAGTCTCAATTCTGTTCTTCTTTTACTTTCCCTCTCTTCTAGTTGCCTGGCCCAAGTGAGGTCTCCCATAGGTGCCCTACTATATGCAGTTCTCAGTAGCATAGTGTGTTTACTCCTGGTGTAGCTGGTGCCTGTCATGAAATCTCCTGTGTTGTATCTTTTCAGCTCGCCTTGGATACTCGTTTCTGGACATGGATAAATCACTTTGTGATTTGGGGCTCTTTAGCCTTCTATGTATTTTTCTCATTCTTCTGGGGAGGAATTATTTGGTAAGCAGCTGTACGTGTGTGAGTAGTATGTGAAATAACAAAGTAGATGTCCGTATGTGTACATTGTCTATGCAAACATTCATTCAACTTTGAGAGTGTTAATTGTACAAGACGGCAGGTCTTCAGTATTAATGGGATGGAAGTTAATTTCAGGTAAGATTTCAAATGCAAGTATATCAAGTTACACGAGTTATTCAAAAGCCCTCCTTTCTGGTAGCCCCTGTCCAGATCTTTCCACTTGAAGGTATGTAAACCTCTGTCTGTACAGTGCTAGCATGCCCTTCCATGGGGTTTCCAGTGGAAATATCCTCTGAAGTTTCTAGAGGAGACCATGGCGGTAGATACACTATTAGCCATTTGGATTCCGTTCTCTCTTCATGGTATATCACTGTCAATCTTGTCACTATATTTGTACTCAAGGTTAAGAATATATACTACTTAATATTCAGAGGCTTATATCTTAAAATCCCATCTTACTGTTTTGGGTGGGGGTAAAGGCAGACTCTGCAGTGTGGCCTTAAAGTTGATTGAGTTCATCTTTGTTCAGATGTTTCTCCAGAATCTGCCGTGTGTGAGGCACTCTGGGAAACCAAGATAATAGACAGCAAATAGACTGTACCCCTCCCTCCAGGAGATGAGGATACAGGGTGAGAGACACAGAGCTGTGATTGGGAGAGTTAAAAGGAATGAGAATAGGTTAGATGGTCGTCTCCTTCTCTTATTCCCAAACGCCTGTATTTTGGGTTTTTTTGTTTGTTTGTTTTGTTTTTAAAAGATTTTATTTATTTATTTATTTGACAGACAGAGATCACAAGTAGGCAGAGAGGCAGGCAGAGAGAGAGTGGGAAGCAGGCTCCCTGCTGAGCAGAGAGCCCGATGCGGGGCTCGATCCCAGGACCCTGGGACCATGACCTGAGCCGAAGGCAGAGGCCTTAACCCACTGAGCCACCCAGGTGCCCCCGCCTATATTTTGTTTTTAAAGATCATAGATGTTCTCGTGAATCAGTGGGTTCTAACAAGGAAGCAAGCAGTAGAGAGCATGGCTAGGGGAAGCCATAGGGTGAGATTCTGGGAGTGTTATTTTCTCACTGGTTTGAGCAACACACATACAAAACATTCCACGTTATCCGTGTTTGTTGTCCCTTGAGACCTAATTAGAAAAAATGCTTACTGTTTTGAAAAGCTTTTAAAATAAGCCTTCAGAAATAAAAATATGAAATGCCTCATCACTTAAGCAGTTCCAGAAAGTGTAATCACACATGTATTGGGCACCTACAGAGGTAATTACTGAAGCAGTGAGGCTGACAGAAGTCTCTGTTTTCTTTAATAATATGCAAGTTAATCAAAGTTGATTAACCAAATGTCGTATATAGTTGTAACTCTGCCCAGAGCACCATAGTTCTGTCTATAAATCTGTGTAATCAGCATCTGAACTCCTGCAAAATTTCCACAAGAATGTTTCTAGCAGACTAGTTTCTCTTACCACAGACTATTCCTTATTGATTAAAATAAATGCTTCAAATGATTAGGACATTGTTACACCTGTTTCTAGTCATTAGTGATACTGACTAAAAATGAAATACATCTATTTTTATTTTGTTGCCTGTAGTGCTATCCTTAAGTAGAGCTGAGTTGAGCTACTACATGAATAAGAAATTACAGAACAGCCCCCAAAATGTGACCAGAAACGGTCTGAGACTTCAGCCAAATGCTGGTTTCAGCTAATATCTCTGGACACATTGAGCCCTGAGGCTTTGTGACACACGCCTCTGGGGTTCAGCAGTGAGAATGATAATTTCTGAGCTCCAAACCCAATCCACGAACACTATCTTGTGTTTTTTCCTTTTCCCCCTGTAAAACACCGTAGGTGTCAGTATATGGAAAAATTGAGAGCTACAGGGCAGGGAAAACAAACAAACAAAAAAGGAAAAGAAAAATTAGAGCTGTTAATCACAGAGTATTGTGAGACTTTGAGGAGTAGTACTATTAGTTGTCTACTGAACCCTTATTATGGTCAGTTAACTGCCTAGAAAGTAAGTCAGGGTGCTCTTCATAATTAGAGTGAGGGTAGAGTTCTGCAGAATTCTCTTTTCGGTGGTAGGGACCCTGGAAAGCCTTTTTAGCCCAGGCCTGCTAGAATTCTCCATCTCACCGTTCTGCTCACTTCCTGTGCCACACTGCGGTCCCCATACACCTAGAGCCAAAAGCTTAATTCTATTATGTTATATAAGAGTGCACAAACATCAATTTTTTTTAAACGAGAAACCAGTTTATCTTCAGTGAGCCCAACAGGTAATCTAATAAATGAGACAACCAGCTATCTGCCTAGAGCTCCTGATCCAAGGAGAGCCTGTTGTGCGGCCCAACCCCAGTCCGTCACTTCACACTTCCTCCCCCTCTGCTTCCAACAACATTGAACCTAGTTAGGCTCTCTGCAGAGAGCTCGGGGAGGCCGGCCGGGCTGCTCTGTGGCCGCCAAACCGGTGAGTGGTTGACTTAGAATGAAATCCCACATCAGAACGAGGGAGTCCTGGGGCGCCTGGGTGGCTCAGTGGGTTAAGCCGCTGCCTTCGGCTCAGGTCATGATCTCGGGGTCCTGGGATCGAGTCCCGCATCGGGCTCTCTGCTCAGCAGGGAGCCTGCTTCCTCCTCCTCTCTCTCTCTCTGCCTACTTGTGATCTCTCTCTGTCAAATAAACAAATAAAATCTTTAAAAAAAAAAAAAAAAAAACGAGGGAGTCCTAGATTTCTGGACTCCAAGACTTAATGTCCTATTAGCATAACTCCTCTGCCAACCTACTTGGCACACACTGGGTACCGAGTGTATATTTTAGGATAAGAATGGTAGAGAGAGCAGCTCAACGGCCCTATCTGTCTTGATGTAGAGTTTGGGGGGGCGTGTAGCATATAAAATGTCTTCTAAATTTCTGAATGTAGAGCACAGTCCATTCTCATATTAACAAAACAGCTGAGGAAATAAAATGCTTATTAGCATAAAAATCACTGTTCTTGACTGTCTTTGAAGCTCCAGTATTTTCTAACGCAAATACATATTCTCCCGTTGCCAGTTTTAAAGTTGATTGCTTGGTTGTTTTCAAGTGAGATGCGTTTTACTGTCCTTCTTCCCCTTTAATTATCATTCCTTTTTTCCCCTAAACATTTAGTAAATGAAATCTGTTCAGTACTTTTGGGATATTCTTAAAGAAAATTATTTCTATTGATGTGTGTCATTAGAAGAGTCCTTTAAATACAAAAGATAGTTTCAATGACACATCTGTGTCCTATGACAGGAACTAATTTCTTTTCCATTGTGTGTTTTCTTTCCACTCTAGGCCTTTTCTCAAACAACAGAGAATGTATTTCGTATTTGCTCAAATGCTGTCTTCTGTATCTACATGGTTGGCCATAGTTCTTCTCATATTTATCAGCCTTTTCCCTGAGATTCTCCTGATAGTATTAAAGAATGTAAGAAGAAGAAGTGCCAGGGTAAGAACTAAGTTTATATTGTAAGTTGATGTTTGGAAGGGGCTTCAGTATCTGCCGTGGACTAAAAATTTTGTTTAGAGATTTGCGTTAGTTACAGCATGTTAAACCCCTCCTTACAGGTTCATCACTTAATTTCCTCTTCTGCATAAAAAAGTATAGTAAAAACTTCGTTATCCAATGCAGGTGGTAAGTAGATTCCTTAATAGTGTTCTATGTGACCTGTAGCGATCCATATGGAGCATTTTATATGCTCCATATGGAGTTCTAAGTGGAAAAAATGGGGTGTTTTTTTTTTTTAGCCTAGAATTTTCACACCAGGAATTTCCACACCAACATTCCAGCTTTAACCTTAGAAATTTCCCTGTGGGTTGTTTGCAGATACTTTTTTTTCAGTTGATAATCCCAATTTGCTTCTTTCAAACCTTTCCCCTTCCTTTAATTATAGTGCTGCTTAATCTCTGTGTTGCTTCTAGCCCTGTCTGTCCAGCAGTATATTTGAACCAAAGAGAATTCCCCGGATGTAATTTCTGCATCCTTAAGCTTCCTGAACACACTTGTAAAAATTAAGATAGTTTTATGAGTGTGTTTTTCTTTTTGCTGCTTAAATTATAGATTTCTTGTGGGAATGAGAAGTTATTACCCTCTGCCAGCCTAATTGTCTGATACCTTTTAAACATTTCTAAAAAGTCTTTAAAGTGAAAGGGGTTGATTAGCTTGGAAGAGGGAACTTCTGGCAAATTTTAACCAACAGGTGAATTAAACATGTCCAGTCCCTGCCAACACCTAACTCATTTGCCAGACAGAACCCTTGTTTTTATCCTCTCGACACCAACTGATTGTATGGCCTGTCCGATGCAATATTTTCAGGAAATAGTCTCAGGTTTATCTGCCTGACCTATTTGATCAAATTTGCCAGCCAGTTTAGCCTCAAAGCTGGCTTGTCTGATTTTGTTTGTGGCCTGTTGATTTGGTAGAATCCCGTGGTTGGCAGCATGTAGATGTAGGGCACTAAAATGGTTATATAATGAGAAAATCTTTAGGGACCAGCTGTGTGAAAGAGGACCTTCACGATCCGTAAGGCAGTATGAGCCCCAGGCGAGAGCAGTAGATGACCAGTGGTATAAGACACACTGAGTTGGGTGTGCAGAGCTGATCCCGTATGGTTAGGTGGTCAGAACGGCCTTCACTCACTGCTTCTGCATGTCTTGGGGGGTGGCACTGCACCCAGTAACATGATCCTGCTCTCTAATCCTTCTAGTAGACCCCTGACTAACTCCCTCCAGCCTGGCGTTTGGTCTTAGGATGGACAAGTGGCATTTACTTGCCTGCATAGACCTTAACATCAGTTGAACGGGGGTAGAACAGGTCCGATATAACGGGTTTTTCCCAGAATGGCTCAAGTGGCCATTTATATCAAGCCAAATAAAAAGATGTCCCTGGAAGAAGTGGCTTGGTGCCTTGTCGTAATAGACAAGTTTGTGGGAAGGATCTCTGGGGCGCTCTTCTGTTCCCCTTGTTTGGGAGTGTGCTCCGAAACGTTTTTCCTATTTGGGTTAATGGAGCTCATGCTAAGTAATGGCTCACACCCGGCTTCCTGCTCTAAAGATGGTACCAAAATCTCCAACATCAAAACCTTCAAACAAACCATCTTAGCCTCTTCCTGAGGCCCTTTCTTTTAGAACCAAAATTAGACACTGGCTGGAGGTGACCTGGACAGAAAGTAAATGGAGGGTTGCTGCAGAACAGTCACGGACAAAGACATACAACATTTTCTTGCCATGCAGACAGGAGATTCCGAACTCGTGTCGAAAGCATGAGGTTCAGCATGAGATTTCTTTGCCATGGGTGGTTATGTCCATGATAGGAGTTTAGCGTCTGTGCTATAGCTTGGCATGCTGGTGTGCTACAACAAATCAGGGAGATTTCCATGGTCACCGTCATTCATTCGATCATTCATTCATTTCTTCCTACCCTCATAGAACCAGAACATGTGTCGAACCGCCTACTGATGAACATCTCTCTTTACATCCAATGTCTGAAAGGCTGAACAGTTTTTCAGACTCTGTGGGATTTTTGAGAGTTGCAGATGAGACAGAAAGTTGTGGGCACTCAGCAGCACTGCCTCCCTCCCCGCCCCCTGTGAGAAAATGCAAGAGCAAACCAGTCCATATGAATGCATAAAGGCCAATGGAGACATGCCATGTCACTTGTGGCTACACAAGGCCCTGCTGGGCCATATCAAAGAGGCAGAGGCCACTTTAAAGATGAAGAAGAAAGACCATCTTCATCACCAGCAGTCTGATGTCCAGGGCGACTTCCTACTTGGTTTAAATATCCCTTGCTAAGGCATTGGCCTCCCTTTGAAAGGGAGGCAAAAAATTCTTTTACAGTGGGTCAGCCTTAAACCTGACAGGCTCCCCAGCGGGGGGAAGTATGTGTCCCTACCTAGAGGCGGAAGAGTCTCCCCCTTGACTTCATCCAGCTAGCATCTTGGATCCTTCGTGCACAAAGCCAGAAATACCTGTGGCAACTGGGCTGCCCGTGCTGTCCTCCTGTGGGCCTTGGCGGCTGCTTTCAAAGGGGAACTCAGCAGTGGGTAGTGAAAACGAAGCTAAGCCATTTACATTCAACAATTTTAGAAGCAGCCTTCTGTTAGGTTCCATTCAGTTCACACTTTGCCTGAGGGTCCACTATAAGTTAGCTACTATACTAGGTCTCAGGAATTCAGGGATGAGTCAGATGTGGCCCCAGCTCACAGGGAGCTCTCTCCAGTTAAGTTAGAAAGGGAATTTATACGGAGCTTTTCTGTCAGCAGGTATAAAGCAATACACTCAATACACTCAGTGGTACGGCGTGTTGTATTGTAACACATCTGAGCCATTTCAGGTCACGACCTCTGAAGCTGCTGGTGCAGGGGCTGGTATGGCAGCTCCCCCGCCCCGCCCCAGCTGAGTTCTGTCATGACGTCAACATTTTTAAGAATTCTAGTTGCTTCGAAAATGGGCTCCCTCGATCATTGAATTCAAAGGTTACTTTAAGCTATCTGTTCCTCAGCTATCTTTTCAGCAGTGTGGTTAAGTTTTGAGCTAAAATCCCAGCATTAAGGATCATAAGGCTTTTCTTGAGCTTCTTAATTGACAGACGTACGTCACCATGCTGCTGACAGGATATGGTGAAACCGCCATTGAGCACCGCACGGTGGAACAGCAAGGTAACACTTTAAAGGAAATACGAAGCTTAGGATTTCTGGTATTTCGAAAAGTTGTGTCGCCTCCTAGCCCAGTCGTGGGGCCCTCCATAATCAGTCAAGTAACACCTGAACTTTCTGGCCAACCAGTGAATACCACTTTCCGTTTCCAATGGAGGACTTTTCCTCATAACTTCATGGAAGTTTTCCCACATAAACTACCTCTGTCAGAAGGGAGGCTTGACTTTGCCTCCTAGACCCGGGGATACCGTAGGCCATCAGGAAGGGGCCTAGCAGCGCGGCCATGCCAGGCATGGGATGTCTGCACAAACAAGAAGGGATAATTCCATTCTGGAGGAAGCTCTTTCAGAGTGCAAGACAGGCAAAGCGAGAGCGTCAGCTGTCTGAGCAAAATTCCCAGAGAAAGCCCGTTGACGATTTTGGAGCATGGAGCCTTCCACCTTTAATAACAATGGTGCCAGGCTGATGACTGTTGCGAATCTGACCGTGCCCCGTACAACCGTGGGTTCTAAGGCTAAAAGCCCTGTTGACTGGATCAGACAAAAAGTTGAATCCTAACACTGTGGCTGTTGAGATGGACCTTTATGCATTGGCCTCTTTGACATACTGCTCATGGAGCCTGAGCTGGTGTCAAAAGCTCTCTAGATGACCGCAAAAGAATGTGGAAATTTCATCCTTACCTGTTCATTATCTCGCTTCTTCTCTCCTCCCCCCTTCACCCCTGCCACCACCACTTGCTGGCTCTATCCGTTTTGGATTGCTTCCGATGCTCTTTCCATGCTCTCCACTGCCTTCTGTGCTTTCATATTCCCTCTCTTTTTCCTTTATGAAGTAACCTAGTCTATGCACTCCGAAAATCTCTGCTTCCTAGAAGTACTTTTATCTCAGACGGTTGGATGGAAGGTTTTGAGTGCACCAAAATGTGCTTACAGCGGCAGTCTCAAATAATTAGGCTCGTATATCAAACGTGGGGGTGGGGGACTTGGTGCCATATTAATCTTGTTGTGAGACTTTTGCCCGCAAAATAGAAGGCAGAACAATTTAATTTTTTTTCTCAGAAACAATTTCGTTCTCTAGCTTTATCAATTGGTCATTTGCATGTTGCCAACATGTCACCAACTTTATTTAAGGTAAAATATGAACAGGAAAAATTATATATAATTATGTTAAAACATATGTGAATAAGTGACAAAGTATTTGCCTTTAGAAGTTTTATTGTTTATTAGATTCTGCTAGATGCATATGATACTTTAGCTGGTTTCTTTTTTTTCACACCTATTTTCATTAGTCACTAAGTAGATAATATGGGTAATCGTAATTAGCAGAATTGTCAAACTCATCGCTGTAGTTGACCACTCATTTTCTGTTTTGCTTGGGCAATGCCAAAACCAAGTCTGCGACTCAGCTTAAAACTTCAGGCCTGGAGTAAGAAGGCAAAACGATAACCTGTTGGGTTTTCTGATTAAACTCTAAGTTACCAATTTTTACCTTTTCTAGGCATTTTAAAGGAGAAACTCGTAGTTCTTTAGCCTGCCCTTTTCAAGAGGGACCCATAAGAAAAGGGGGAGACCAACCAAATTATGTCAGAATAACAAAAGTCAAGTATGGGTCCAGCAGTAAATGGGACTAAAATGTGGTTTCACCAGAGGTCTTCCCATGGTGCTAGTTTTATTAGACTTTTAACCTGTAAGGCCCAAGAGCAGTCCCTTCGTATCGTGTCTGTGCAGTTGCATGGGAGAGAGAGTGCTTCACGCTTAGATTAGCGATGGACCCTGGACACAGCTCTCTGACCAGTGTCTTTTGGACAATGTAGGTTAGTGAATTAATGACTGGAAATCAGCCTTATCTTAGTGAGAAGCATATATTTTTAAATTATTTTTATTTAAAATAGTCAATCTTCCCATTAACAAAATGATTTGAAACTGGTGAACAAAACTAGTAGCTTGCACATACAACAGAGACTGGTCCCAACTCTAACTCGACTGTTACAGAGAGTAATGCCTTCAAAACTAACATGCCATTTCGACTTCAAATTCTCAGGGTTTCTTTTTAAATGTCTTACATTTCAAAGAATATTTACTTTTTTTTTTTTTTTTTGGTTTCTGCATTTCTCTTTCTTCTACTGCAATTTTCCACCCTTTGTGCAATTGTGAACAAGGTAACGAAACGCCTCCCTTCCTCAGGAACATCTACTATCTTCATGCTTTCTCAAACTTCCAGCAATCACAGTTTCTCTTGGAGTGAATAAGGTGATTTCCTTTCTTAATGTACCAACTTGCTTGCATTCTCATTTGCTTGACACCATTTTCTGACTCTTTATGAAAATTGACTTCTCATTACTCATTTTTATATCCTCTATTGATGCTTAAGAGTATTTGGTCATTTTCCTTTAATCATTTGTTCACCTTCTCAAACCGTCACACTGGAGAGGAAGTGATTTTCAAACACTTGGACCGGACGCCTCTAGTTCCGTTGATTCCTGGTGCGCAGGAGATGGCACGGCTTGTCAGAGCTAGTCTGTTCACCGAGACAGGAGTAGTTTTGCACAAATTTCTCT
Source organism: Mustela nivalis (assembly GCF_964662115.1). Taxonomy (NCBI): domain Eukaryota; kingdom Metazoa; phylum Chordata; class Mammalia; order Carnivora; family Mustelidae; genus Mustela; species Mustela nivalis. The sequence continues at coordinate 12,275,054 of NC_139040.1, forward strand.
CTATTCAGTACACTCACAGCACCAGCACAACTCTCAGAGGTGTTCACCAAAAGGATGGTAAGGTTTACTAATCAAACCATATTGACTCATCTACCACATAACCAACCTACCGGTGTCATTTCCAAAACCCCAGTTCGCCATATACTACTAATACCTGCATACTTCTGCCATGAAAAGAATTCAATTCGAGTTGGAGACTCGCTTAGGTCTTTCAGTGTGCTCATTTAAATGTTACGCATTTGCTATAGTGTAAATCATTTGTGCTTTAGGCCAAAAGAGTAGTCTATAGGAAATGATTTTTTTTCTTCTACGTTTTTATCACCAGGTAGGTTAACCAGTCTTCAATTGCTTTAAGTATCTTTACCTCACTATTACAGAGAAATCTGAGCTGTAAAAGGGCATCTGACTCATTATCCACCAGACCTTCAGTCAGACCTCTTCTTTTACGAACATTCTCAGACGAATCTAATATATTGTAACAGGTACCTAGTGTTAAACAAGTGGGCTGGCTTTTAAAGAAACAGATTAACAGCATTATAAAGAAAAAAAAATGAAAATACCACTCTCTAAATTTTCTCTGCTGTTGGTGTGGTGAACTTTCTACGATTCTTTACAAAAAATATAAAGATGCATTCCTTGGAATATGGGAAAATCTATAGTTGAAATTTGTTAAGCCCCCAAATAAAATGCTAGGCATTTTGCAGAGCTTGAAGGACAATAAAATCCTTTGAATTTGCAAGGGGCAAGTTATTGTGGTGGCGCCATCGTTAATACTGATCAGGAAATACCGTTTTGATTTTAAAAGAGCATTTAGAAAATTGAAAATAAATATTCCAAAATTGCATCTGTATAATAATCAAGTCGATTTAGCATTGCATGTCCTTTTGGGAAGTATGTGGAAATAATCCAGTGTGTTTGTACCTCCGTGTGCCGTGTCTGTGTGTTTGCAGGTATACACCTAATGTACTCGTAAATGTCTGATCCCCAAAATTAATGAACCAATCTAATCACTTTTTTTAATGTCAAGTTTTATTCAAGCTCAATGTTTCTACTTTTCAGAGGTAAAGGTAAACTCTCTCCTAGCTATTCAGGGGGATGCTAGCATAATTCTGTAGAATGCTTCAAGACCGATTTTTCCAAAAATGAGTCAATTCATTTTATAACCTATTGGTTCATTACCCCATGACCACCCCCCCCCCCCCGCAAAATAGTCGGGAGGAATGGGTATGCCATGGGAGGAGTCCTTGAACTCGGAACGACTCCTTCGAGTGTATTTTGTTTCTCACTACAGGGCCCTCTGTCATCCCAGACTTTGAGAGGCTCTTTACCCACCCATAGGAATTCAGAGTAATTCATTTGTCTACAAGCTTACCAGCTTGGAAGAAACTCCGTACAGCTTAGGGCGGGGCCCTCTTTCATGCACACATAAAAATTAGTGATCATCAGGAATGAAACTGCAGTTCGCTTCTCTTTGGAGCTAACAAGTGTGAGTCCTCCTCGCAGGCCCATGTTTTCATCAGCTGTCAACTCCCCCGCCCCCGAGCAAAGAGTAAAAACTAAGCTGATGGCATGAAAACATTGGTTCTAATATCTCCTACGCTTCATCCGCGGCATTCTTTCAGAAGCAGACTTACTTTGCCCCAGTCAGCATCCTTTCCCCCCATTTTGAGCGACTCATCCTGCTTGTATCTTCCCTCAGTAATGATCCGCTTCCCGGTAGCTTTCAAAGTCTTTGACCCTTTTGTCCCAGATGGCCTTGTCCTAAGCTGTACGGTGCGCGTTAGCTATACTGTTTCCAGCTAATTCTGTATCCCCCTGGATTGCTTTCTTTAGCTTGGCCTGTGGTTTGGGAGACCAGGCTGGGTAGCAGACATTCCTTCTGCTTTTGGCCTCTCCAGGGCCTGAAATCCTACAATGACAACGGATGAGGAACATGGAATTGAGGAAGTTTATTATTGACACAGTTGTGGTATTTTTAACGTAGTTATTTATTCCACAAATAACTTTTTGTGCAGCATTATTTTTCCTCTGAGGAAAATATTTGGCAAGTAGTTCAGCTACCGAGATAGTCCCTTGTTGAGAGAACTGTGTGACTCCTTTTATAAGTTAGTTCTCAGTGTGGACAGCAACCTGTTTTTGGTTAGGCTTCGTCATCATGGTGACTTGAAGAACTCTTGGGAAAACAGGGAACATGAAGGAAATGGAATGTGTTCTAGAGGACTTCTAGTCCAATCATGGCAAGGAAGGTGCACCAAAATGGGAGGAAAACAGCATACCCCTTAAGGCCCTCCCCGACTCCTGTCTCACAAGGTTGGATTTGAGAGTGGAGAATGAAAGTTAGGCTCCCTCCCAAGACCAGAGACTTCCACTTCTTAACATACCTGATTTATACTCTGTGATCATTTGGCCTACCACATCCTAGCCCTGTAATAGCATTTGATAATGTCCAGAGGACAGAGAAGAGTCTACAGATTTCGGGATGTTTCTGTGGTTGCTTTTCTAAAAAGATGATGAATGAGAAAAAAAGAAGCATCCGCTGAGCCATAGATAACCTGATCTACCAAAAAGAAAATAAACCTCAGCATTATATGGGGGAAGGAACATGTTTCTTTCAGTAAAGGAAAAATACCTCTACAACAGCCTTTCAGAACTGAGTGTGTCTTTAGACTTCCTCTGTCAAAAGCTACACATCCTCAAAACACCGTAATCCATTCATTCATTCAACAGGCCTGAGTCCCTGCTGTGTTCCAGACACTAGTCTAGGAGCTGGAGATAGGAAAGTAGAATGACCCTGTTTTCAGGAAGCTCACAGACTAGAGCGTCCTTGTGGGAACAGTGACAGAAGAGCCCTGGAGTATGCCAAAAGCAAAAAGCAAGTCTGAATCTCTTCAGCTAACAAATGAAGAAAGGATTAAAAACTGGTCATTGTGTCACTTTTTTTTTTCCCTGCATGTGAATAAAACTTGGCACTTTAAGATCATTCCTTTACTTTCATAACAAAATTTACTACTTGATTTATTTTTGAAAATGCTAAACAGATGGTTTCACATTATTGTTAAAATAACCCTTTTAACTCTGTATATTTTAAATTTTTCAGAATCCGAATCTTGAGCTGCCTATGTTATTGTCCTACAAGCATATTGACAATGGTTACAGCTAAAAAAGAAAGCAGGAAGAAACAACTACAAAAAGTTATCATCTCAGGATACTCAATATGCAACAAATTAAACCACTCTCTTATGTCTAGGGTTCAGAATCAATGTCCATTAAAATACCAAATGACTCTCTTAAGCATTTACAGTTATTGTTAAGTAGCCGTTATGGCCAAAGCTCTAAGTTAAGAATCATGTGAAAGTTGAAAGCACGAATAATTAGAATATCTGGCTTTAGATAGAGTAACATAACTACCAAGTGGGTGCTCCTTTAACCCATGAACTCTGTGAATGGATCTGAACATAATAGTATAAAGTAGAAGTCATACAACGGGAATGAATAGACTTTGCTAATCTTACTTTTTTTGCCTGGCAGAAGAAATAGGCTGTTTGGATCACATTTCTTGTTCCTGCTGAATGATGATCTTAAATTATTTTTTCAAACACATGAAAGGAATACTTGAACATACGAGAAGACTAAATGGTATCAGTGCATCAGAATAGTCAACCTTTGTGTTCACCCACGTGCTCATTTTGTCTCCATAGAATATCCTTGCCCCCCCTCCCCCCGCAGAAAAAACCTTGAACCCTTACGTGGAAAGAATGTTCATCCTGGATATTTTTGTGATTGCTTATTTTATTTTTGTTCTTCTGAATTAAATCCTATTTAATGGGTGTGTGGCTACTAGACTGGAAAATAAGACCTTTCCAGTCGCTTAGTAAGTAGCCCGTCCAGGCACTTAAGAGGTAACCGATTTTTCCAGTATCAGTTTTACTGGGATCTGAGGTGAGATAAGCAAAACCATAATTACATTTTAAAAAGCCATCTGAACATCGGTCTTTTATAATTTTTTGTGGAGGGGGGGAAAATATCTTATTTCAAATTGTTAATGGTTATTTTTTGAAAGAGGCCGCCTTTGTGCATATATGCAGCACTTTTTTTTCTGTAACTTGCCAGTTTGGGAAAGAGGGATCCGTCCCAGGATGGTGGTGATTCAGCCTACAGAGCCGTGACCCTGAACATGAATGTTTTCTCTCAGTGAACATGCTTCGGAGATGGTTTAAGTTTAAACCGTGAGAGTCACCTTGGTAAAGTCCTCAACTTCCTGGAGTAGAGCAAGCCTTTAGCCTCCTAATGAGTTCACTTAAAACGTAAAAATAAATGTGAAACGTCTTTATTAAATGTTAAAATTAAACATTTTTGGATATAAATGGCTACATTTGACTACTGGATTGAAATGGGCACTGAAAATGTGTTTTCAGGGGCGCGTGGCTGGCTCAGTCAGTGAAGCATGCGTCCTTTGGACCTTGGGGTCGTGAATTCGAGCCCCACACTGGGCATAGAGATTACATTTTTTTTAAAAAGTGTTTCAAACTGGTTTCCATTTTTGGTTGTCTTTCTGGCATGCCTGTACTATTATTAGTGTTTATATCATACCTTGATTTAGAAAAGTATTGAATTCAATCTATATCTGTATTTATATGGCCCACGTGGCACATTTGATTCTTCCGTATATATTTTGTGTTAATGTTTAAGTGTAATTTGTCTTAAATTCGAGGAAGGACATGATTTCAGTTATCGAAAACCAATCCATCCTTATGCCCTTTTTTCATTATTTCATTTGTTCTCACCTATCAGTATTATTTTTGAGTATTTTGTTAGATGTCATTCACAGCTTACCCAAATGTGCTGTGTTCCGGTCGCCTGTATTTGAGGTAGCCTACTGAAAACAAAGTCTGTGTATTCTTTGCCTATTCCAAAGAACTAAAAAAAAAAAAAAAAAAAAAAAAAAATCCGACCCAGGAAAGCTTTTGATGTTTTCTGTTGTTCTTGTTCGTGTTACAGTCACTGCTGTGTCATTACTGTTGTTTCACAGAAGTACTGTAGGGACTGTGAATGCAGAGGAGGGAGCCACGATAGAGAGTCAGTGAATCTCCCACTGGGGGAGATTACCGTAATCAGAACATCTAGGGCTGTGGAAATCTAATTGGTAGCTTGTAAAATTGCTCGCAGCCAGGAAGAAAGGTGACTAAGGGGGCTTTAAAGTCGTGTCTGTAGCTCAAATTCACGACGGTGATAATCATGCCCTAGATCCTTGAGAGGGACCTGGCTTTTCTTTTTCAAAGCTATTTTATTAGTGAGCTGCGAAATGGCTAGCATGGGTTAGCAGATGTAATCGCTCAAAGTAAGCCATCCTACAGTATTCCTAGCGCTACAGCCTAACCACCTTATTTTGTGACCGAGAGAGGGGGGAAACAGAATATTAGGATGACATACCCATCATTTGAACAGCTTCAGACTATCAAGATGTCCTTGTAATTTTCACAACCGTTGTCCATTGTTTGAAGATGTAACCTACTAAGCGTAAAACATAGATTCCATATCTACAACATCTACACCAGCAACAGTATAAACGTAGGCCTAAATTTGCAAAATTCATAATAATTTAGTGATGGAATTTTTTAATAACATGCAGTATATAAATGTGCAGATTTTATGCAAGTGTTAACAAAATCATTTTTCAGCTTGCAAAATGGAACTGCAATACTACATTTTTCACTTAAGCAATTTTTTACATCTACGTCGTTGCTTTCTATAATGACTGTGAATGCCATCTTTTATGAATGCAACTTGCCTTTTTCATTACAGAAATTTTTGTTTGATGTATCAATAAACTTTGGTATGATATGATTGATATTTTAGCCTCTTTTTTTTTTGAAAGGTCTCAGTTGGACATAAAAACACGGAAGCAATGTGGGGACAGGAAATAGTTTTTATCATTTGCTCTTCGCCTGTGTCTTGCATGTGTTCAACTGGCATTTTAGGGCCGTGGCTGATCTGGGGAGGTTACAGGTTTTGTGGGAGTTTTGAATGAGACTGTCTGCGCAGATAAAAGTGCAGCCAAATCAGTATATACATATTGAAAATCTACTAGTGTCTGCTTGGCAGTGTGCTTTCTGCTGCCCACACATTGAAGGGAGTGTGATATATGGTGTCTCCTTCTCATTGAAATCATTTTCTTAAGTATCCAAACATGGAGCAGTTCTACAGTCGCTTGAAATTTGGTCCAAAGGCGCGTGCACGTGTGTGTGTGTGTGTGTGTGTGTGTGTGTGTACACCCCCCTCTCCCTGCCCCTCTTCCTCCCCTCCCCCGCCACATCTGCATCTCCTCCCTCTCCCCCTGCCTGCATCTAAGACCTTGTGAGAGCCCTGCTGTCCTGGACTGCTAAGAAACTAAAGATTTTTCCACTGTAGCTGGTTGCATGACATTTTTACACTTAAATCTCTCTGTTTTTGTAGCCTTCTGACCATGTTGAGTCTTTGACCTACATTTAGTGAATTTCCTTTTTATTTTTATTTTTTTAATGTTTTTCATTGTAATTCCAGCATAGTTAACATGCAGTGTTATATTAGTTTCAGGTGTCTCCTTTTTACTCTTCGGTAAGCGGGAAATGTGCTGCGTTTGGAGGTGAGACCTGAGTTAGAGTTTCCAGTGCTCTCACTTTGAGCCATTTTCCTCTCCGCCCTCCTCTCGCCTGCAAAATGGTGTCTTGGGGGTGAGGGGTGGTCCAGTGAGGGACAGGGGTCAAAAACTGCTTCGTAAAATCTCATTTGTTATTCAGATGAAATCATTGCTGTTTTTTTATATTAAGGGGTATTTTATTGCTTTGATCTTTTTGATGAATAGTTGTCATTTACCAAATTTTTATAGATGTAACTATGGCAGATTCTTTCTACCTTCTTGGAATGAATTAGCCTGTGCAGGCTTCCTTCCCTTCCCCCACCCAGCTTTGTGGGGAGCTGCCTCACTGCCGAGTCTACCCAGGACTGGCCAATAAAGTAAGTATTGTGAGGGTCTGAGTGGCTTGGCCCCTTCAACAAGAAGCACATACAAAGGTTAGGAGCTGAGGTTATCACTATGGTTATTCCGAGGATGTGTCCATGGCTGAGGTGCTGGGCGCATACTAATGAAGCTTGAGGGCTGGAGTTCTGGGAATGGTCAGAAAAACAGGGGATAATGATTTCACAACTTTGTAAAATTAATTTGACACATTTTTCCCAGCAACTTATGGGCGAGGAAACATGGGCTCAGTTCCTAGTGTGTGGACCTAGTGGACTAAAGAAATGTTGCTGGGGATCAAGCAAGTCCGCATCTCCTGGGCCGTAGGAGCAGGTGCTACGAGCAGGCCTCCGGCTGAAAGGAACAGCACACCTCTTGGTGGACAGGAGGGTCTCTGGCCCTGGCTCTCCGTGTGGAGAAGGGCAGAGGATGTTCATGGTTAAAATGCCTGCTGCTGCTTTGGTCTCTTCATCAATTTGCCAGGACACATTTCCTGCCGGTAAAGCCACTAGAATCAACTACTCCAGTTTACAGTTAAACCGCACGTACTGGGCGCCAGGCACCGTTCCAGTGACCTCCCATGTATAGTCCTGCCCCTTTCGTAATTCAGTCTTGTGAAGCATGTATGTATGCTCCTCCGCTCGACAGATAAAGAAACTGAGTCACAAATAAAGGTCACGCTGTCTGGTAGAGCCAGAATTTCTTTTTCTTTTTGCAACACAAATACTGTCCTATAATTCCGGAAGCCGTAAATTCAAGGTGTGTTTTTCCTGGAACCTCTGGAGGAGATATCTGCTCCCTTGCCTTGCCTTTTCCAGCTTTCAGAAGGTTTTGTGATGGGGCGCCTGGGTGGCTCGGTTGAGCATCTGCCTTCAGCTCGGGTCATGATCTCGGGATCCTGGGATCAGGTCCCACATCGGGCTCCCTGCTCAGGGGGAGTCTGCCTCCCCCTCTCTCTGCCCCTCCTACCCACCCCCACCCCCAGCTTGTGTTTCCTCTCTCAAATAAAATCTTTTTAAAATGTGATTCCTTGTCTCAAGATCCCTTCCTGGTCCATCTTCAAATGTCTCTGCTCGCATTGTCCCATCTCTGAGTCTGGTGCTCCTGACTTCCCTCTGCGATTACATCAGCTCCATGTGGATAATCCAGGATAATCTTTAAGTCACATCTGCACATCTGCACTACCTTTTTCCATGGTATGTTGACACAATGACAAGTTCCAGGAATTAGGAAGGACATGGACATCTTTGGAGGGCTGTTACTCAGCATACCACACCATCTCAGCTGAGGACTGAAAGGTCTTCCGGGTCATGGAACTTTCAAGTGGTGACGTTAGGAAAGTTCCAGGCAAGCCTGGAAGGTTGGTTGCCCTTAGCAAGGGGCCCTTGTTCCAGGAAGATCTTTCTACGGACTCGTGGAAGCAGAGAGAAAAGATGGATACTAGTAAGAGCTGTGAAGAAAATGTTTTTCCAATAACAGTACTTGGGAGAAAAGCAACCTTTAACCTTTAAGAAGTCCCACCCTGCTCTACCTGGTAGAGCCAGGTTTTTTTTTTTAATTTATGTATTTTAGAGTATGCACAAATGCACACACGAGTGGCAGGAGGGCAGGAGGGAAAGAATCTCAACCAGACTCCGTGCTGAAAGCAGAGCCCGACCTGCGGCTCGATCTCCCAGCCCTAAGAGCCTGACCTGAGCAGAAATCAAGAGTTGGATGCTTGGGGCGCCTGGGTGGCTCAGTGGGTTAAGCCGCTGCCTTCGGCTCAGGTCATGATCTCAGGGTCCTGGGATCGAGTCCCGCATCGGGCTCTCTGCTCAGCAGGGAGCCTGCTTCCCTTCCTCTCTCTCTGCCTGCCTCTTCATCTACTTGTGATTTCTCTCTGCCAAATAAATAAATAAATAAAATCTTTAAAAAAAAAAAAAAAAAAAGAGTTGGATGCTTAACCCACCCAGCCGCCCCAGATTTTTTTCTTAAGTGATCTACATCCAGCATGGGGCTCGAACTCACTACATGCTCCACCAGCTGAGCCAACCAGGCATCCCTCATAGAGCCAGATTTTGAAACTAGGTATTCTGACTAGAGTTCATACACATAACCAGAACGCTGTATTTCCATCATTATAGCACCCCGATGGCATGAATAAACAAGTCATCCTGAGATTAATGCTAATAAGAATGCATGACAGACCAAAACTGAGGGGAAATTCCACAAAGTAACTGACCAGTAACCTTCAAAATTACGGACATCATAGGGGCTCGTGGCTGGCTCAGTTGGTAGGACATGCAACTTGATCTTGCTCTCGTGAGTTCAAGCCCCCCCCCCCAATTAGGCATAGAGCTTACTTTAAAAAATAAATGAGCAGATTTTAAAAACAAAATTTAATGGGGCACCTGGGTGGCTCAGTCAGTTAGGTGTCTGACTTTGGCTCAGGTCATGATCTTGGGGTCCTGGGATCAAGCCCTCCACAGGGCTCTGTGCTCAGTGAGGGGGGCGTTGCTTAGGATTCTCCCTTCTCAAATAGAATCTTTAGAGATAAAATTTAAAAGAAAAACATATACAAATATAGGGATACCTAGGTGGCTCATTTGGTAGAGAGTGCGACTTTCGATTTCAGGGTCATGAGTTCAAGCCCTGTGTTGGTCGTGGAGCCTACTTTAAAAAAAATGTATTTAAAGATGATGAAAGACCAAGACTAAGGAACATCCAGATAAAGAAAACGAAGATGACATAAATAAGTGCAGCATGTGGTCCTCAGTTCGATCCTGGATCAGAAGTTGGGCGTGAGCAGGCTAATCGGTGAGTTTTGCTGAGGTATATAGGCTATATACTATCACAGGTTATATCAGCGTTAAATGGTTTTTGACATTGTGACTGTGTTCTATTTTGTGGAATCTCAGTAGAGAGTATATGGGAATTTTTTTGTACTATTCTGCAACTTACATCTGAATTTATTTCTAAATTATAATTTGAAAAATGAAATAAAACACAACAATGCAGAAGTATTAATGAGAGAGGACATTAAATTGAGCTGACGGTATGGGGTGCCTGGGTGGCTCAGTGGGTTAAGCCGCTGCCTTCGGCTCAGGTCATGATCTCAGGGTCCTGGGATCGAGTCCCGCATCGGGCTCTCTGCTCAGCAGGGAGCCTGCTTCCTCCTCTCTCTCTCTGCCTGCCTCTTTGCCTGTTTGTGATCTCTCTCTGTCAAATAAATAAATAAAATCTTTAAAAAAAAATAAATTGAGCTGACTGTAGAACACTAAACTCAACTCTTGTTACCTATTATCTGCCTAATACTTCATGGAATGCTTTTACATACCTCATTTAATCTCCACAGCAGCTCAATGTGGAGATCATTAAACTCCAAATTTTTACAGATAAACTGAGGCTCAAGGAGCCTGGGTGGCTCAGTCGGGTTAAGTGTCTGCCTTCAGCTCAGATCATGATCCCAGCGCCCTGGGATGGAGCCCCACATTGGCGGGGCGGGAGGGGGGGTCATTGCTCAGCGGGGAGTCTGCTTCTCCCTCTGCCCTTCCCCCCAACTCATGTTCTCACTCTGTGTATGCTTTCTCTCTCAAATAAAAAATCTTCAACAACAACAACAACAACAACAAATAAAAATATCCCAGAGTCTCAGAAGACCTAATTTTTGCCCTGGACTCTCAGGACTGAGCCCAGGTCTGACCCAGTGTGTGTCTTGCTTTGCCACACGGTGTAGTTGGTTCAGAACCCCACGAGCATGTCTGCAGAGGCTAGGATGATCAAAAACCAAATCTTTCTGCAATCATTTTCCCGTGGGCCACATGCCACTGTACCCCAAATGAAACCATGAGTGGGTCATGCTGATGTTCTTAAAGTGGGGAGCCTCAAACTGCCGCAGGCCCTGGGGCGCCTGGCTGGCTCAGTGGGTGGAACAATGTGGCTCTTGATCTCAGAGTTGTGGGTTTGAACCCCAAGTTGGGTGTAGAGATAAGAAGAGAATCCAAAAAAAAAAAAAAAAAGGAGGAAGGGAAGGGAAAGGAAAGGAGGAAGAAACAAAGGGAAGGAAAGGAAGGAAGGAAGAAAATGCCCCCGGCCTCGGTTTCCCCTTTCATCAAAGTTGAGGCTATTGAATTGCGTTTGCCTCCAGTACTACCGAATCAGGTGTTTCCCAAGGTAAGTTTTATCCTCCTACCCCTGTCTCCTGCCGTCTGAGAATACAAGCAAGCTCCTACAATTTTTAATAATGAAGCATCAGGTTAGCCACATACACCAGGTATCAAAAAGTATACACATCACTGGGGTGCCGGGTGGCTCAGTCAGTTAAGCAACCAGCTGGTGATTTCAGTTCAGGTCCTGATCTCAGGGTTGTGAGATCAAGCCCTGCGCCAGGCTCCCTGCTCAGTGGGGAGTATGTTCGAGATTCTCCTTCTCCCTCTGCCCCTCTCCCCACTTGTGCACTCTCTCTCTCTCAAGTAAATAAATCTTAAAAAAAAAAAAAAACACGGTAAAGTATGTCTATCACTTAAACAAGAACATGGAAACATGGACAACACCATTGATCTGAAATGATTCTACCCCACTTCTATCAAAAGCCCAGCTGAGATTATTGTGATTCAGCATTTTCTAAACCGGTTGTACAGAACACTAGAGTCCGGGGAAATGTTACTAGGTGTTCCTTGAAAAAGTGGGTTCCCTGGCTAAATAACTTTAGGAATTTCCATGTATGATTGTACCCTGTCGGACAAATTACAAAGCATTCTAGAACAGTAAAGTCTACGGAAGATCTACTATCAATGAAACCCATATGATTTTGTGGAACCCACTGTGCTCCAAACCAAAGATCACTTTTGGCATAACCATCTAACAAGAAAACACTGGACACCCGTTTTTCATGGAACACCTTTCAGAAATAAAGCCACAGCTAAGTCTTTACCCTGGTTATGGTCTGACTCACACTCCTCCCCACTCACTTGGTGGGGTTAGTCTTCATGATCTAAAGATAGTTTTCAAGCCAAAAGCAGCAGTCAAGATTCAAACGAGAAAACAGACCATTACATGTGTTTAAAATAAATGGAATGTAATACAGGGAATTGATGGCACACATGTTGGCTGACCTAAAAAGCCAGCTGGGGCTTTATGCAAAGCAACCCAGAGATTAGAGTAGGAGGCCCGAACCAGGGGTGCCTGGGTGGCTCAGTGGGTTGAGCCTCTGCCTTCAGCTCAGGTCATGATCTCAGGGTCCTGGGATCGAGTTCCACATCGGGCTCTCTGCTCAGCAGGGAGCCTGCTTCCTCCACTCTCTCTGCCTGTCTCTCTGCCTACTTATGATCTCTCTCTCTGTCAAAATAAATAAAAATTAAAAACAAAAAAAAAGGAGACCAGTGGGGTGCCTGGGTGGCTCAGTGGGTTAAAACCTCTGCCTTCGGCTCAGGTCATGATCCCAGGGTCCTGGGATTTAGTCCCGTATCAGGCTCTCTGCTCAGCAGGGAGCCTGCTTCCCCCTCTTCTATGTCTGTCAAATAAATAAATAAAATCTAAAAAAAAAAAAAAGGGAAACCAGAACCACTCTTAGGCTTGAGGGGTCACAGAGGAGGTGAAGATCCTGCAGCCACTGGCCTGGTCTTTGGGCGGGACTGGGAATCGGGTGGTGGGCGTGTCTGGAGCAGCCGGGACCACAGCCAGGCTCCTCCTACTTGCCCTGGCCCCCCAGCCTCCAGCTAGTGCTTTCCCTTGGCTGGACCCAGCTGGAAACCAGCTAACGTGGGAGGCTGGGAAACAGCTTGAGGGGTTCATTCTCTCAGAAAATGGGCTCAGACCCAGCGTATCAAGGATTGTAGGAGCCAAGTTCCAATTTCATATAATTACATGTACATAAACATAAGAGATAAAACCTTAAGGAGCTAGATTTCAGCCACCCTTTGTGGGTAGCTACATTTCAGCCACCCCTTGATAAACGTCACCCCTTGTTTCCCATCTGAAGAAAATAAATGTGGAGAAACTAAAGGCAGCTCACTCCTGTACTATATTTAATGTGATACAGATAATGTTTTATGGGAGCACAGATGCATGGAGGTAGAAGGCCCTTGTGTTATACAGCTTTCTCAATTAGTAATAGCAGAGACACTTGGGCATTTAAAAAAAAAAAAGTGAGCTTAAAAGCTAGAGCTAAATGAGGAGGAAGCGTATCTAGGTAAATTCACCCACATCTTCTTCAAGAGTCAAGAATAATTCATTAGGGTCTGGGTAAAAAGCTGCAATATTAATTGCAAAGGGAATAATTTTCTCTATGTTCCTACCTCCACTAATAAAACAGAAACTCACCCTTTGTGAAGTCTGTAGAGCAGAGTTTCTTTATCCATTCATCTGTTGAAGGGCATCTTGGTTCTTTCCACAGTTTGGTGACTGTGGACATTGCTGCTATGAACATTGGGGTGCATATGGCCCTTCTTTTCACAACATCTCTATCTTTGGGGTAAATACCTCCTAGTGTAATTGCTCGGTCCTAGGGTAGCTCTATTTTCAACTATTTGAGGAACGTCCATGCTGTTTTCCAGAGTGGTTGCACCAGCTTGCATTCCCACCAACGTGTAGGAGGGTTCCCCTTTCTCCACATCCTCTCCAGCATCTGTCATTTCCTGACTTGTTAATTTTAGCCATTCTGACTGGTGTGAGGTGGTATATCATTGTGGTTTTGATTTGTATTTCCCTGATGCCAAGTGATGTGGAGCATTTTCTTCTATCTGTTGGCCATTTGGTTATCTTCTTTGGAGAAATGCTGTTCATGTCTTCTGCCCATTTCTTGACTGGATTATTTGGCTTTGGGGTATTGAGTTTGATAAATTCTTTGTAGATCTTGGATAACAGCCCTTTTCTGATATGTCATTTGCAATCAATGGGGGAAAAAAACAGAGCTTTCCCCCTACGGTCAGGAACACAGCAGGGATGTCCATTATCACCACCCCTATTCAACGTAGTACTAGAAGTCCTAGCCTCAGCAATCAGACAACAAAAAGAAATAAAATGCATTCAAATAGGCAAAGAAGTCAAACTCTCACTCTTTGCTGATGACATGATACTTTATGTGGAAAACCCAAAAGACTCCACCCCAAAATTCCTAAACTTCATACAGGAATTCAGCAACGTGGCAAGATACAAAATTAATGCACAGAAATCAGTTGCATTTCTATACACTAACAGTGAGACAGAAGAAAGAGAAATTAAGGAGTCGCTCTCCTTTACGATTGCACCAAAAACCATAAGATACCTAGGAATAAATCTAACAAACAGGCCAAGAATCTGTACTCGAAAAACTATAGAATATTCATGAAAGAAATTAAGGAAAACAAAAAGAAATGGAAAGACGTTCCATGCTCGTGGATTGGAAGAACAAATATTGTGAAAATGTCTATGCTACCTAGAGAAATCTATACATTTAATGCAATCCTTATCAAAATACCATCAACTTTTTTCAAAGAATTGGAACATATAATCCTAAAATTTGTACGGAACCAGAAAAGAGCCCTAAACAATCCTGAAAAAGAAAACCAAAGCTGGTGGCATCAGAATTCCAGACTTCAAGCTCTATTACAAAGCTATAATCAACAAGACAGTATGGTACTGGCACAAAAACAGACACACAGATCAGTGGAACAGAATAGAGAACCCAGAAATGGACCCTCAACTCCATGGTCAATTAATCTTTGACAAAGCAGGAAAGAATGTCCAATGGAATAAGGGCAGTCTCTTCAATGGTGCTGGGAAAATTGGACAGCCACGTGCAGAAGAATGAAACTGGAGCATTTTCTTACACAGTACGCAAATTCAAAATGGATAAAAGACCTCAATGTGAGACGGAAATCCATCAAAATCCTTGAAGAAAACACAGGCAGCAACCTCTTCGAACTTGGCCTCAGCAACTTCTTGCTAAACACGGCTCCAAAGGCAAGGGAAACAACAGCAAAAAAATAATTATTGGGACTTCATCAGGATAAAGGTCATGATCATCAGGTCCTGATACCAAGCCCCGCATCAAGCTCTCTCTTCAGCGGACAGCATGTTCTCCCTTTCCCTCTGCCTCTTCCCTTGCTTGTGCTCACTCTCTCTCTCAAAGAAATAAATATAACCTTAAAAAAAAAATAAAAAGTTTTGTCCAGCAAAGGAAACAGCCAAGGTTTCATTCAGTCTTTCAACCACTTAAGTCTCTGACTAAATGGACAAATTCAATGGAGGGAAGGTCATTTTAACCTCAGCATAGGTCAAGTTTTAAAATGCAACCTTGGCAAAAAAATAATAATAATAAAAATAATTGAAAAAAAAATGTGACTTTGCAAAGCCCAGCTGGCTTTTTCATCTGCCTTGGGAGCTGATGTATTCTTCAGTGCCTTGGGCCATGCTGGGACGGTAGATGGTATTTAACAAGTTTGTGTGGAATGAGTATATTTTATCTCTGATTGATGCCTGAGCCTGTTTCTCAACTGGCTTTGAACTCAGAAGGGAGAGAGAAATGACAATGTATGCGGAGAATGTTCTTCACTTCCCCCCTTTACCTTCCCCGTACTCAGAGAGCCAGCCCCAGCTCGTTACCTGAAAAAGATACAGCACCGGAGAAACAAAATGACCCCCATAGCTTACCTTTGGCTTTTGTGTTCCAAACGCGGGTCATTAGGAATGTAGAAGGGTTGCAGAGGACAGAGAAAAGGGGTATCGTGGGCATCCAGTGCCTTGGGAAATGATGGCCTTGGGAAAGGACATGATGGCTGAAGGCTTCCCGCGGAATGCTGGGAGGAGAAATGAGAAAGGGGGGTCTCTAGGGGCAGAGTGCAGGCAGGACCTCCTCTGTCATGTTGAGAAGCAGCGCTTTCAGGGAAAGAGCAGAAACAGAGGACAAGGGCAGGTGCCTCCAGGCAGACAGGATCCCTGCCAGCCAACCTTGGAGAAGACTGCCAAGCCTCAAGGTGGCAAGAGCCAGGAGACCTTCTGGCTGTAGGAGACGCCATGTTGATTGGGATGACGGACCTCTCAGGTGGTAAACTGTGGATGAAAACTGAGGCCCAGACGCGTACCCTTCCCTGTCTCCAGCTCCTTGACACTGCATTAGCTCCAAGAGCCACAGAATACCCCCTAAGGGGAGGACGACCCAAGGAAGGACACTTTCCATCCATTCATTCACTCACGCCATTTGCTTTAGGAAGCCCAGGAGGATGTGAGGCAGACATGGTCAGAGACTGATTTTTAAGTGTGTTTAAGCATTTCCTTGACAGCTGCCTTTCCTATAATTTTTTTAAAGATTTTTATTTATTTTGCCAGAGAGATGGCGAGAGAGAGGCAGAGGGGCAGAAGGAGAGAAGCAGTCTCACTACCGAACACAGGGCCCAGTCCGGGGCTCGATCCCACCACGCTGAGATCATGACCTGAGCTGAAACCACGAGTCGGACACTGAGCTGACTGAGCCCCCCGGGGGGCCCACGGCAAGGAAGAGTTCTTATGGCGCCTTCCGAGTGAGCGTTGCTCAGTCAACACCTTGATTTCAGACTTCCGGCCTCCAGAACCACGGAAGCATACCTTTCTACTGTTTCTGTTTTTTCTTTTTCTTTAAGAAGTCTCCACGCTCGCCGTGATGCCCAGTACGGGGCTTGGAATCATGACCCTGAGATCAAGACCGGAGCCACGGTCAAGAGCCACAGTCAAGAGTCGGTCACTTAACTAACGGAGCCAGCCAAGTGCCCCACATTTCTACTGCATCAAGCCCCGACATCTGTCGTATTTGCTACACCAGCCCTAGGAAAGTAATGGAAGGACACATGGCTTGGCAACAGTCCACGTGAAACTATCTGGCCGATAAAGGGAGCGGATGCAGGCTTCAGCCCCAGCAATGGAAACAGAGTTAATAGACCAAGGGAAGTAACTGTTCTACCACAGAGCTGGAATATTTCTCTCTGTCCTCAGTGCCGCGTTTAAGGAGGGACCTGGATCAATGGGAGCCTTGTCAGAGACAAGTTCTGGAAGGCTTGTCATACAAAAGATGAGACACGTGAAAGGCTGTCTTGTCAGAGGGAGCCATCTCATGCATGCTCGCTCTCTCGCTCTGTTTCTCTCTCTAAAATAAAAGCCTAAGTCTTTTTTAAAAAGGATTTTATTTATTTATTTGACAGACAGAGATCACATGTAGGCAGAGCGGCAGGCAGAGAGAGCAGGGGGGGGGGGAAGCAGGCTCCCTGCTGAGCAGAAAGCCCTATGCAGGGCCTGATCCCAGGACCCTGAGATCATGACCTGAGCTGAAGGCAGAGACTTTAACCCACTGAGCCACTCAGGCGCCCCTAAATAAGTCTTTTTTTTTTTTAAAGTATTCTGCCTTACCTCTTCCAGCTTTCAGGGGTTCCAAAAGTTCCTTGGTTTGTGGCTGCATCACTCTAATTTCCGCCTCCATTTTCGCATGTCTTTCTCTTCTCCCTATGACTCTCTGAATCTCTCTTATAAGAAGGCTTGTCACTGAATTTAGAGCCCACAGGGATAATCCAGGATGATCTCAGCCTGAGATCCTTAATTTCATCTGCAAAAACTCTCTTACCAAATAAGGTCACATTCACAGATGCCAGGGATTAGGGCACAGACACCATTCAACATGCTACAACCTCCATCCCATAACTGGACAATTGTTTTCAGAGCATAAATGCGGGGCTCTTTAATTTACCCATGTTTTACTTATTGTTGGTCATCCTAGGTCACAGCAACCGGGCTGGTGCTGGCTTGGTCGGTAGAGCACATGAACCTCTATCTCGGGATTGTGACTTTGAGCCCCACTTTGTGTGTAGAGATTACTTAAAAAAAAACCAAAAACACAAAAAACTAACTTTGCTTGCTGGCAATCTATTATGTAACTCTACATATTGAAAATTATGTGCAGGTAAATATATATTCATTAAAATAACAGGTCAACAATCATGAATGGGAAAATTCTAGAAATAATAACTGCTTTATGAATATATGATAAGATACATGAGTATAAAAGGTGACAGGCACCCATGACGTATACTATGGACAAATGGTGAACTCAAGAGTGTAATTTCCTGGTCAGGTGCAAGCCAAAGCTCATGTTTTCAGAATAGCTGAGCAGGATACGCATTTGTGGGAGAAATTCCACTTAGAATTCTCCAATAATTAAACTCATGGGAGCCATCACAGGACAGATGGCTGTGCTATTTAAAACAAATTATAACCTTTAAGGATGAACATGTACTATTGAAATCTAAATATAAATTTGCTTTGAATTTTAATTGAATAGTACTATTGTTTAACAGGTAATACTGGTGTAAAGACTTCAGAGTTTTTTTCCAAAAAGTAAGAATATGTCTTAAATGACAAAAATATTAGTCAACCAAAGGTTATTTATGCAATTTGTCAATATTTCTGGAAGCTTTTGAAAAACCTTCTCCTGACATTTAAATTATCTGTTCTATTGAATAATTTTGGAACTAGAATGGGATGACAGATTTTTATCTTGCTTTCTTTCCATGCCTTAAAATTGGCCTATATATAAAATTTAAATAGCGATTTTAACTTTCTTGCCAATCACTGAAATGTCATCAAAAGGTGTAACATTTTGTTCACTGGTCACATATTTCACACTCCCCCTTCCCCCCAAAGTCCCTCCTTTTGATTATTAGAAGTCTTCTGACCATTTGACTGAAAGTACTACTTGGGCGCCTGGGTGGTTCAGTTGGTTAAGTGTCTGACACTTGATTTCGGCTCAGGTCATGATCTCAAGGTTGTGAGATCAAGCCCCGACTCAGGCTCTGTGCTGGGCATTGAGCCTGCTTAAGATTCTTTCTCTTCCTCTGCTCATCCCCTCTCTAAAAGAAAGAAAGGGGTGGGGGAAGGAAGGAAGGAAAGAAGAGCTTAGATTCCAGCATCATTTTTTTTAACCTTGATTATCCTTGTGGTATGGAAAATGCAATTTTTGTCTACGTGAAATTTTTAACAACAGAGGTCGGAAAGAACACATTGTACACATGCAATCTGTTAACCTAATTTCATCACAAGTTTGCTATCGAAAGCCTAGACATGGTTTTCTTCACACTTATTAAGATGCTATTGCATCCACTTTAATGCTTAGTAAAAAAAAAAAAATCAAAATTATAAACAGTATGATCTCAAAATGACTGGGGAAAAACCCCAGAGTATGAACCATGGTGGTCACTGAATAACACAATGGAGGCTAGGTTTTGCTTTTCTGTTTCTTTTTACTCTTCCGTGGTTTGCAAATCTTTTACAACCAACATGTATGAGTTTCATAACCCAAAAAATGCAAACACAAAAATAAATCAGTTAGTCTCAAAGAATAAAAGTGTAGTAAGTTTGCACAGTTTAGCACTTCCACTTCTTGGGTAAGACCTGTTATAACTTTGTCAGTGAACCCTTTATATCTGAATACTGAAATACCCAGTCTTCATCCATAAAAGCTGATCATGTGTGGGAAACACGGTGCAAGTGAAGGGAGACAGAGAGAACCAAGCAGACCGGGCACTGAGCACAGAGCCGCACACTGGGCCCCATACCGGGACCCTGAGATCATTTCCTGAGCTGACACCAAGAGCTGGAAGCTTAGCTGGCTGAGCCACCCAGGCGCCCAGATAGAGAGAGAATCTTAAGTAGGACCCACACCCAGCGTGGAGCCTGACATGGGGCTCGATCTCATGACCCTGAGATCATGACCTGAGCCGAAACTAATAAGAGTTGGTCGCTTAACCCACTGAGCCGCCCAGGACCCTCTATGTGTTCATTTTTTAAAGTGGCAAGCTTGGGATGCCTGGGTGGCTCAGTCGGTTAGGACTCTGCCTTCGGCTCAGGTCATGATCCCGGGGTCCTGGGATCGAGTCCTGCCTCAGGCTTCTTGTCCAGCAGGGAGCCTGTTTCTCTCTCTGCCTCTGCCTGCCACTCTGCCTGCTTGTGCTCTCTCTCTGACAAATAAATAAATAAAATCTGAAAAAAAAAAAAAAAAACATGGCAAGCTTGCAGGTTGGGGTAACTGAACATTGCTTGGCTGCAAATGACAGACAGATACGAGTTCCCAGGGCACTTTCTACAGTGGTCAGTGCCCTGAGTCTCGTTAGGTCTCTGCTCTGTGCCCTGGGTTTGAGAATATCGTGGTACCATGATGCCAGTTTGATTGTTCACAGAGAGTTTGAGGGAAGGGGTAGCAGAAATTAAAATGCATGATCCTAGATTAGCTAAAAGAGTATTCATAAGATGACAAGTAACATTTTACTGTTAGTACAGGAAACAAACTAAAGAGCAAATAAAACCCATAAAGGTATTTGCTCAAAATACCTACCATTATCGTATTGTAAGAATAATTTCAGAAGGACTAGTTTATTTTATTATTTTTGAGGGCGGGAGGGGCTGAGGAGGAGGGAGAGGGAGAATCTCGAGTGAAGAGAATCTTGAGCAGGCCTCATGCCCAGCATGGAGCCCAATGCAGGGCTTGATCTCACGACCCTGAGATCATGACCTGAGCCAAAATTAAAAATCTGCTTAATAGACTGAACCACCCTTGTGCCCCCAGAAGGATAATTTTAGAAAATTATTGCATTTCACACAGAAATGCATTTCAGTTGATGGGGAGTTCTTCTAATTT